>NW_024884364.1:63739727-63926561 GCF_019232065.1 Centrocercus urophasianus | reverse complement strand
TGCCCAGAACCACATCCAGCCTGGCCTTGAAATGACTCCTGTGATGGAGCATCCACAACCTCCTTGAGCAACCTGTTCCACAGTGTCACCAGCCTCTGAGTGCAAAACTTCCTCCTAATATCTAACTTCAACCTCTCAGTTTAAAACAATTCTCCCTTGTCCTATCACTATCCACACTCATAAACAGCCATTCCCCATCCTGCATATATGCTCCCTTCAAGTATTGGAAGACCACTATGAGTTGTCCCCAGAGTCTTCTCTTTTCCAGGCTAAACAATCCCAGTTCCCTCAACCTTTCCTCATAGAAGAGGTGCTCTAGCCCTCTGATCATTTTAGTGGCCCTCCTCTAGACCCACTCCAAGAGCTCCATGTCCTTCCTGTACTGGGGGCTCCAGGCCTGGATGCAGTACTCCAGATGTGGCCTCACAAGAGCTGAATAGAGGGGGACAATCACCTCCCTCTCTCTGCTAGCCACCTTTTTTTTAATGCAGCCCAGAACACAGTTGGCCTTTCACGATGCAAGCGCACACTACCAGCTCATATTGTAGCATTTTTCTTTCCCTGTACTGCAGGAAGAAGAGAAATGGTACATCTATTCATAACTGAAAGCTACTCATGTGGCAGGACCTTTTGTAAAATATATGACACTGTTAACCACACAAGCTCATGATAACACTTTAAATGAAGTAGCAAAAAATATGCCACAGACTGAAAACATTGCTTTGCTGTTTCAATGCAAACTTACTTTAAAATACTCTTATAGACATGTATACACTTTGTATTTCTGGACATTAAATAAACTTAGTCTTCTAAGTTAGACTAATCAATTAACACCTATGTTGTAGCTCTGTATTTTAAATGTCATGGAACTCTGATTTAAAAAATTAAGCTGAACAATATCAGCACCCTGTACCCCTGTTGGTATTAATAGTATGAAGATGCCAAACACTCTAAGAGATGGTAGTTTTGGAATACTTTCTATTAATTACTGACCCAAATATTACTAAAATAAAATAATTAATTAATAAAATAAATTAGATTACTTTGATTGTATAAAGGGAAGAAACATCTAAATACTTTCCAGTTCTTGGCCTAATAAGTCTGGATTGCTTGAATGTTTGTTTGACTTTTCATTCAAACTGAAGTTTCTTCTTCTCTTAAAAGAATAAAACCAAAATCAATTATTTGAAACATAGTATTCATTTTTCAAATTAATCATAGAATCATGTAATGCTTGGGGTTCGGAAGAACCTTGAAGACCATCCAATTTCAGTCCCGTTGCCATAAGACATGGTTGCTGCCCTCCAGATCAGGGTACCCAAGACCCCATTCAATCTGGCCTTGAACGGCTTTACAGACAGAGCATCCATAGTTTCTCTGCACAGCATGTGCCAGTGCCTCACCATCCTTGCAGTAAAAAATTTATTCCTTGCTTCTAATCTAAACATACCTACCCTCTGTTAGTTTAAAACCAAGTCCTCTTGTCCTGACACTATAGTCCCTGAGAAAGAAGCTCTCTCCTTTCCTGTAGACCCCTTTTAGATACTAGAAGTGAGTCTCCCAGGAGCCTTCTCTGGGCTGAACAAGCTCTGCTCCCTCAAGCTTTCTTCACAGAAGTGCTTCAGCCCACTCAGAATCTCTGTGGTCCTCCTCTGGACCTGTTCCAAAAGCTCTATGCCTTTATTGTTCTGGGGGCCCCAGGCCTGAATGCAGTACTCCAGATGGGGCCTCACAAAGGCAGAACAGAGATGCAGCCCAGAATACAGTTCACCTTCCAGTCTGCAAATGCAACTCTGCTGGCTCGTGCCAAAAGTTTTGTCCACCAGAACCCTCAAAACCTTCTCCACATTGTTGCTCTGACTCCATCCTTTGCTCAGCCTGTATTTGTGCTTGGAATTGCTCTGACTCAGATTCAGGACCTTGCACTTGGGTACATGATCTTACACTTGGTCCCACACCCAAATGCGAGCCTTTAGCTACTTTTTCATATATATTTCAACAAAATAAACAAAGATTGTCTAATCAAGAAATCACTGGAAGAATAATGCTTTGGAGAAAAGGAACTTAAAACAGAGTCATAAGACTCTTCAAATGATATTTGAAGACTGTTCAAATGAGGTTTTACCTCAGCCTCTATGCATGTTCCCAAAACCTTCCAGGCTGCCCTTCAAATGTGGGAAATGAGCCACCATTTATCATATCATGTTCCTTGATTGTAGGGCGCTATTAGTCTTGCTATTAGCTTCTGCTAACTCTTCTTGGGTAGCCATGAAGGATAGCTGGTATCTCTAAATAACAAAATATCACTTTTATTAGTATCCCTTTTTCCTAGTTCTTCCTTACTCAAAGTAGACAAGGTAGCTAAATTGTTTCATGAGCACAGTTAATGTAATCCCTTCCTTTGAAAAAATAGTTTCACTTCAATAAAACAAAGCAAAAAAGAGAGTCAAGTATTTGGAAAGTGTTGACATGAATGTTTCTCATCTCTCCAGTGTGTCCTCTGTGTTAACACTGGGGTAAGTATTTGAAGTTAAAGAACTAGAAGAAAAAGCTTAATTTTATGCTGTTAGAATCTAACTTGTACAGATATAAACAAACATACAAACATAGAGATCTCTCCTTTGTGATATTCTGCCCAGTTCAATGTCCCCAAAAGTAATGCCTCCTGTTTATTTTCATAGCAACTACAACAAAGAACACAAGAATACCATTTGATAGAGCAAATTCTCAGCTACAAAAAAAACTGTCTTTCAACATTACCATCAACAGTAACTATATATTTTCATCAGCAGTAAACAAGGCTTCTTCATTTCACGGTGTGAGATCTGTACATGCTTGTTGGGGATGTGGATTGTCTTTGTTTTTATAAATTTACTAAATGAAACAAAATTTGATTATCAATAGAACTGTTAAATGTCCTAGGAAGGCTTTTCTTGTGAGATGACTGACAGAACCATACAAACAGGTGTCTAATTCATACATAAGTCGTTCCCACAGTTTAATAAAAGAAATTTTCTGAATTAAATACAGCCTCTAAATACACATCAAACCCATAATCATGTATGGAAGCAGAAGGACATTTGAACTGCAGAAGGTAGAACAGGAAGAGCCATTGGAATCTGCTTCCCAATTTATGTGCTGAGAAGGAACCTGAAAGAACAGAAAATGATAGACCATATAGCTATAGTCACAGGAATCTAAAGAGGATATTTTTGGTATTTTCTTAAACTGGTGATTTTTTTCAATTTCTTAACCCTTTGCTTTGGATGAATCAAGGTTATTTAACCCTTTTTTCAAATCCTGTTATATATGGCATAGCATCTCTATGGCAGCTTTTGCATATCTATCCTGGGATTCTCTCTTATTTTATACAAAATATGGAATTCTTGAAAATCAAGAAATGTGCTTATCAGTCTATTGTTTTCCTTCCCCAAGGGGTAGTTTTAGGTCAGGTAATACTTAATAACACATATCTACTGAAAGAAATCTCTACACAAGTCTTCTTTCTTAAATAAGTTTACAGCTCTGAGAGCACTCATCTTTTTAAAAACAAACTAGCATTTCTAACTCTATGACTGCCATTCACAAATAGATATATTGAAACAAAAAGGAAATCTGACTTATTGTTATTACCACTTGTCTTTGACTGTTTGAGCTGTCTAGGAGTAATAAATGTAACTGACTGGATTGCTTACTCCATAGAGCTGGGATCTCTGTCAACTCGTAAAAAAAAAAAAAAAAAAAAAAAAAAAAAAAAAAAATGTTAATATATCTCTTGATTTTAATATGAAATTTAAAAGAACAGTAAATATTTCTAATACATATTACAAGTTCTAAAGACAGATAAAATTATGGCATGTCACAGAAAGTAATAGAGACTGCTCTGGAAAAGTCTTTGAGGTTTTTTGTTGCTGTTTCTGTCTGTAGCTACCATTCCATGGTCATTGGGTATTGACGAAGATGTCAACAGTGCTAAGCAAAAGAAATTAACACAAATAGAAAATCTTGAACTATTTAGAGAGGAGGTTTTAGAACTGAATGAAATATGTCTTCCCAGACCACAGACTCATAGACCTTGACTGTAGTGGTGAAGATATTTCCCCTTTGAATGTCTTTTTCTCTTGAATAGTGCACATTAGGTAGTACTGAAATGACATCCTCTTTGGGTAATAGTATAATAGATCACATTTCCCAGAAGCAGAAAAAATGTTTTGCATCTCTAAACTAGGCAGCTGATAGCATCAAGTGGCTTATAAAGAAAGAAACCATGGAATTTAAATTCTGTAACTGTGCAGGAAAATGATCCTGGGTAGTGTCCTATTCACCAGTCAAACAAATGTGCCAAGGAGTGATAGTGTGATACAGTTTTGTTGTAAATTAAAAATTCTAACAAGCTGAAAATGATCTGCTTAACCAAAGGTTAGAGCAAGGTACTGATAGAAGTGACTTGATTCTAGTCCAGTTTAATTTAAATGCTGGCAAGGAAATCTGAGGCAGTAAATGACAAACTGGTCACTGCCAAGAGATTTTGGACTTCCTTTTAACAATATGAAATTGTTTGTTTCTGTATTTTTTCCTGCCCCCATGTAATATTTACGCTATTATCAATGTAAGCAAGTGAGAGCTCTGTCCAAAACCCAAACGTTTGGCAGAAAGTCTGTGTTTTCACAGCATCTTATGAGAAATGTCCTGCAGTTAGTTATGAATGAATAACTACAAAGGTACCCACCCAAAAGAATATCCTTGATTTCCAACCTCCAAATTCCAGTCTGCTCTCTCTGTATTTTATCACTTTTAAACGGGACTGTCAGCTGAGTTCATCCATCTGTCCTGTATTACTCAAAGGACTTCTCGATAAAACTACCATTTCACCACGAATGCTATGATCTTGTAATAGGCTGACAATATAGTGACTCATACCCTATAAAGATGGTGAAGAATGTAGAGGGGAAGACAAAAGAAATGGCTGATGCCCCTTGTTGTGCTCAGCGCAGAGCAGAGGAGCTGAGGGGAGGCCTGATGACAGCTGCAGCTCCTCACAGGGAGCGGAGGGGCAGCGCTGAGCTCTGCTCTGTGTGACAGCGACAGGGCCCGAGGGAACGGCATGGAGCTGTCAGGGGAGGGCAGCTGGAGGATCCTTATGGGTCCCTTCCTACTCAGGATATTTAGCTATTCCGGCAGGCCACAGAGTTGCCACTGTACCTAAAACCCAGGTTTTTTAAAAAGTATACAGTATTGCTGTGACCCAAATTCATTAACAGAATGTAAAGCAGCCTTTCATATCAATCAGAGTCAGTGAGCTGTTAAGGAATTGCATCCCAAGGAACCTCCTTGCACTTCCATTTCAATGCACAGCAGCACCATTACAAATCTTACATCACATAAAATCTGAGTTCAATGAGAACAAATAAGAGTATGAAGTTTTTTTAACTTCTACTGACAAGACTGCAACTATAAATCATGTTCAGAGTTGCACACAAGTCACAGAACTAAAAGAGAAAAACTCATCAAAGTATTATAGCTTTTGTTGTCCCTCTATTAAGTACATCTGGTAAACTATAAACTGTATACAGGGCTAATGTTTGAACTCATCAAACAGTTGCAAATATAAGAACCTTTATGCTCATGAGTAGTCTAGAATTCAACCAGCAAGGAAATCTGATGGGACAGCATTTATTCATGCACCTCTAGGTTCAAATAATCAGATAATCTCAGAGTTCTGTATGCAAGTACTGTTTTCTTTCCACATTCCATTTGGGCATTGTAAACAGTAAAGATCATGTAGAATTTTAAAGCTTTATCTATGAGACAGTGAAGCATTTCCTCCAGAAGATTTCCAAGAAAGGTTTCTCAGCAGCCTGTGAAATCTTCTGCTTATCTAGGAAAACTGGGAGGATGGAAGAAATTTAAATTTTCAACAACAAACACAAAAACAGCCTCTGGCAGAAGAAGTGCTAGTTACAAACTCAGAACAGCAAAAATACTGATGCTCTAGTTCAAGCATCAACAACACACTCCCCGATGACACAGCTAGATGACTTCCACTAATTCCCATGTCTCCTACTGAGTATGGGAAGGCTGTTGTTCCATCTGTTAGCAGTAGAGGAGGGGGGGGGGGGGGGAGGGGGAGGGGGTAGGGGGAAGTTACTTATGCCAATTTACTAAGAAGAAATAATATCCATCTTACAGCAGCAACAGCAGCATAGCAACAACGCACCAATATGCCATTAGCGGAGCTAGAGACCCGTGTTTTGGTTGTTTCTTGGCTGTGATAACAGATATACGATGAATCTCGTCTGTATAGAGGTCAGTCCCACTGTTACTTTTATTGCTGGCAGTGAGGAAATTACAAACATTAAATTTTCAAACAGTGACAAGGCTGAAGGCACTCTCCTTTGAACTGTGGGAAGTGAAGAGGTGTGCTACCTCCAGGGTGGACTTGTTGGCTAAAGACAATATTTCATAGGTATAGCAAGAATGAAGTGGTTATTAAAAATACATTAGAACAATTATTTCAGGGTATAGACAACAAATGTTACAATATGGAAGAAAGTTATGGCAAGTAGTAGTAGCTGATTAAATATCTGCTCATATTATTCACAACTTGGGGTTCAGCAGTGTGCAGCAGTGAGGGAAGCTCATCTGACACTGTTGTACTACTTCCAGTGTACTACAAGAACCCTGCTTCTGTCCTGGTCCTTGTGGGTATTTCAGTAGGAGACAGCAAACTTTACCCCAATTATTGTTTGTTTCCTTTTATGGATCATGAGGGGAACAAGTTCTGTGTCTTTCTTCATGTAAGTCAGTACAAATACGTAAGAGTTTGGTGTGAATGAGAAAGCTTTATTTTACATTCTCTCTTTGGTCAGAGGCTACTTGAAAGATCACACAGCATCACTCAGGTATTCTTTTATAAAACACTTCCACATATTTTTTTTCTAGAGGACTTGCTAAATAATAATTTACAGTTTAAATTTATTTAATCAGAAACATTCTAAATATTCTAAAGAACACGTGCTGAATTCTCCTCTGCCCAGTAAATTCACATGAGCCAAGGAAAAAAAGCAAAGCATGAGACTTGCTTTTTTCATTCTGGGATGGACTCTGAAATATTGTGAGTTATCACAAAAGCTTGTGGATATAACTTGAGCATCATTAAGTATTCATTAGGGACGAGAAATGATAATGAGAAGAAAAAAGATAAGCCAAGGTGATCTAAACAAATTTCCTTGAAAATAAATAAATAAATAAACAAATAAATAAATAAAATCGTTTTGATTAGGATCAAAATTATCACTGAAGTTCAAACAATTATCACAAATTCCATCAACTCTAAATGCTCTTTAATTTTTCTGTCTGTATTTTATAACATCATTAGTACCTCTACAAGACAAAAGATTTTTTAGTATTAAAGGAGGGAGAAAAGGGGCAGATTTAAAGAAAATGTACTTGGCTGAATTTTTTGCATATGTGTGCAGTATGAGCATTCTCTGTCAAGTTAAATCAATGAAACAGATTTATGTAGCATACTCCAGCCCAAATGCATGCTTTAAGTGAAAGAATAACTAAGCTTTGGGGGTATGTGAATGGTTAGAAATGTGATCTGACAAATTAAAATGGCATTCTTTTTTTAAGGATTCTTCAAAATCTCTCAGTTCTGCATAGAAAAAAAAAATCATGATGAATCGATTTTTGCTGGCTTTGAAGAGAGGTGTGGTTGCTTTTACTGTTGCACATATCAGTGCATATCCCAGAACTGTGCATTGGAACAGCATCTTGCAGGCTGCTGTGAAACTTGAATAGACAAACACAACTCTTAAGGAAGTCCGAAAAGCCAATTAGCCAATTCATGTACGCACATCCAGCATGCATGTTTTTTCTTTTTTAAGACATTTAAAGACATGTTTGGTGTCAAAATATCCCCCAGCCACATGCTCCTACATCTCTTCTAATGTGATTATAAATAATGCGTGTTTTGGGAAGTGCCTGATGCAACTGAGCAATAATGTTACTTTGTAAATAACAAGTACAGCTCACCATGTTACTGTATGTTCCACAGTACTTAAACACACACACAAAAAAAAGTGCAGCTGAAATGTATAGAGTAGAATCATCCTTCTGGACATAGCATGTCTACAAGTTGCTTTGCCTGTAATGTATCACAGCCTAAATAATGATGGTGAGTAATTGATAGTTAAGTAATAGCTTTATTACCAGTATCTACAAGGCCAAGAACTGACCAGTATCTGTTCAAGTGAATGTACTTGTTTTTGACTCACATTCTCTAAGCCTAAATATGGATTGTATACATATATATCCACCTTCAGCAGTCGTTGACTGTCTTATAACTGGACACTCATATTTGATTCAATATAATTCCAATATAATTCCAATGTAAATTGGAACTCCCTTCTTAAAACAAATGACAGTTAGAAGGAAGAAGATGATTACAAGCATTTAAATGTTACTTTTAAGATGTCCTTAACTGTAAAGAAATTTCAGATTTGTGTTATCTGGAAAACAGTAGAAGCTAGTTTTCTGAAACAATGAGAATAAAATAATAATGTGTTCGAAGAGCAATATATTATAGCTCACCGACGGAGGAGGAAAAAAATGGAGAACTGCTGTCAAAATATGAAAAAAACTGTCTCCATTAAATATTTCTTTATAAGTAAAAATATAATTAAATATTACTCATTATGATTATAACAAAAATTATATAAATTATATCATTAAATATTTCTTTGTACTTAACTCTTCATTTTCATAACTAGAGAACAGTTGGAATACTTACTAATACTTACTAGTACTTTCCAGTTTCCATTAAAAATGGAAAAATGTAGTTTTGATACCAAACACAAAACAACAGAAAGCTTAACAAGTTGAAATGTGCTCTTCTCTGTTATTCAGCAACATGGTCAGTTTGAAATTGTACAGTGGGGAAAAAAATTACATGTCTCCTTTTCATTCAAATTCATGTCATTCAAAGGGAGATTTTAAAGTCAATGATTAAGAAAATATAATTGATCACTCATAAAAGGTGTGTGATGCATAATACATCAAAATTGCAATTACTTCTTTTCCAAAGGCTGAGACTGGAATATCAGGAGGTTCCAATTGCCTGCATTCCCTTTTAAAAACCAGGCTTTTACATGAATTCATTCTACGTTAAATTCAAATTTTCTTTACCTACCTTTTAATTCAGGTTGATATCCTATCAAATACAAAAGTCAGGGTAAATGCTACACTAATCATTTCTGCTTAGTCATTTTTATTGTATCTTGTACTAAAATGTCAAATTCCTGCTCTAGTCTGACTCATTTGCTGTATTTTGTAAAATATCTTGTATTTTATCCTACCTTACAGAAAGGGTCAAAGTTAAAGATACATTTCTCAAAAGGAGGTGATGAGAAGATAGGTTATGCACTCCAGTTCTAGAAGACTTTCTGTTATGTAATTTCATTACCTGTGTACCATTTGCTGTACAAGCGAGTATAAGCCAACTGCAGTGAAGCATAGTCTTGTGTATGGCCATAGTTTTGCAGAAGGCCTGACTGGTATTTTGAGGCAGGCATGAAAATGTCTCTTGTTTTTCTTTTGACCTTTTTTAAAACTTCTCTCTTTATTTTTTCCCCTCATTCGTCTGTTGCTTACAGAACGAATTCATTAATGTCCGGTTCACTGGCAAAAGCAACAGTAAGCAAGAATGTTCTTTGAAAAGAAGACAGATCAATTTGCAAAGAGTTTCTGTATTCGTTATGTTTGGAAGGACTAGAAGTCTAACTTTCTTAATTTTAAATTTATGTCCTTTTTAAAATTGCTGTCTCTTTATTCCTCAAAATTCTTGGATCCTTAAACAAAATGAGAAAATATGCAAAATGATATTATCCACTGTAACTGCAATAACATCACAGTATTTACCTTCAAACTGATGCAGTTATGAGAAGATTAAGCGCTGACAAGCTAACATTTTCGTTTAATATTTCTGTACTTTCCCTTATTTTGGGAATTCATGATTGTTAGGTCTTCTCTGGTTTTAAGTTAAATCCCTGCTTCTGGCAGCATTCCCTCTTACCCATGGATTAGTATCATACAAATCAATACAGATGAGGGTTCAAATGCAACTAACCTATCTGTTAGAACAAGCGATTTAGATATATGAGGGAAAAATTACGGCTTATAGTTTTTCTATGCGTCTTTAGAAAACATTTGTATATTCATTAACTAGGGAGCAAAGGTCAGTCCCATCAGCAGCACAGCTGTACTGCTATGTAGAAATCTGCAGAATAAGAAATCAGCCTTTCTGATCTTGAAATTACAGTGCATGCCTGGGGCCAAAGACATAAGGATGCCAAGTGAGATATTTCCAACAGTCCAGTTAAAAAATAGTGAAAATCCTGTAGCAGTCCTAAAAAATATATATTAAATTGTCTGCTAGTATCTAAATCACGAGATACTGATATGCACTTCTTAAAAAAAAAATAATAATAATTACGTAAAATATGTGAAATTGCCATAAACCCTAATAAATCAACTAATATTCAAGAAGCAAGACAGAAAAATATAGCAAAATTAAAGAATGCAAGCAGCACAGGGGAATTTAGATTAGTGGTCTTATAGTAGAGACCTAGTAATTGATGCACGAATCTTGTGCACCTATATTTTTTTTACCTTTATTACTGTATTCCTTCCAATGTTAAAAGGAGACTTTCTATCCACATTTTCCAGAGATGCTTAATACTTGTGGAGCATTAAGAGGCACTGTAGAGAGCAGAATCTTCACAGAGAAAATTGTTGTTAAATAACTTCTGTACCACTTTTTTCCATGAAATGTTCATGTATTTCCCTGAAGTCTCCTCTTAATTGTAAAGATATTTCAGACTTATTTCACAAGGCAGGATACCTGATGGTTATTTTTCTAATTGAATACAAATACAAAAAAATGGGTGTTTGTCATTTAGAAGTGTTTAAATGTGACTTAAGTTACTGACATAGGCAGCATGTTTGAATGCACCGTGATTTCATATAAGGAAAGCCATGTCTTTTTAGTATGAATATTCTTCATCCAGTCAGGTAAATAAATATTACAAAGACTGAATCACTAGGTGAAAAACAGACAAAGAAAAGAAAGAAACCACCAAAGATTTATCCAGAATTCTGGATAAACTGTCAACTGAGGGTTGACAATGTAAAAAAATGTTGCCTGAAAATGACTCTCACATGAATGAAGATCTCACTAGAAATGTTCCAGGAGAATCAGCCATTATAAAAATGATTTGTTTCCTTTTCACTGACTTGAAGCTAGCCTCAGGTCAATTTGCTTCATATTTTTAAAGAAGCTACTTCATTGTATTCTTTTCCAATTTTGCCAACAGGCAAAAGGATTTATTGCAAAATCCTCAGCTAAGCATGAGGGGAGAGAATAATGGCTGGATATTTCTAATAGCAACCACAGGAAAAAGTTACTCAAATGGACCATGTGAATATTACATAAATACTAAGTTACATTTCCATCTTTTATTCTGACAGCCAAATTTAAATATCTGGAGTTATAGATATAGGTAGATACAGATAGTTATGGATATAGATGTAGATATATAGATGCATGCAAAATTCCATGGTTAGACAAGCTTGCATTCCATTATTTTTATTTCCCTCTCCTTCAGCTTTGCAGAAGTGCAAGAACACAAAAAGGAGAAAAGTTTGGTGAGCATATCAGAAATTAACGCACTTATAAGGAACTACTGAAAAGTCAGATTTCAGCCACAGACCTCTTAAGAAGCAAGAATAGTTAACCTAGCCAGTTCCTTAGTTCCAGAGCTATTTGCTGCCTGCACTATGGATGCCAGCAGCCACCTTTAGCTGATGAATTTCCACCACAATCACTGCACTGTATCACATTGCAGATGATGAAGTGTGTTAGAATTGAATGACTGGCATAAATCAACATTATTAATAGAACTCACAGAAGTCACCAATTCCTTTTCAGTCCTCCCTCCTCATTTTCAAAAGGACAATTCATGAACTGAAGTAGAATAACGGTGCAGTTGTTGGCACAGTTTATGAAATAAAGATCATATCTTAGAGGGTGAGCATTTTGTGTAATAGCGGATTAGCTGAATTTTTTGGAAGAAAACTTCCTATCCAAAAAGGCTTTCTTACTACTTAGTTGCCCTTTGTTGTCACGGTTTTGTGATTTTTGGTTTTCAGTATTCCTCATCATAGCATCATGTGGGGCACTGGGACTTTAACTGTTAATGCTCAAGTTCTGGATACCTCTCCAGAAGAGAAGAAGAACTACGTTCCCTAGGGGACTTTGCAGTCACAGAGAAGAGATATAACTCCTTGCAAGGTCACCTGATGAGCTCTTTTTTGTCCGCTCTTTTTTGTCGGATCTCCTCCTGTCTCCCTGCTGCTCAACTGGACTGCGCATCTCACCTCAGCATAACGGTGAGGCCTATCCACCTTTCAGACTTCTCCCTCTCATTGCATTCGATTTATTAGCTTCAGTTCTAATTATACTGTATTATGGTGTTTTATCTTGCATTCCAATACTATATTTAGTAAATTAGTTTATTTCTCCTCAGATTGTTGCCACTGTTTTTAATTATTTTGGGGTCCCCTGTTCCCTTTTTCTGGAGGCGCGGATTTTGCGAAATCCCTCCGCCCTGCTAGTCACGGAACTGTAAATCGTTGACATTAGTCTTCAAACATGCTAGGAATTTGAAAGATTTGATTGAGATGAACATATCAGGGAAGTGTTGTTTCACCAAATACCATAACATGTGCATCATCCTTAAGCCTAACTGAATCACAGAATCACAGAATTTTAGGGGTTGGAAGGGACGTTCAGAGATCAAGTCCAACCCCCTGCAAGGCAGGCTCTCTACAGCAGGCTGCACAGGTAGGTGTCCAGGCGGGTCTTGAATATCTCCAGAGAAGGAAAATCCACAACCTGCCTGGACAGCCTGTTCCAGTGCCTGTCACCCTCACTGTGAAGAAATTCCTTTGCACTTCAGTGCGGAATTTCCCATGCTGCAGTTTATGGCCATTTCACCTACCCTGTCCCTGCAGACTACTGAAAAGAGGTTGGCCATATCTCTTTGAATTCCACACAATATATTTATAAACATTAGTAAGATCACCTCTCAGTCTTCTTTTCTCAAGACTGAACAGTCCAAGGTCACTCAGCCTTTCCTTGTAGGGGATATTCCTCAGGGTCTCTATCATCTTTGTGGCCCTCTGCTGGATTCTCTCCAGGAGATCCCTGTCTTTTTAGTACCGGGGAGCCTAGAACTCGATACACTACTCCAGGTGAGGCCTGATCAGGGCAGAATAGAGGAGGAGGATCACCTTCCTTGACCTAGTGGCCACGTTCCTTTTAATGAAGCTCAAAATTCCATTGGCCTTCTTGGCTACCAAAACACACTGCTGGTTCATCACCAACCTGTCATCCATCAACCTGTAATTGGAGACAGTTTAGACACATAACTAGGAGAGAAATTATACTCCCAACTCTGGAGGGTTTATAGTTGTAAAGTTCTTCTCCCGTAAGTCAGTGCTTTCAACATATAAAAACATAGCTCACTGTGACATTAATATTTCATGACATAGTATTATTAAAGAAAGGGAAGCAACTTATTTATGATGTGTGGGTAGGGAAGGGAATGAATCAAGATACAATGAGAATAAAATGGGATAAATAGAAAGGCTACATAGAAAGGATGATAAAAGGAAAGGGAAATGAATAAAAGCTGGGGAAGCCCAGGGAGTGCAAAGAGAGGAATGAATTGCAGTTACTTCTGATTATGAAAAATTAATGAAAGAGAATAGTATAGGAACCATCACCTATTATAAAAGCTTCATTTGTCAGACTTGCTTTTGGGGGCAATTTATATAGGGTATTTCTCTTTTTTCTTTTTTTTCCTTCTTCCCCTTAGTATATCTACTAATATTGGTCTTTGAAAGGCAGTGTGAATGACTTCCAGATAAAAACACACATCTCTAGGAAATAAGTTTTCCTATGTTACAGTTCTCATGAAAACTCATTCTTTTTCTTTTAATATATTCTTCATCCTATAACACAGAAGTACTACCCTGGGGCATACTTCCAACAAATTTTTTTTCTTCTTAGTACATAACGTCAATAAGAACTAGCTTTAGCCTCAAGCCTTATGAATGACACTACTGGAAACATATACAGAGAGATTTACTGCCAACTGCTTAATTATAGACAAATCCAAGAGCCTAATTATGGACATATTCATATCTAGTGGGATGCTACCTCTCATCCAAAGGCCATCTTTCTACGCACTTTTAAATTTTCCCTGTAATTGAAGATCGAGTGTCCAGAACGCCTACGTGGTAAAATAGTTTTCATGATTGCTTTGAGAATTAAAACCCACTATAGCAGTATTTTGTAAATGTTTATGAGATTAAAATGGCACTCTTGGGTGACAAACGTATTTAGCTACACAATGCATACCTTTGTTTCTTCTACTGTTTAAGAGAGGCATTTCTAATCTGTTGGTTCTGGTGCAGCGCATAAATCTGAACTGTTATGCTGGATTATTAATGTATGGGTTTCCTGACAGTGAAAAAGACATACCACTAATAATAATAAAACTAATTAGCACACATATAGCACTTCATATCCATGTAAATGAATCTGGACTTGCAGACATGGGATCAGAAAAGCCAAGGCTCAGGCTGAACTGAACTTGGTGAGGGATGTGAAAAACAATAGGAAGAAGTTCTACAGGTACATTGACCAGAAGAGACAGGCCAAAGTGAGTGTACCTCCTTTGGTAAGTGTAAAAGGAGAACTGGCTTCAACGGATGAAGAAAAGGCTGAGGTACTGAATGAGTTCTTTGCCTCAGTCTTCAAAGGCAGCCAGGATTCCAGTACTTCTCATGTCCCTGAGCCCTGCATCCCTAAACCTCCAGGTGGGGACTGGGGCTGTAAATCCCTCTCCGATACAAGGACAGAGCAGGTCCAAGAGTGCCTCACATGACTGAATGTGTACAAGTCTATGGGGCCAGCTGGCGTGCATCCCAGGGTTCTGAAGGAGCTGGCTGAGGTGGTTGCCAAGCCACTCTCCATCATATTTGAGAAGTCATGGCTGTCAGGTGAGGTCCTGGATGACTGGAGGAAGGGTCACATCACTCCCATTTACAAGAAAGAGATCAAGGAGGACCCTGGGAACTACAGGCCAGTGAGTCTCACCTCTGTGCCTGGGAAGATCATGGAAAAGATCATCCTGGATGACATGCTCGACCACATGAGGAATGAATGTGTGATCCGAGACAGCCAGCACGACTTCACCAGAGGAAGGTCATGCTTGACCAATCTGGTGGCCTTCTATGATGGAGTGATGGCATTGGTGGACAAAGGAAAGGCAACTGATGTCATTTACCTGGACTTGAGCAAGGCCTTTGACATGGTCCCCCACCACATCCTTATCTCCAAATTGTAGGGATGTGGATTTGATGGGTGGACCACTCAATGGATAAAAAAAACTGGTTGAAAGGCCATAGACAAAATGTGGTTATCAATGGCTCTATGTCCAGGTGGAGGCCGATAATGAGTGGCAGTCCCTCAGGGGTCTGTTTTGGGACCGGTGTTCTTTAACATCTTTATCAATGACAACGATGATGGAATTGAGTGCACCCTCAGCAAGTTTGCTGACAACACCAAGCTGAGTGGTACGATTGACAAGATTGAAGGAAGGGATGCCATTCAGAGGGACCTTGAGAGGCTAGAAAGGTGGGCCCAGATGAGCCTGATGAGGTTCAACACGGCAAAGTGCAAGGTTTTGCACTTGGGCAGGAGGAATCCCAGGCATCCGTACAGACTGGAAGGAGCAGTGCTTGCAAGTAACCCTGCAGAGAAGGACCTGGGGGTCTTGATAGATGAAAAGCTTAACACGACCAAGCAGTGTGCTCTTGCAGCTCAGAAGGCGAATGGTATCCTGGGCTCCATCAAAAGAAGGGTGGCCAGTAGGGACAGGGAGGTGATTGTCTCTCTCTACTCTGCTCTTGTGAGGCCACATCTGGAGTACTGCATCCAAGTATGGAGCCCCAAGTACAAAAAAGACAGGGAGCTGTTGGAGAGGGTCCAGAGGAGGGCCACAGAGATGATTAGGGGACTGTAGCACCTCCCCTTCAAAGACAGGCTGAGTGAGCTGCGCTTGTTCAGCCTGGAGAAAAGAAGGCTGCGGGGTGACCTCACTGCAGTACCTTTCAGTACCTGAAGGGAGCCTACAAAGAGTAGGGGAATCAACTCTTTGAAAGGGTAGATAATAGCAGGATGAGGGAAAATGTTTTTAAGTTGAGGGTGGGGAGATTTAGTTTGCATGTCAGGGGGAAATTCTTTACAGAGAGAGTGGTGAGGTGCTGGAACAGGCTGCCCAGAGAGGTTGTGGATGCCCCATCCCTGGAGGTGTTCAAGGCCAGATTGGATGGGGCCCTGGGCAGCCTGGTCTAGCGTTAAATGTGGAGGTTGGTGGCCCTGCATGTGGCAGGGGGTTGGAGATTTATGATCCTTGAGGTCCCTTTCAACCCTGGCCATTCTGTGATTCTGTGTGATTCTGTTTCTATACAGATGTTAACTGATTAATTATCACAACACCTTTGTGAGGAAAAGAAGTAATTATCTTGAGCCATATTTAACACATGCAGAAACTGAAATACAGAGGATAGAGTGTTATTCTACTCAGAAACCTTACACGCTGAATTGATACTACAGTGCTTTTAACTTGAAGTTTCTCAATGATTCTCACCTCAGCTCTACTACATACAGTAACAAATTTTCTCTTCAAGAGCCAGGCAAGAAAAGTCAAGTTTTGTGCCAGCTGAAAGAATGGACGGTAAGAGTGGAGGGCTGCCCTGCTGTACCTTTACCTGCATAACTTGAGACTCACGCAAAACTTCTCACAGAACTAGGATGTGGATGCAGAGGAAACACCGTGCCTCTTGTCCTTATTCCTAAATGTTTCCCTTCATAAACTCCTTTCTTTAAGTCCCATGATGTGTTAATTTATTTCTGTTTGTTTGTTTGTTTTTGTGATCCAAATGAAATCTGCATACATGCACATTGCTGTGTTTTAGTTATGGAATAAGTGGCTTTTATAAATCACTTTCAGTGGATCTCCTCAAAGAAGAATAGTAGGCAAGATTTTCCTACTTGCCTCTGAGGGAAGGAAGTAAAATTGTTTCTGACATTAACATAAGTAGACTTCCCTTTTAAAAATGTAAGGAACAGACCTGTTGTGTGAGAAGAAGACATATCTATGCAATCAGTTTTTGGAAGGAAAGCAGATTTAGAGTACTTCACTACAGTGGAAATCAGTTACTGCTTGACTTTTTGGAAAGCTGAACTAAAATCTGCCTTGTTATATGTGAATAAACTAATAATAATTCACATAATCTACTATTTATCTCCCAGATTAATATTGTGAAGACATTGTAGAAACAAAATGTGAAAAGAAAATTGAGTAATTCAGGCGCTAAAATAGCAGGGTGATGATTACAAGGAATACTCCCAGAAAAAAAATATATGACTAAGTCAAGTATAGGTCAGGATCATACATCATTTTTTCTAGGCAGTTGTAGCCTAGATTTCTGTAGATTACTGTTTTGTGATCTAGCCTTTTACAGTTATGGAATATTGCTGATGTAAAGACTGTGCATTATCACTACCCATTTTGTAGTCTCTGAGATAGCCCATTGTGTGGAACACAGTCCTTGCGAATGCACATCTTCAAAAATCCGTGGCTAGAAATAAAGATCTGCTCTGAGAACACAATAATGTGTCTAAAGTCATCCAAAAAATTAGAAGCAAGCTTAAGGTTGTCTCATCATTTCCTAAGCCTATATTACCTTGGCTTTGAAACTATAAATGTAACTCTGTCACGGCAGTATTCTTATCTGTAAACTATGGGAGATCAAACAGTTAGACCCAACTATTTATTAGAATTGAAAAACTGAATGTACTATGATTTTCCACACTTAGTAAACAATGAGAATAGGTAGAGTAATCAAAAAGGATAAAAGAGTAAGTACTTTCCAAACTTGGCTTTGCTTTCAGATTTCCTGGAGAAGCAACAACTCACGTACTACTTTATTTCAGACTTCTAATAATACTTCCTGTTCAGCTTCACATTTAAATGCGATCTCTTACAAAATAAATAAATAAGTGTTTCAGCTTCATTAAACAAGCCGAGAATCACACCGATCGCTAATAAAAATTTAAGGCAGGAAATCATTTAGCCTGGAATCATTTAACCCATTTAGCCTGGAATCATTTAACCCATTTAGCCTGGAAACAACTTTTTTGTAAATCTAGAACTTGTTTTGCCATGAGATGCTGCTTGCGGAATTATGTCTTCTTTAGGATACATGAATATTTCAGGATTTTTTATGCATCTAAAATAGCCATTTCAGATTGACACACTGTTTTCTTGCACTCAATCCAGAACTAGTATCAGAGTGAATGGACTAACTCAATCTCTGACCTATATTTGCAGCTCTTCAAATTTACTATTTCTATACTCTCTGTGCTCAGAAATGTACTACAACAGAGCCCTTAATAGTTTTCTATCTTGACCTGGTTAGTAAAATACCTGAAGTTACATTGCCTAAGTAAATTAGAAATGAAGTAGCATTCTGCAACAAAATTTTATCCATGCAATAAGACAACATAGTACAGAGAAAAAAGTCTGGATGTATGTTTCTATCCATATTAAAAAGTCTATTTCAAATCACTGATTAAGACGGGGTTTGTATTTCCTAATGAAATAAGTCTACATAACTGCCACTAAGAAAAATGCGTTTAAAACTCATACGCATTCCTTAATAAAATGTCAAATTAACAGAAACAATCAAAAGCTGTCAGAACCACCTTTTAGAATGCTTTATCAGTGATGTTTTCAGTTATGAAGGATTGTTGATCTTTATTTGATTCTTTAAAATTCAGAAAATACTGTAAACTTTATAAAGTTACAAGAACTGAGAATTTGCAATATCTTTAATATTATACATATTTAAAGTTAGCATTAGTAACTGTGTAACAGAAATGCATATACGTAAGGCTTTTGAAAATTTATTAATTAATTCTTGGCTTAAATACTTATTTTCGTATATGGTTTTGATTTTATGCTATTTACTACCGTTGCATTTTAATATTTAAACCAATAGGTGGCACCAGGAATTTCCAGGAGAAAAAAAAATACCACAAAACCTATAAATTTAACACATATTTGATTGCAAATTGGATCACAGGTAATCTGTAGCCAAACTAGCAGCTAGATATAATTAATAATTATATAGCAGTGATTTGAGTATGATGGAGGCATACAAGAGAGGAAGAAAGAAAAAGAAAAAAAAAAAAAAAAAAAAAAAAAGTTGTGGACCTGAAAAAACGGAAGCAGAAATCGTAATCTAATCAAATGCTGTCAGAATAAATGTACAAGAACTGAGTCTTGCTAGCAACGATGTGATAGCATTTAAGATGGTACTAATAAGAAATTGGAGAAGCACAAATTTCTATGATATTATTTCTCTTCAGAAAATGGTGTTTTGCCATAAAACATTAAAAAGAGAAAAGTTATTGGATGTTCCTAACAGGAAATGAAAGGACAGACAAAATAATTCACTGGTGGATCCTAAGTGGGTCTCTCCAATCCAAACTCTTGGAAACTCTGGCAAGGCATGCCTGACTAGATTTATTATGGGAAAATTTTGAATGAACAAAATAAAACAAAGCTTTTCACTCTTCTTTTACAGAATCCTAAGATGAAACCATAACTATGTTGTCCATTCACCCCTAGGCTGAGCAAATAATTAATTTCTCACTTCACTAACCACACTATAAAGGCTAACAAGCACAAACAAGCAGGAAGTTAAAACAACAGTTCAAGTCAGATGGAAAAGATTATTTACAGGGCATTTCTCTACCAAAGGGGAAAAAAAAAGTTTTTTGAGATATCTTTAATCTAACTTTTGGATGCTTTATAAATATAAGTATCACTTGAAATAAATATATGTATATATATATATATATTAGCAAAATGGTAGAATAAAATAACTCAAACTTTCTCTGCTATGAGGGAAAAGGAAGGTCTTAATTTAGCTAAAAATAAAACTCATAAAAAATCTATTACATAATGAAGTCATGTTACTAAAGAAATTAATGTAAAATCACATTAAGAACACATACATGCATATCCTTACACCAATGTATAAAAATTATAAAACTGCGCCTATCTTAACATCTTCAGTTTTCTTGGCAATGTTTTGGTACCCCTGGTACTGAGCTGGCAGTGCTGGGAGAGCTGCATCCTGTGGGAAGCCCATGGGCGTCAGTTAGAGAAGAGAGACCCCACATGGAGCAGGTGCAGAGAGTGACCATGAAAGAGCAGCAGAGGTGAAGCACTTGGAAGAAGACTGCCAGAAATCAGTTTCTACTGAGAAGAAACTTACTGCCAATTTCTCTAAACAGGAAAAACATTTCTACAACATCCAAGGAGAACATGTTGTTTAAAATAGATTAACAGGCCTAAAACCCAAAAGTGAAGAAAGTTGTCTGAGTTGAACCTGTTAAACACCAAAAATGATTTGTATACCATCTGTAAGTAATATAGCTGGCCTGTCATGGCTATAGATGCTGGCCAAATATGTATATAAAGTTAGGTAGTAGTGGTGGAAATTTTAAGCAACATTATTGGTAAAACTGACAGTTTAGGGAATCACAAAACAGAGTAAATGTCTCCATCTCAAGTATGTCCCTGGGCACATTGTATCAATACTCAAAGGAATATATCAGCTTGGGATCCCAAAAGACTTTCCTGTGTTGCTACACTACCCATCTTTTAGCAGAACTAATTCATTTTATTACTCTTTGCTACACGGTTAAGCCTTTTCCACTGTTAAACAAGGATAAACTCTCCCTCATTCAAAAGACTTCCTTAAAGAAAGTAGATTTTTTTTCTCTCTCTCTAAATGTCATGCTTTTGTTGAACAAATAGCAGAGTTAAAACAGGGCAATGACTCCCTGCTGACATCCTAGTCACTTTTTTGTTTGTTTATTTTGTTTTTTGCTTTTTTGTTTATTTGGTTGGTTTGATTTTGTCATTTATTGGCAGAGTGCATTTAGCTTATGATTAGTTTGCTTTTGATGTAATAATAGTCTGAGAATTAGTAAGTTTTCATCAAGTCACTTCTCTACAGCTCAAGTTCTTCTACTTCTTCATATAAACAAAAGATCCATTTTATCCTCAAGATATTCCAGCGTTTCTTGGTGAAACTTTTCTTTCTGATGTTGACTTTGCAAACAGTACCTTCACTTGTAACTGATGTGGTGTAAAATAAAAGGACCTGTAATGCAGAATGTTTTGTGCAGAGGACCTAAACACAAGATTCAGGAGAGTTTCATTACAGAATCACAGAATCACAAGGTTGGGAACGACCTGCAAGATCATCTAGTCCAACCACCCTCTCATTCCTATTAGTACCACAAGCTACTAAACCATATCTCGTAGCTCCTCATCCAGGCGCCTATTATAAATAGCTCTGGTGTGGTCTTGTAAAAGGTGCACCCACCAGCAGTCGGAGTGCCGTAGGGGCATTTATAGTGTACCTTGCTGTTTAGTTTTACTTGAAAGGAGTCTAATGTGCTACCATAAATCCAAACAGCAAATACTGGGAGATTATTTCAAAAGTATGTGTCTGACCTGAACTAAAATTTTAATGTAGGCAGATGACAGAGTATCCCTTGAAGATTATTCTATAACAGGAGTAGGCTGTGTGATATGAAGGATTGATTCCACAGGCTGAGAGAACAAATCTGAGTGCTGACGGGTCTCTCAGGAGAACATGGGATGAACAAGAACATCACCTTGTTCAACTTAAGTATTACTCTAGGCAGAGCAGAGACTGTATCCGTTATAATATGAATGAATATTTTACTCTATAAATGCAAAATGTAGCTCTAATTGCTGTTCTCTACAGAAAGAAAATGAAATCAAGCTGCTAATAGCAGGAATGTAGATAGATTTGACCTACTGAAATTTGCTTGCCTTCTGTGTTGGGCCCTCAGTTACTGAAAGATACTATTCAAGTTCAATAGGGGAAAAACAAAACAGCTCATTTTTGTTGTAACTGTCATTGCTTTTGTGGTTAACTTATGACAACAGAATGCTTGCTATGTTCTTATACATAGGGCTTTTTTCTTGCCTGATTAAATCAAGCAGAAATAAGTATTTTTTCTTCTGCTCTTTCTATTTACAATCTTAAATACTTTTTTTCTTTTTTAGAAATATATATTTTTATAAAGCTTAATAGCTTAATGCTTTCTAATTATACAAGGTGCACGCTGATTGTAATTAGTTATTATTACTATTTGTAAATGTTCCTCTACATAATAGAAGTCAGTTTTTTAGTCGCCGATAACTACTAAATTCACAAACACAAACTTTTATGTTTTCACTTTATTTTAACTTGCGTTATGAGCCATAAAAGATTTGGACATCTTAATTAGTAAATCTGGTAATATTCAATATTTTTCTCTACTCACCTGCATTTATACTAAGATTAGCGATTACTCCTGATTGCTTTAATTTTCTCAAGGAATTTGAAACAGTTGATTATGTTCAAAAATGACATAACTCAAAAATTCAATCTTTTTGTAGCTTTACAAATAAGACAGTTCTAGAGAAAGTGGGAGAACAAAAAAAAGGAGAGAGAACAGCTACTTTAACTACTTTAAAATCTACTTACCAAGAGACTTAGCTGCTTGGAGAAAGTAGAGTTACAAGTTTCTGTACTGTTTTAGAATGCAGTCAGAATTATGCAGTGTGCAGCCTCCCCACTTCTCTGTGTTATGGCCTTGATCACTGAAAATGAGCTGTAAGAAATGCTTTGCATTCTTCTATCTATTTAATTCCAGTTGATCTATTTTAGCAAACTTTTCAAACACCATTTCTGAATCTATTTTTATTATTAATAAGGCTATGTAAAAAATCAAGTATAAATAAAGTTCTAACACAATAGCACTACGAAAACACATGGTTTACTTAGAACAAGGACTCTGGATAGATAATTAACTCAAATTGCAGGGGTTCTATCCAAATTCTCTGTAGTTACTATCAATTTCCCAACTTTTAACTACCTTATTGTTATGAATGGTGTATTTGCCAGACCATTTTGTCATTTTTCCATTGGCTAGTTAGAAATAAAAGCTCAAGCTGTAGCCTGCCTTCTTTCATTTTTTTCATCTCCACAGTTCTGTCAGAAATGAGAGAAAGGATAGCTGTAACCTTGAAGTCTTTTCATTCAAAATGTTAATTTATAAAACGCATTGACAGAATTAGTGATTAATAATAATTATATTAATTGTTATAATAATATTATATTATAACATAATTTATAATATATGATTATATAATTGTATAATAATAATAATAGTAATAGTAATAATAATAATAAATAGTAATGAAGGTCTTCCTGAATTCACATCTAATATAATATACAAATGCCTTTTACTCACCTGCCATTATATTCATATCCATTCCTAATCACAGTGAGATTTTGATATTATTGATTGTGGTATAAGTCCATGTTCCAAATATGATAATATTTTCTTTGACATGCATTTAACTGTGTGAGAATCCTTGTTAGTTTTTTTTTTTTTTGGCTCAAAGCTTGCTTCCTGAGGTTTTTCTTGTGATAAGACTCTGAGTGACTTGTCAAGGAGGCAACTGATGGGTGCTAACTGCGTGACAATCGATATCGCTTTGGGAACATTTTGCAAGCCCCTTCCTCCAGAGCTGCTTGCTCTGTAGAAGAGCGGAAGAGAGTGCTCAGCAGTGTTCACTGGCGGAAGATCTGGCCTGTGGCCAAACCGCTCCAGCTAAGAATGGAAGGCTGGGGGATGATACCATTGTATCTTGCAGAGGCAAGATGCAAGTTGGTGCCTCCCTGCTTCCTCTTATCTGCTGGCAAGGCCAGAAAGATAAGAACAAAGGAGGTTCCTGCTGAGATCCCAGAGCCAGAAGCTGCCACCGCAAGGAGAACTGACTCAACCACCTTGGGTTTGATCTGTCACTCAAAGGAGAGCTGATTCGACCACTTTGGATTTGAGCTGTCACTCCAAAAACAGCTGACTCAACCACTTTGAAGCATTGAAAAAGGGCCATCATCACCATGGTCATGGTCGTCCTTCGTCGTCAATAGAACAACAATGCCCGACGACCCACCACTACTGAGGATCAAAGACGGAACTATGAACCACGCTGGATCCATGGTGGTGACTATGTCCCTCTTGCTTCTTATAAAGACTCCTTGCCTCTTCTTTTCTATCTTTTCTATCACCCTCCTTCCCTTCCCCCATTATCCTAATTCATAATAGTGTCCGTCCTCCCCTTCCCCATTTCCCTGATTAAGATTTGTAATAAACTGGTCGGACCAACATTTGAACCGTTGCTTCTTAATCTTACGCCGGGTATATCGATAATAAAAGAACCTCCTCTCCCTCCTATAAATTGGAGCGAGACAAACTGCCATTGCTAAGTCAATTCTATGACTGGAACGTGGTCTGCAGAGTCTTCTCATAGAAGTTGGCATTCTGGTGAAATAAGCAGTTCTTTATTTATTCATTTATTTAAGAAATATTGTTTGATCAAGTCAATGTTTTGTGATAAAATCAGTCCTAAAGACAAAAGTTTTATCCATGGAAAGATGGACTTCTTTAAGTTTTTGGTTTTGTTACCAAGTTTTTGTGATTTCTGGTAGTGATCTAATTCATCTAAGCAGATACTGAGATTCATATTGTTGTACATCTGTATAAAATCAGCAACTCCGTACGCCATCGATGTGAATGGCAGAAAAAAAATGTTCTTATTTTTTAGAAAGTCATTATCTTTCTATAGTGGCAATATGAGAAAATATTATAAAATAGCTATCAGTGAACATCATTTTTTTTTCGTGCCAAATACTCTGTAAAGCCTCTGGTGATTACAGCTTTCCAGCACTCCTTCTACCTGTTTCTGAAGTAGCAGAAACAATCATTCTAATGAAAAGATTTATCTATTAATATAGAATGATTTTAATAATAATGAACTCCCCATTTTCTCTCTGACTATGTGAACAGCATATTTCAATATGAAGTAATCATTTGTGGTCTGATTTTCTCTTGCACTTTGTAGCGTTCTCCCTTACTTAGCTCATAGAACTCAAGATAGCACAATTTTTGAAAAACTGACACAGCCTACACTCCAAATGCCATGATCAGATGCCACATAACCATACCAATACCAAAATTATTTCAGAAAAAGTCCTAGAATGCCATTTTTGAAAGTAATAGCACACCGACAGCAAACTGTTTTCTTCTGTTGTTGGATTACCTACATACAGTGTCTTACATTAAGACCAAGACGCAGGGCATAAGCATAGGCATTTTAGGGACTGTTCCTTCTTTATTTTTCTGTTGATAAAAGGAATGTCCAGAAATGTTCCATTTCTTGTAGCAAATGGAACTGATTTTATTTCAGCAAACCTCAAATTTATGCATTAGTACATGGTCATAAACAACCCTTATGTATTTATTTAATATAATTACAGTGCATATAAATGCAACATAATTGTATTGGTAAACAAGAAAACTATTCCACTTCTATTTTGCATTCAGACAGATCTAAAGCCACGCATCTGGAAAGGTTCCTCTGATATGAATGACAAAAGTCTTGCTGACATTAGTGGATCCAGCAGCCCTCTCCAAACAATCTCATTTCCTTTAAATAGATTTTGGCTTTGTTTTCCTGGATTTTGAAAATATGTTTGCCATTTTAAACTGTACTGTATGTAATTAATCGCTACTCAGTGAGTCCTCACCACTCAGGAATAGATCCCATCAATACGAATAAAGATTATTAGATCAGATTGTAATTAATGGCCATAAGAATACATTCAAGACATTAATTGTAGATGATGGGCCAATAAACTTTGGAGAATATTTTGAACACAGTTCAAGTGTACTTCAGCACCAGAAATAAAACAGATTCAAATAATTAATATAAAATATAAGACAGAAGTGAGGTATTTATTGAAGTGATGTGCTCGAGGTTTACTTGTATAAGTTTGTGAGTTTGTTTTTTAAATGTTTTGTCACCTTATGCCAGTTTCTAAGCTTGACATTAAGAAAATAAAGAGGAAAAAAAATCTCTTGGATAAGAAAGATTGTATGGACACATAATACAGAAAATTTCTTTATTAATGATGATGAGAACACAATGAAATAACAAAACATTATGCTTTTTACGTTGTCCTGTAAGCCAGAAATCCATTTGCCCAAGACAAAACCATGATAAACTGACATTCCTACTTCTAGGTAAAGAACTTGAGATCTAACACTAGTTATAAGATCTTCTGTTGCTAGTCAGATACAGGGAGAATACCGAACTCTTGCTTCCAGTTTTCTTTCTTGTGAAAGCTACAGCATTATCAGCCTCTAGTGGAACAGCAGAATTCTAGAGATCCCCCTCACACACTTGACATGAAAGAAGAAAGGCAAAGATAATGAGTTAAAGCGCTGACTCCAGTCAGTAAAGCTACTGTAGTAGAATTAATACAGGAGAAATATTCGCCACAGTGAGGTCCTTCCCTCCTTAGAATTTAAAGAGATCTGTTTTTAAAAGCAAAAGTACTGTCAGAAAGAAATCAGGGAGAGAGATGGGATAAAAGATGGGTAATGAGAAGCAAGGCAACAATCAAAACGCTCAGAGAAAGGGATAACAGTGAAAAGAATGAAGCAATCTCTGGTACCCTTTCAGTCACTAGTGTCTTAGAGCTGATTAAGATGAAATGATTGCTGCCTTTGAGTTTGTGTCAGAAAGAATGGAAGAACAGTTGCATGCTCTTTTCTTGTTAGGACTGGAGGGAGAAAATCCAGTAATGACCATAAGTGAACAGGAGGAAGAAAATACAAAGGTCTAGGATGCAAGCTCACAAAAAGTGCCAGGTGAGGGTAGATTTCTTCTTAAAATATGAGTATAAGGTTTGAAACATTTTACATTTATGTAAAATATCTCACTATATATTATATATTTATATAACATATTTGTATTTATAAAATGTTATATAAATACACATATATTCTTATAGCTTCCATACATATACGTATTTTATATATTAAAACATACCTATAAATATATATATAATTATATATTATATAGTCTCCATAGAAAAGTGTCCCTGATAATAAACATGGCTAAATGGAATCTTGTTGGAGTAGATGGGATCGCGTGATCCTTGAAGTTATTGTCAGTGGGTTTGAACTTGTTTCAGAGTATGACAAGAAACTTTGAGATAGCCTTCTATTTCTTTAGAAAATGCGTATATCAGTGTCAGCAATTTCAAAGTTCCACTTCCATAGAATTTTTTCCTCAATACCTTGGTACAAATATTGGCTAACATGCCATTTTATAGAACTGCTCCCTTAGTCCCCATCCCCTTGTTGGACCTTGATTGTGCTTTTGGATTTTTTTACTTCCACCTCCTGGGAAGGGAAACAAAAAATCTCCTGTAGTAGCTGAAACTGACTAGTGAAACCTACTGAGAAAAGAACTGACCTGCTGCTGAACTCAGATAACAAGCAACTTGTGTCTACAGCAGACAGCTTGTGCCCTTTAGAGAGAGGATATAGAGAAAGTTGCACTGGCAAATTAACTGGCTGTTCTTCCATCTTCCCTTCATGAAATAATCACACATACTAGTTTGAAGTACAACTAGAGACATCAGGAATATGTTGTATGGTACTGAGGTCTCAAAAAGCAGTGAGGCAGACAAGAAAATAATTGATTCACTATGTCTTATTTGTATGGACTATGCTCTCCTTTGTCCTTCCAATTTTTTTTCCGCTGACATTTCATCCATTGTCAAAATTACCAAAAGTAAATGCAGACATCTGACCTGGATGCATCTGAGCCTGTTCTCATTTCTTGTGGTGGAAAGAATAAAGACATGTCTGTTAGTGAGAAAAGGCAGTACAGTTAATGTGTGTATAAAAGTATAATGAGCAGATTAACCCACCTTTCAGATATATTTTCAGAAACATCTAAGTCTAAAATAACTCTTTCACTTACATAACCAGAACCTGTCTGATTTCTATAGAAGATATATGGCAGCATTAAGTGCCAGGCCAAATCTGATTTCCTGGAACAAGAAGCATCTACAAGATATTTCATCTAAGAGTAGAGGTGAACTCAAATACCTTTCTCTTCTATACAACATTTTTAATAAGATTTTACAGAAACAAGTCAATGAAAATAAAGTTTATGTTGTACAGTACAAATGCAATGATTGACTTTGGTATTAGAAAGCTGCTCTGGAGTTGAAGCACAGTGACTTTGGACACAAGAACAGAACAGGTGTCTTCAGTACAAGTTCTGTGCTTTTGGAACAAACTATCTAATGCAAAGTGATTTAAAAATATTTAGCACAATAATAAAAACAAAAGATTCAACTATAAAAAGAGGGATTAGAAAATTTTCTGAAAATTTTAAAATCATTTCATATTAGGTTTGTTCAAAATTAAATTTTTATTCATTGCCATAGATTTCCATCCAAAATTAGCAAAGAACTTTTTTTTTTTAATTTTGACTGAGGTTTTTTAATCTTACGAAAAGATATTTAAGAGATCATGAAATTAGATGAAGAATTTTATCTGCATTTAGCCAAAGTAGTTTTATTGTCTTTGTAGTTTTTATTTTCATAGTAAAATATTAGGGAAAAAAAAAATCCAGTTCAAGAGATTGCATACATTTCTTAATTTTGCTTTAGTTAATGAGTTAAAAAACAACCATGTACTTAGCATTACCCTGAAACTACTCCAAAATTCAGATAGAAACACAAATACATATTTTTTTTAACCAAGAAATCTTTCCAGCAGTATTTCTGACATACGGTGTATAAAATTCTAAAAGTTGAGTCAATCCTTTAGGAATTGAGAAACAGCTTTTTTAATTATTATTCTTGCCCACTGGATAATCTTCGCTGCAGCTTGAGGAAAATGTTACCCCATTTTTATACATAAAATATTAAATTACTGGTGTATTATATTCAGGGAGTAGAGAAATTACTTGGATGCTGAAGACTAAGTAAAGCTTAGAATGTTAGAGTTAATAATGTTTTGCCACAGTCAGGACTGATGATGATACTGAATTAATGATTTGCCTGGTATGGTGATAATGATTTTTTAAAATATAATTTTGATAGTTCAGCTTATTCATTTTGAGGTACAGCTGCCTACAAAATTAATTTAAAATAAAAATATTTGAGTTAGTCATTTTACATTTACTTACGCCATCTCCTTCATCTTTCCAGGACCCTGTACTTTAGAATATGAGAAAATTTATGTTTGGCTCTTAAAAAATCAGAAAGGGAAAGAATCTTCCCAACTGTAATATCATGATGAAGCCCCAGGGCCAATGATCTAGCTGTGTCTGGCTTTAGTATCCATGTCAGAAGAAGTCTATTTAGTCTATTTAGAAGCTGTTGAAACATGTGGGTGGACCTAGAAAAGAATCACAATCTAGTACTGCAAAAATAAGAATCAAGTGAGAAAATGGAAATAGAAACAACAGAAATCATAGAATTGAATGAATTGGAAGGGACCTCAAGGATCATTAGAATCATAGAATCATAGTATCACCAATGTTGGAAAAGATCATCCAGTCCAACCGTTCACCTATTCCCAATAGCTCCTACTAAACCCTGTCCCTCAACACAACATCCAGCCTTTCCTTGAACACCCCCAGGGTCGGTGACTCCACCACCTCCCTGGGCAGTCCGTTCCAGTGCCTGACCATCCTTTCTGAGAAGTAATACTTCCTCATGTCCAGCCTGAATCTCCCCTGCCGTACCTTGAAACCATTCCCTCTGGTCCTATCACTAATGACACAAGAGAAGAGGCCGACCCCCAGCTCACTACAACCTCCCTTCAGGAAGTTATAGAGAGCAATGAGGTCTCCCCTGAGCCTCCTCTTCTCCAGGCTGAACATTCCCAGCTCCTTCAGCCTCTCCTCATAAGCCCTGTGTTCCAGACCCCTCACCAGCTTTGTTGCCCTCCTTTGAACACGTTCCAGGGCCTCAATGTCTTTCTTGCAGTGAGGGGCCTTCCTCCCTTTCCCTTTTATTATTAATGGCTGAAACTTCACATCATTAAAATGCGTTAATCACCCAATAACCAGTGACATTATTTAGATAATAATTGTAAACTTATGGAACAAAGGTTGTTGAAAATGAACACTTAGGCACTAAAATTAATTCCAAAGTGTTTATGCTTTCTGTATTAACAATATATATGACTTGTATTTCCTTTTAGTATGCTTTACATACATGAAGTAAGGCCACTCATGATTTATTTATATTCAATTAAGTACATGCTAAGAGAGATGTGATTCTGGCTATAAAAACATTAGCAAATAAAGAGGAGTTTGTATGAATAAAATTCTGCCTGTTCTAATAACAGTTTCCTGCACATCCATATAGCATAGAACTGAAGCATTCTGCCTATAAAACTGGAGGCATGGTTCAATACGACCTCTCTGGGTTTACAATTCGAGAAGCTTTCTCATGGAATGAAAATGAGTTTGTACTCTACACTAGGTCTTAGTTTCAACCTTACTACCAAGATATGCAAGGGCTGCTGTGGAAATACTGCCTTCTGTTTTATTTTGTTGACCCGTGACGTCAGAAGTGGATGTCGGCAGTAGAGGTTGAACTTTCCCAACTATATTCTGTTGCTGTTGGAACATGTGGAACGTTTTGTTGCCATGTTACAGATGGCAACAGAGGGGCAGTGACAGAATGGTGTCAAACGTGGAAGTGTACAAGAAGAAAAAATGAGGAACTGATTTCCTCCGTGCAGAAAAAATGGCAAACATTGGCATTCATCAACATTTGTTGAATGTTTCTGGAGACCAAACAGTGGACGTGAGCACAGTGCAGTGGTGAGTTTCAGCACTGGAGACGGTGATGTAATAGACAAACTACATTCTAGATGGCCATGGACAGCTGTCACATCACAAAATGAAGAGTATTTTAAACAGCTCATTCACGGGAATGGGATAATGGCAAAAAATATGTGAGAATTTGCTCTATCAACCATTGCTATTGTGCTTTTTGCATCTGTTGCAGTTTCTATGGAAACAATAAGGAGGCATTACTTTTGGAGTGTCTACATTAAAGACATTTTAGGATGGATGAACAACTAAGGTCTCGAACAAAATATGGCAATGTAATATTTAAGCTGAATCAAAGCCCTTAAATATCTCCAAAATATAGAAAATTTGTAGTTTTTTTGAAAGATTGTTTTACTAAACTGTAAAACAACAGAACAGAGTACAATGGCAGAATAAGCAGGAATAATAAGTACAAGGCTGTTTTTTTTTCAGATTAAAGGAAAAAGACTGCTGATCACAAGGAAATTACAATCCATGAAAAAAGTGGCTGGGCTGAGATGCATCAAGATATGTATAAATGACTTCTTTGCCTCAGTCTTCACCAACAAGGGCCCTAGACACACCGCCCAAGTTGAAGTTGGAGAAGATAGACCTGCCAACTGTAAGTGAAGATTAGGTTCAAGACCATCTACAGAATCTGAAGGTGTACAAGTTCATGAGACTTGCCAAGATCCACCCTTAGGGTATAAGGGAACTGGCTTGTTAAGTTGCCAAGCCACTATCCATCATGTTTGAAAGGTCATGGCAGTATGGTGAAGTTCCCACTGACTGGAAATGGAAAAAAAATAACTCTCATTTTCAAAGAAGATCCAGGGAACTAAATTCCAGCCAGTCTCATCTCTGTGCCTAGCAAAATTATGGAGCAGAGATCCTCCAGAAGGCCCTATTGAGGTACATGGAAAATAAAGATTGGTGGTAAACAACATGGCTTCACCAAGGGCAAGTCATGCCAGACAAACTTGATGGCCTTTTACAATGGAGTTACAGTGTCACTGGATAAAGAAAGAACAAGTGATGCCATCTACCTGGACTCAAAGTGGTTGACACTGTCCCACACAAAATCCTGGTTACCACATTGGAGAAAAATGGATTTGATGGTGTCTCATTCTAATTTATAGGAGGGAGAGGAGATTCTTTTTAATACCTGGCGTGAGATTAAGAAACAACAGTTCAAATGTTGGTCCAGCCAGTTTATTACAAATCTTAATCATGGAGATGGGGGAGGGGAGGATGGACAGTATTATGAATTAGGGTAATGTGGAAGGTAGGAGGGTAATAGAAAGGATAAGAAAGAAGAAGCAAGGAGTCTTTATAGGAGGCAAGAGGGAAATAGTCACCACACTGGATCCAGCATTGTTCATAGTTCAGTCATTGATCTTCAGTAGTGGTGGGTCATCAGGCATTGCTGTTCTGTTGACGACAACGGCGACAACAGCGATGATAGCTACCTTTCAGGGTAGTAAAAACTTATTTGTAAGTCCCAAGTGGTTGAGTCAGTTCTTTTTTGGCATGACAGCTCAAATCCAAAGTGGTTGAGTCAGCTCTCCCTGGAGTGGCAGCTTCTGGCTCTGGGATCTCAGCAGAAACTCCTTTGTTCCCATCTTCCGGGCCTTGCCAGCAGGTAAGAGGGAGCAGGGAGGCGCCAACTTGTATCTTGCCTTCACAGGATATAATGGCATCATCCCCCAGTCTCCCATAGCAAGCTGGAGTTATTTGGTCACAGGCTAGATTTTCTGCCGGTAAACAGTCCTGAGCACTATCTTCCAAGGGCAAACAGCCAAAATTGTCCACACAGTGATGTTGTTTGTCACACAACACCCATCACTCATCTCCTAGACAAGTCAGTCTTATCACATGAAATACGTCAGGAAACAAGCTTTGAGCTAGAAAGCAAAGAAGGATTCACACAGATGGAAGCACCACTTGCTTGATAAGGAATTGGCTAAATGATTGCACCGAGAGTTGTGGTCAACAGCTCAGTGACCAAGTGGAGACTGTTGACAAGTGGCATTCCTTCGGGACTGGTGCTGACAGGGGTGCTATTTGACATCTTTGTAGGTGACATAGACAGTGGGATTGAGTGCACCCTCAGCAAGTTTGCAAATGACACCAGGCTGAGTGATGCAGTTGACACGCTAGAGGGAAAGGATGCTATCCAGAAGGACCTGGACACAGTTGGGAAGTGGGCCCATGCCAACCTCATGAAGTTCATCAAGGGCTAAGTACAAGATCCTGCATCTGGGTCCGGGCACAGATACAGGTTAAGAGCAGCCCTGAGGAGAAGGATTTGGGTATATATATTGATGAAAGATTCAGTGTGAGCCAGCACTGTGCACTTGCAGCCCAGAAGGCCAACCATGTCCAGGGTTGCATCAAGAGAAGAGTGACCAGCAGATTGAGAGAGATGATTATGCCCATCTTCTCTGCTCTCATGAGACTCCCACCTGGAGTACCACATCCAATTCTGGGGTCCACCAACACAAGAAGGACACAGAGCTGTTGGAGTAGATCCAGAGGAGGGCCACGAAGATGGTCAGAGGGCTACAGCACCTCTCCTATGAGGACAGTCTAAAAGAGCCTGGAAAGGAAAAGGCTCTGAGAAGACCTTACAGTAGCCTTCCAGTACCTGAAGGAGGCCTACAAGAAAGCTGGCGAAGTACGTAGGGGCACGTAGCAACAGGATGAGGGGAAATGGTTTTAAACTGGAAGAGGGTAGATTTAGACTAGATATTAGAAACAAATTTGTTACTGAGAGGGTGGTGAGACACTGGAACTTGTTGCCCAGTGAGGCTGTGGATGGGAAGGCCAAGGCCAGGCTGGATGGGGCTTTGAACAACCTTGTCTAGTGGGAGGTGTCCCTGCCTCTAGCAGGGGAGTTGGAACTAGATGATCTTAAAGGTCCGTTCCAACCCAAACCATTCTATTATTCTATGATTCTCAGAGATATAAAGACAGTAAGGTACATATATATATTGTTAACATTTTACATTTAGCAACAAAATAGTCAATGTTGTGTGAATAGTAATTAAACGTAAATACTGAAGCAATGTTTGAAGTATTCTTAAAACTTACTGGTCTCCCTCTGCCTCAGTTTATCTCCAAAGAAAAGCACATTATCAGTTTCACAAAAATCCCTGTCTGCAAGGCCATAGCAACACAGTGGACTGCTTTAAAACATTTTGCCTTTGCCTGAGTCACCAGAAAGAGTTATTAAATATAAATTCACCTTTCTTCATTACACAAATTACATCTTCCTTTTAGATTTTTTAAAACACTGACTGTTAGTCTGAGCACAGATTTTAGCTATCCATACAGCAAGCTAAGAAAAAAGAAAGCAAATTGTACAGAAATAAATTTGAGCTAAATTTAATCTATGATTGTCACTATATATGGCATATATAAATACCATCTCTTTCATTCCCCTCCCATAACTATTAACAGAGAGTATAATAAAGTTATTTGGTGTTTAAAGATACACGAGGAGCAGGGAGCGAGGTGTGACTTCTTTTTCCCCTTTGTAGACATTAATCTTATTTAGTCAGAAAAAATTCACTGTTTGAATACTAAATGTTCTGTTATACTAGCTGACACTAGGATAATCATTTATCTTGATAAAAAAAAAGGAGCAGGTTAAATCAAATACTGAAAATGCTGGATTAATAACACTGTATCAGTGAAACTCAGGCATCACAAAAAGCAAATAACCAAAACAGCACCAAAAAATGTATTTTACTAAACTAATGACTATGCTTTAGACAACCAAATGAGATCTGAAAATTTTTAATTACATAGAGAATATATGAATATTTCTTCTGGCATATGGGATTTAAGGAGTGAGCTTGAAAAGATGTGAAAGGAAATGAGTACCTTGAGAGTTTAAGTACGATACCAGCTTGATTCCATTAAAATAATTTGTCAGCTGCTGTCTGATTAAAATGAAACAGAATATTCAAGCTGCTTCTTTTTTTATTATGACACTTATAGTGACACTTATTAGAAAAACTTATAATGAAGGTCAAGACATAGCGTGATCACTTACTTACTTTCGAATTATGCACTTTTTTCATTTTTTCTGTGTTTAGTGTAAGTCCATTCAAAATTTCTTAGCTAATAGGTACTATATTTTCATTACACGAAGCCAGGAATAATTCTGTGTAAAAAGGAAATCTATTTCTTAAAGCCTTCTGTGAGAGTTTTCAATCATGCAAATCTGGAAAAATGAAAAAGAAAATTATTCAGAAAAAGTATGGGAAGAAACCACTTCAGTGTACATACATTCTTACTTTTTCAGTGTGTATAGAGTTGTATGGTTACTTCCACTTATTTAGCTGTTCTCATCTACAGTGTCTCAACTATCCCATGTGGTAGGGTCTCTTGGTGCCCAAATTGCATAGGAAAAATAGGCCAAGTGATGACCCTGCCTAAATTGTAGGACCTGCTTCATTCCATGAAAGACATTGTCAAAGTTAAATATGCTGTTTTCTGAGAATTGCTGTTCCTGATGAACGCTAACTATTCCATGGTATCCACAGGGCAAACGAAAACACCTCTGTTTCCCTTTTTCTCTTATCTTTCTCTCTCTTATCAATTTCTCACAAAATTGTATGTGATTTTTATCTCTTGTACAGCAGGGCTTCATGAGTCTAGACTGATTAGGTTTTCTGAAACTCACAAATTATGAAAGAATAGGGAAACACAGACAGAACTGGCTGTGCGTGTATATAGACAGAAACATGGCTCACCTATTTTTACCTTATAGAATGTTTGTCCTCCCTAGTTCATGTCATGACACATTACTATGACTGCCTCTTTGAGTGGCAGCTGAGTACAAGGCATATGTCTTTATAGCTAAGATTCTGTAGCAGAATTTGTAACATTTTAATGTCTTGAGGTACTCACACTGTTAGGACTCTGCTTGGTGGAAAAAGCTGGATTTAAGAGACTGCATCTTGACATGCACTCTTTATAGATTTATTACACACTGAAAAGCAGTTCTAAAGGAAAACCTGGATTTCAAAGATATTCAGAGTTATTGCTCTTTCTCTGTTCTGGGAAACAGAGAAAAGATCCTGTGACAAATGCTTTTCCAAGAAGAGACTTTTTTCATACAAAAGTAACAAAAGCCTTGTAAAAGTCTAATAGAAGTCTAGCACTTTTTCTAAGATAAGCTCATGCTTAATAAATAAATAAATAAATAAAAGTAGAAAAGGAAGCAGACCAGCATGCACATGCAGGTTAATTTCTTAATCATTTGGTGTTTCAGAACATCTAATTTGCACTTCTCTTCCTTATTTTGCAGGATTCCAGGCAAACTAAATTGTATTCTGCAGAGCATATTCTATTATTCTCCCTAAGACATGCATGTGAGTGCGGTTGTATGGGAGGGAAGGTGTGCATGTGAATGATTCTTGCCTTTTCCACCAGCATGACGTGAAGAGGTCACAGTAACCAACCTGTGACAGCTCTGTCATCCTGTTATAAAATTAAGGCCACTAATGATTTGTTAAGCATTTTTGTTCTATCAGGGTGGCCTTTTATCTAACTTATTTTGCATTTGAACAGACTGTGAGATGTTTTATGCTTGTAATGTTCCATAAAATATGTTTCACAATATTAAATATGTACTAAAACAATGTGCTCGCATGAATACGACAAATTGCAGAGATAATGAGCTAAAATAAATTTGCAGAACTATTTTGCATATCAAAAAATATATATAATTTTGCAGTTGCTTCAGGTAATTTTGTTTGTTCTTTTCATATGTGAGATTTTTATACACCCTTTTAAATACTTTTAAACAATTTTATTTAACATTCTCATTATCCCATCAAATTAACGTACTTAGGAAATGAAAATTATCCAAAATTTTGCTGTTCATTTGCAGAATTTTCTGGAGCTTACAGTCCAAGCAGTGACTAAAATACTGAAAACTTTTGTGTGCATCTACACAGTTGTGCGTATAATTTTTCATAGAAAAGCCTTGAAATTATTTCTGTAGTTTTTTTATCGCTTTTTTTTTTTTTTTCCTAAAAAGCACAAATTAAAGCATAGCCCATTTTCCATGAAAATGGAAAAGGTCCTCAAAGCAGGTCCTCAAAGATCTCCACTGATCCACACAGAATAAATGTCAATAAAATTTGTATTTCTTTCATGATGGTAATTTGTGTTGACAGGCATTGCTTTCTTCACAAGTCAACCACTACCACACAATTATTCTTTCCTAAATCTCCATATTTATCCCAAGTGGCCAAAACCACTTTATAATTTTATCAGATTATGTACGACCTTGGACTTTGTTAATTTGGGTTTTTTTTGTTTGTTTGTTTGATTTTTTTTTGTTTTGTTTTTAAACCAAAATCAGGCTTTAATTACCATTCTCTTCAAAATATATATTTGCCAATATGTAATCACTACATATTTCTTTGTCTTCTATCACAGTACTGCATATTTGTATAGGTTGTTAAAAACCATTTGCATCCTCAGATCTTTGAGAAATCTGCAGGTTAATCAGCCAGGCAAACCTATATAAATCCCACATTAAATATGCCGTCCTTCAAACTCAAGCAGACATTAGAGATTCTGTGACTTCGTCAGTGGAAAGGTGTTTGAAGTACACATATAGAATAATAACTACTTCCAATAATTTATGCTATTGTGAGCTTTTTTAAAAAAAATCTAATGCCACTTCATGTGGCCATTATTTAGTGTCACAGTTGTCTATACCATGATACCAAATACATTTCAGCTTCACAAGAGCGGAACCACAAAGATTATTTTCCTGGGCAACTCTGGTCATCTCATAATCCTTGTTTTCTACTGAACCAGATGTACTCTAGGTTTTCAGGGTACAGACAGCTTTCCATAAAATAAAGCAGCGTAGGAAACAATGTCCTCGTGAGCATCCTGGCTACTTGGGCTGGCTTCGTAAAAGATGCCAGCTCAGGTCAACGGGCTGCTTCATCCACAGTAGCATTTTTTTCACTTCAGAGCAATAGAACAAAGCTTTAAACTACTTCCCATCTCTGTAACAATTTATCCATTGAATTAAAGCCAGGATATCCTTTCTCTCAAAACTTCTTCAGAAGTTTGGCAGAGCTGATGACATATAAAGGAGAACATGACTGGGAATGGTCCAGTTGAATTTGCCATAAATCACACATGACCCTCCTAAATGCCCTATGTGCTAAATTGGCCAGATTTGTGTGCAAAGGAAGAGTGATGGGTGACATTTACCTGTTGTTCATTCAGGCTTTTGACTTTGGTTTGCCTGGGTGTCTGCAGCAATCCCTATCAGTGGAGACAGGCAGTGGCACCCAGGGCTGGGTCAGCTGGAATGCAACCAGGAGATGGGGCAGAGCTGTGCCCTCTGCCCAGCACTTGTCAACAGAGTGCATCTGGACACTGCAACAAATCCTGGACTCTCAGCACAAGACCAACACCAACAACCTGGAGTGAGATCACCCACCTCGAGCAGAGGCTGGGCTGGCAGAGCTCATCCAGATGGTGAAAAGAGGCCTTGGGGTGCATTTTGCAGTCACCTCAGCAGATAGGTTCATGTGTGGCTGGGCTATGAGTCTGAGAAAGCATAGGCTGGAAGCAGAGGTGCCTGAGTGAGGGGGCCACCAGGCAGAGGGACAGGGGATGTCCAAGAGCGGAGTTCCGAGCAGCTTGATCTGGTTTCTCAGTTGGTCCAGCTGTAGGCAGGGGAGCATGAGGGCTTCCTGAGCCCCCTTTACAACTGAATGATTCTATGAAACCATGATTTATCAGCAAATATTATTTTCCAGGGAAAGTATTCTGATCAGCTTTAGTACTTACTCCTCCAGGGACTTTTTGAGGTTTGAGGGGAACTGCAAGCAATCTCTGGGCAATTCTGTTACTGAATTCTGATAATATCTTGATTAAACTTTCTCTGGGACAGACTTAAAGGATTCTCACTCATATAAAATATTCAGTATATTATAATTTGATCACTTAATATTATTTGAATCAAAATCTCAAGTATATGAAATTAAAATAAATAAGATTAATTCCAGACTAAAGCTAATTTTATGTAACATAATTGATTTCATTGTAGGGTTAATCCCCACAAGCTACTTAACAGTAACATGGAGGGCTGACACTCATTCCCTGAATGAGCTTGGTCATCAGTTGCATTTGAAGGCTTCTGCATGTCCTGAATAATATAACCTGCCCTGTCCTCACCGGAATTGGTAAATAAATATGCTTCCCTAACACAAACCTTAGGGAAATCAACTTTTTTCCAAAAACAAAGCAAAACAGAGAAAGACGTAAAGCATTAAACCATTTAAAGCTAGCATAACTCAAAGGAGATTCTCAAATGTGAACAGATTATTTCCAAATTTCTTGTGAATCTTTTTGCTGCCACTTTAAAGTATATTTTGTCTAAGACGCCTGAAGAAAAGAAGAGCAGGGGCTGTTGTGCAAGGAAGTCTTTGCAACAATCCATCCTGTAGACTTACAGTGAAGTTTTCTACAGTTAGTCTCATAGGCTTATTGTACAATATGTAGCTTTCAGTTTTGTTATTAATTTTGAAAATACTGGAGGACCCAGAAACCTTCCCAATAGCTCAAGATGAAACTGTATGATCTAATCAGGGTCTAGCTTAACTGGAAACATCAGAAACAAAGAAATGTCAGACATCCTGCCTTATTATCACCTTAAAATTGCATAGATGCAATGGAAAATCAAACCTCTTTTTGTCTGGAAATGGAAGAGGAGTGTGTATTCTAACAGGCAGAATTTATCTCTAAGAAAAATCAGCAACAGGTTAAAAAATGATTACTGACTGCACTTTAGGGGTTACTCAATCTCTGTTTTAAAAAGCCAAGAACTGAATGAAGGACTCAGAAAAAAAGGTAAACAGTAGATTTCACAAGAGCAAGGATGTTCTGAGCAGATCCCAGCAGCAGAGCTGTGAGCAAAGCCACCACAGCTGCCAAGGGCAGTTTCAGTCACAGCTTGCCAGTTTGAACCTTGAAAACAGACACAGAATACAGACATATAGTGCCTTTCAGAGGCTTGTATTCCTGAACAGTGTCAACAAAAAGCAAGAAATTACATATATTGCATCTGTTTGAAAAAAACTTGGCTACTTTCAACAAGTTGCATTATTGCATAATCTTGTCAAGATATTAAGCAGCAAGATAGATATTAGATTATACATTATTTCCTTATACTGCTTCAGTGACAAATAACGGAAGGTAAAACACCTTGCTTACCACATGCCTGAGGCAATGCTTCATTGACAATATTTCATAGCTAATAAAAAGCTGAGTTAGCAGCAAGAAGTGTAGAATCTGTCCTCAGTGGGAAAACATCTGATTCCTTCATACATAAGTGACTGTGATTGGCTCGAGGGCTCAAGGCATACAGCAATCTTTTTTTTTTAATTGCTGGATTTTGATTTTTTGCCCCATTCTGTTCCTCTAATAAGACCAAAAAAATATGGAAGCTTAAAAAAAAAAAACAAACAGCCAAAACGTTTAACCATTATTTAGACATATATAAACACACATATAGGAAAATTAACTGGAGTTTTGCAATTAGTAAATTAAAATTCCATTCATAAAAACATGTAAAAAGAGATTTTATATGATCACAATGCAAGCAAAGTAAATCTTTCTGGTAGGCTTACTGTGAGCATTTCATTTCACACTCTAAAATCATTTTTTCTTTCTCTAGATCATATTAAAATTGAGTGATTGCTGAAATTGGATTTGCCTAATGAAAAAAGAAAATTGGACTAAAAATCTCAGACTGTATTGTACTGTAATAATTATTCTGTTTTATTCTAATTGAAAAAAAATCTGGAAAAAGACTAAAAATCAAAATGAAGTTGTGATAGGTAATGTTATTTTTTAATATTTAGAAAGTGAACACTAAATCTGTGTATATTAGAAGGAAGTGGTATCAAAAAGATTGCACCAATTAGTATAGAGAAGCATAATAAAATTTGCTTGAGAATAAGCTATAAAGATTTTTAAATTAGGGAAAAAAATACCCAAGGTGTAATATTTTTTTAAGTCACAGTAAAAAAAATAATAAAATTAATTCACTCATTAATCTGGATGCTTAAGGGCTGCTAGCTTTCTCATAATTAAAGAAAAGATACTTGCAATGGTAACAGTATATACTTATTCTACTTGAGAATTTGGATATAGCCATTTCCTATACAAAATCCCTGCATGCCCACTTGGGGCTAAACATTCACCCACTTATATAACTGCTAGAGAGAGTGAACAAAACTCTGTACATGTAGAGAAGATATTTTATTGTCATTTCTGTCACTAGAAATATTCCTAAAGTTCAGACTCTGGAACTGTGTGTAACCATAATGAATTTTATTTTTAAAGATCACTTTAAACTTCTCCATGAATTTAAAACATTTTATTTCTATAATGATTTCAGTTAGGCCCTCATTCATAAACACAGCAATATTACTGATGAAAGAACAAGACACACAGCGAATATGAATTCTAAAGAAGTGCTACTCATCTGTTTAACTCACCCGCATTACTACTGAAACTTCCTCAGACTAATAAGGAATTTTCAATTCCACAACATAATACTTAAAAGTAAAGAAAGCATTCCATTAAAAAAGCCAATATTCTATATTAAGCAAAAATATTTTAAAATGTATTAGATGATTAGCATAAACTCCATTTCACAGATATGTGGATCATATCAATATAACAGAATAAGAACATTTTGATTCATTTCCATTTCTTCCGTCTCCAAGTTATTACTATTAACTGATCATATCTAACTGATAGCTTACCCTTTAATGCTTAAAAAAGCCAAAAACCTAACTTAGGCTGGTAGGATATTCCTTTACAGAAAATGAGGAAAGAACAAAAGAAAGATTAGTGACAAGAAAAAGCAGTTTTGGAGCAAATGTTTTTCTTTAGCATTATTAGCCAGGCTGATGAGCATATAAGAGCCATTGATACGTAACAAGTATCAATGTCTTCATATGATCTTCCTCAAACACACTTTGGGAAAATTACTCTCCATCTTCTAAGAAAAGAACTTTACTGAGTTAAAAGAGCTTACTTCTTTTAAGGAAGTCAGGTGTGCTTAATTGTGGATTCACTAGTCTTTCCTTACATGAAGCATGAATAATTGTAAATCTATGGAAATCTATGGAATGTGATAGAAGACAGAGTTTGTTCAGTGAAGAAACTAGTGTTTCCTGCTGTTCAAATATTATTACACATTATCTAGAATTCTATTTCCATAAAGAATTTGACAATATTTGAATTCATCTTTATTACTGCCATCTAAGCAGCCCTATTTATAGAACAATATCATTAATTCAATATTCTAGACTCATGTAGAAGCCATATAAAAGCAGATGAGATGTTGAAGAGATGGACATTCCATGCAAATTCAGAGCAGGTGAATCTATTCTCCAAAACAAATCAACAACAGAATACTTGTCCCTGCAACACTTGCAGTAACCCGTTCTTCTAGTTCAGAGTATAACCACTGTCCTGACATAACATTCCCAGTAACTGAATTATTGTGGCAACACTGAAATATGTGAAATTCACAAGGAAATTTAGTATATTTTGTTGGACTAACATGCTACATTGAAAAAGGCTGAGAAATTAGAATTCTATCCCTCCATAACCTTATTAGGCATACTTTTGGATATATTTTTTTTCTTTTTCCCCAAAGGGCACAGTGGAATACATGAAAAAGATCTGTTACACAAACTCCCAGCTTTTCTGTGGAGGTACTGACTTCAAAGTAATTAAGTGATGCTATTTATGAAAATGCTACAAGAGGTTTGGGGATATTTTTAGCTAGGAAATTGTTCTCATACCTGGAATCTTTGTGTACTAGCAATATCATCTTTAGTAATTTGTTCTTACCAAGGTTGATGAATGTCTATGGTAAATGTTCTTGATGAAAAAAAAAAAAAAAAATTAAATTAAAAAATAAAAAAAAAAAAAGAAGAACACATTTATTTTCTGTTGTTTGGACTAACAGACAAATCAGGTTATCTGCAGAAATTCTCCATAGAAGCTGAGGATACTGTTTATGGTTTTCCTTAGACTAGCTAGTTTTAATCAAGCTTCCAGGCCACCAAATATGCCTTCCTCTCTATCCAGGACAAGTTTCTGCTATGGGTTGTGAAAGGTCTCTGTCAAGTGTATACAATACTAATTTTACTTATACGCACAATGTGAACCTTTAAGACATCACAAGCACAATTATTGAAAAAAAAATGCAAAATGTGGAAATAGAAACTGAGGAGTGAAAAAAGGTGAAAAAATACAAAACTGAAAGAAAATAATTCACCATAAAACATGGTTATATTGTAGCACAGTCACTGTTAAAATATTCAAGTAGTTCTAAATAAGTTTGCCACCTGTACAATACAGAAGCAATCTTTACTTAGGTGCCAAAAAACAAGATGATTTTCCACATATAGCATGTAAGTATTTTCACTGCATTAAATAATGCAGTAATAAGTTATGACTCACAAATAAAGCATTAAGCAAATGCTTATTCTGAATGAAGACCTTCAGCTCAAAGTGTGCACAATTCTTTCTAATTCCCAAGTGCACTAGGAACAGACAAAGCATGTTTACTAGACCACACAATTGAGGTAAAGGAATTGCTGGCTCTAAGACGGGCTGCCAAGATCTCTGCAGACACATGGAGAGACTTTTCTAGGAAAATGAAGTTGGCTTAGTCCCATTTAAAATTGATTCACACTAAATTTTATGCCAGTCATGGACTTCAGTGAGCTCCTATGTGTGGGAAGGACAGGAAAAAAAGCAGCTAGCATAAACAAATATCTCATCTAAGCTTTTATTTATTTTATTATAAACTTTATCCCAAACTCATTTTCCTTAATTCTAAATATTTTTTTATTATATTTTGATACTGCTGTGAAAAGTAGATTTCCTAGGTTTTCTACCATGAGGGGAAAAAATTAGAATAAAAATGAAAACCTCACAACAGAGCAAAAATTATTATGTTTGCTCTGTGAAAACATACAACTCACATGAGAATAACTAAATCAAACAGCAAAATAATGGTTGTTCAGATTCTAGTAAATGTCTCGCAAATGAACTTTTATCATGCAACCTTTTTGCTTATGAAGCCTCATCACTAGACTACAGATATGAACATTAGGAAAGAGTTTAACTGTAATACAAAAAGATCTTACTGAATCTTCTTCCCTGAGTAACACTTCCTTTGAGCCTCAACATGCAAAATTTCTGTTTTTCCTTATATAGGTATTTACATACATATTGCCTATAAAACGATTTGCCTTCACAATGTATATGTCCCTCTCAATGGATTTTTTGTACTATTTGATGTTTATTTTGGTTTAATTTTGGTTTAAACAGATATTTTTACTGACTGGATAGTTTAGAAAAAGTGGAAAATGTAACATGAAACAAGGGCATTTAAGAGAAAAGTTAGGAAAAAAATGGAAAATCGTATTTTATCTGACAATGTTTTGTCAAAGAAAAAAGAAAAAACTCTTAGAAGTCATAATTAAAAGAAAACTTTTATTTTGCTTTTTGAAACAATATTACAAAAAGAGTATTAGTATAAAATGTTCAAAATTACATGAGTCATGATCATAAATTGTTCACTAAATCCTTTTTTTTTTTTTTGTCAAGCAGTCGGCCACTTGAAGCAGTCCTCTGAGGTTTGGCCAACAGAGAAGATAACTCCCATTTGAACATGCAAGATGGTCTGATAAAACAATTGCTTTGTTCAAATTTTTTTGTGAACTAGCTAAAACCACTGACCCCCCCGAATTCATAGACTAAAAGCATGAAGTTAACTCGAATGAGAATTCACTGGGTTTGACTGTTTCTTCACTGACCTGAGATTTTCATCCGAGAGCTTCATCTCGTGTCATTCTCCCCAATATTCTTTCAGCATTTCCTTTCAGTGAATATTTTGGTAACAGTATGTGAATATAATATCGAGGAAAGTCACGTTCTTGCTCCAAGGTCCAGAAATGGCTTTTCTTCTATTGTACAAGTTGAACCTTTCTGCCCATTTTCATCAGTTGAAGTCCATTATGGCAGACAGGGTATGTTCTCTTTTGTGTACATCCTCTAAGCATCTATGTACAATACCTGCTTGTCTCAAATAGTTGCAAGTAGCATACACCTCTGCTTGAGATAAACTGGGTGGATGCTGAAGCAGGAAAACAACTTGAGATCAAACAGAGGTTTCTACTTCAAGGTTGTCTGTGTTTTACTGAACTTTACAAAGAACAGCTGTCGCCTCATGTTTTTTCTTTCAAACTGCTCAAGCAGCCTTAATGTCCAGCGGTTCTACTGACAGAACGTGAATCTGTGGCTTACAGGAGATTGTCTGCTGATAGATACAGAATCGGCAGGTGATGAGTCCTGTAAATTAAAACAAATAACAATTTTTTTAGATAATAAAATCCAATACCTGTAAAATTTTTATTTATTTCTTTATTTATTTACAAAGTTATGTAAAAGATGCCTCTTTCTGGATACAGACTGAACTTACTTCTGAAGCCAGGAGAAGTCTTCACCAGTAAGGAGTAGGATCGTGCGCTCTGCCTGGCTACTTCAGAGAACAGGGAAAGGGAAAAAGCATCTCCAAGGTAGATGCTGAAGATGGTTTTAGAGATAAAGATGATGACTCATAACTGTCCTTTTTAAGATCTTTCAAGAAATACCAAGAGACTTGTGGCAAATACTCATTATGTATTTATTAGCAATAGCCTGCTCTTCAGGAGATTGAACAACAAAATACTGATTGACTTTGAAGACTGCCTCTTGGGGTAGGATTTTATAACATATTCTGAGTTTGTATGCTTTTATTAACATTTACCACTTATAATGCATTTTGCAGCTGCTCACTGAATGATTATTTTCATAATGCTTTCTTGAATACAGTACAGTGTTTTCCTCTCATTCTTGTAGGAAAAAGGAGCAAGAGACTTTGGCCTAACTCCTAAATAATTGTAGTAGCATTTTTTTAAGATAGTATTCATCTGAAGTAGCATCAGCCATTAAAAACTGGTGAAACTACCACTGCAAAAAGCATAATCATACAGCTGGATGGATAATCACAAAAACTGAAGTTGTTTCCTTTGTAACTGGCCTACATGGGCTCAGTTTTCTACAGATAAGGGTTTTCTTGTTCAAAAGACCCTTGGGTCTTCTAGAAAAAAATATATATATATATATATCAATTGTTACAATTAAGAACTCTATTATTAGTTCTTCTCGAAATTTCTTGAGAAAGCAGTTTTGTAAATATGTTCAAGTTCCCTAAGTCCAACTAACTTGACTAGTTAGTTGACATCACTCACACTGTCAGTGAAGGTTCCCATCACAAGTGCTTCAAATCAGTAGAGGTGAGCTGGACCAAATCCACAGCCTACTGTAGCCTTTAAGGCAAACTGAGGATATACAGGAGCAGTCTAGGCTAGAAATGATTCACTGCTTAAGACACAACATACAGATTCTGGTTCAATAACATGGTTAAAAATGCATGGTGCCTAATTTACAGCTATACTACCAACACAAGGTATCTCTTGGATGAGTAGAATGTAGCTCAGGTAAATAGGAATGTAACACATTCTTTTGCACAAGCTTCTTACACCATTATTCCTTGTTCTGGTTCTGTTCAGTAAAATATCATACTCTGACCTTCTGAAATGTGTGCTGAATTCCTTCTTTCTACTTAGTAGAGAAATGACAGAGTAAGAATATTGATGGAGGAACAGGAATTTCATGCATGGATTTTGAAAAGAAAAAAAAAATAATAAAGCTCTTCTGCTATCCTTCTCTCTCCATCTCAATTTTTGATACTATTGGTGATGGCAAACATTCATCATAAGGCAGTATTATCTCAGCATTCCATGAGAAAACTTGAAAATAGAGCAGTGGTTTCCTGCAATATGGCTTGAAATCATTCTCATGAAAAACCAAAGTAAGCACTTTCTCTCATAGTGATACATGAAATATGCTAGCTAAAACTAAGGATGAAAAAAAGGCTGATGTTTACCTAGAATGTAAAAGTGGGTGCTTAAGATAAAATATACTGGAAATTATTCCAAAAAGAACTAAAACTAACACCTTTCTTTTAAGATTTTGACATGTAATTCGTAATTATCCTATACAAAATTCAAACGTACTTTTAGATAAAATGTGTACAAAGAAGTAATTCTAAATTGAGTTTGTTATCAGTATTTATCAACAACTTATTACATGCTCCATCATTTCTTTAATTTGTCCATCTGAACTGTTCACGTGAAAATGTATATGGATTAAAAAGAAATAAAACAACTGTACAAAGAAGTTGTAAAGTGTTGGTTTCACCAAGGACTTTTACACATTATATACATTACATACTCACCTGTAAGGGGTAAAAGGATCCTGGGTAAAAGTCCAGGAACTGGCGGGACTCATTGAAAGGTGTTCAAACTAGGTAAGAAGGGGGAAGGGGACAAAATGAGGGCTGCTGATGTTGAGCGGGTAGTTCGAGGCTCAAAACAGAGCTCGATGGGTGATGAGGTGGAGTTCAAAGGGATGGAAAGTGGCAGGGGGATGCTGCTTCCCTAAAGTGTCTGTACACTAATGCGCACAGTATGGGAAATAAACAGGAAGAGTTGGAGATCTGCTTGCGATCACACGGCTACGATCTCATTGCGATCACGGAGACATGGTGGGACAGCTCGCATGACTGGAATGTTGTCATGGAGGGCTATGTGCTTTTTAGGAAAGATTGGCTGGCGAGGCTCTTTATGTGAGAGAGCAGCTAGAATGTATTGAAATCCACCTGGGGGAGAGCGGTGTAGCAGTGGAGAGCTTGTGGGTGAGAATCAAGGGGCAGGCTGATATGGCTGACACTGTTGTAGGTGCATACTACAGGCCCCCTGGATCAGCAGGAGGAGGTTGATGAGGCCTTCCATAAACAACTGGAAGTAGTGTCATGATCTCAGGCGCTGGTGCTTATGGGGGACTTCAGTTTTCCAGATATTTGCTGGATAAGCAACATGGCTAGGTACGCATGGTCCAGACGGTTCCTGCAATGTGTTGATGATAACTTTCTGATGCAGGTGGTTGAGGAATTGACGAGGAGAGGGCTACTGCAGAACTTTATTCTCACTAATAAGAAGGGGCTTGTCAAGGAAGTAAAGGTCAGGGGCAGCTTGGGTTCTAGTGACCACGAGATGGTGGAGTTCAAGATCTTGAGTGGAAGAAGCAAAGCAAAAAGTAGGATTGCAACCCTGGACTTTAGGAGAGCCAATTTTGATGTCTTCCAGGACCTGCTTGGATCTATCCTGTGGGCTACATTGTTAGAAGGCAAAGGGGCCTGTGAGAGCTGGTCAGCATTTAAACAGCTCTTCTTCCCAGCTCGGGGTCAGTGCATCCTTGTGAGCAAGAAATCAGGAAAGGGTGGCAGGAGACCTGAATGGATGAGCAAGGAGTTCATGTGCAAGCTCAAAGGGAAGAAGAAGGTCCATGAAATGTGGAAAAAGGATCTGACCACTTGGGAAGAATATAGAAATGTTGTCAGGGACTGCAGGGGTGCAATGAGGAAGACTAAAGCCCGCCTGGAATTGAATCTGGTAAAGGTGATAAAGGATAATAAAAAAGGCTTTTTTAAGTATGTTAACAGTAAAAGGAAGACTAGGGAGAATGTGGCTCCCCTACTAAGTGAGGGGGTTGTTCTAATAATGAGGGATGCTAAGAAGGCAGAGATTCTGAATGCCTTCTTTGCTTCTATCTTCAGTGAAAAAGCTCTCCCTCAGAAATCCTAGACCCTGGAGGTTTGTGAGAGGGTCTGGGGAATGGAAGACTTCCTTTTAGTCAGGGAAGAGGCAGATTGAGAGCACCTAGGCAACAGCAATGTTCATAAATCCAGGGGACCCGACAGGATGCATCCACAGGTGCTGAGGGAGCTGGCGGAGGTGATTGCTGAACCGCTCTCTGTCATCTTTGAGAGGTCTTGGAAAATGGAGGAGGTTCCTGAAGACTGGAGGATAGCCAGTGTCACTCCGGTCTTCAAAAAGGGCAAGAAGGAAGATCCAGGTCATTACAGGCCAGTCAGCCAGTCAGTGCTGTCATTCAGCGAGACCTGGACAGGCTGGAGAGCTGGGCAGAAAAAAACCGGATGAGGTTTAACAAAAACAAGTGTAGAGTCTTGCATCTGGGGAGGAATAATTGCATGCACCAGTACAGGTTGGGGATGACCTGCTGGAGAGGAGCTCTGCAAAGAGGGACCTGGGTGTCCTGGTGGATGACAAGTTTGTCGTGAGCCAGCAGTGTGCCCCTGTGGCCAAAAAGGCCAATGGCATTCTGGGGTGTATTAAAAAGAGTGTGGCCAGCAGGTCGAGGGAGGTGATTCTCCTCCTCTACTCTGGCCTGGTAAGGCCTCATCTGGAGTACTGCGTCCAGTTCTGGGCTCCCCAGTACAAAAAAGACAGGGGTCTCTTGGAAAGAGTCCAGCGGAGGGCTGCAAAGATGGTGAAGGGCCTGGAGCATCTCTCCTATGAAGAAAGGCTAAGAGAACTGAGTCTGTTCAGCCTTGAGAAAAGAAGACTAGATTCTAAAAGGACTAACATTAATATAAGGAACAACAAAAAAAAAATTTGCATGATTACACAAAATAAGGTCATTAGTAGAGATCCATTATTCAAAAAGAATTAATTAATTAATTTTCTTTATTATTATTATTATTATTACTATTGTTATTAGTATTATTTTAATGACCAGACTACTCAGTCAACAGGAAAAACTATAAAAGGCAAGGAAAGACATGAAAACCCTTACAAATTCATAAGAATGAGAGAAAAAAGGAATATGCACGTTTCACCCTGATGTAATATTTATTAAGATATCGACCTTTAAAATGTGGGTTAATTATTCTTGTTATCTTAGTCACCTAAAGAAACTGCAGAAACTACTGTAGAGGACTGAGGACAGACAGCAATCAAAATAAAAAAAAAAAAAAAAAGAAGTCCAGTATATTTGAAGAATAAATTGAAATAAATAATCTGATTTCATTTTTATTTGGTCTTTAATAAGAGTTTTTATTATATGTATTTCCTAAGAAAGTTGTCCTATTGTTGACAATTTCTCCTCGTATACCACTAAATAACTCTGACCTATTAAGAGTAAAAAGCTATGTTTTCAGCTGGATAAATTTCTTAAAATAGGCAGTTGTCTGAATAAGCTATTAAAACATATACGTATGTATGCACGTATTTGTTTGTTCCCAAACTCTGATAATTTTGCTTCAGTTTCTTGCAACAGGTTTTGTTTCTGTTCTTTATCTCATAGAACTAAACAGGGTCTTGGCTACATGTTACGAATTTTATGAATTATTAACTTCAACAAATATCTTTTCAAGATTACAAGTAAGAAAATTATTTAAGGAAAAATTGCTCTTGCAATTTTGGCACAATGTGCTTACTGTTTTCAGTTACGTATTACATTTGTACCTTCCAGAAATCTATATGCTTTTCTGATACTTTGAATTTCAGTAATATTTGACAGCATTTACTCTTCAGATGAAGGGTCGTGTGGGAACTAAGTTCCCATTAATTCATTCTGCTACAGGGCATAAACTTGATTTAAGCCATACATTCTTCATTTGAAACATACTAATGAATATGAAACATTTTTTCATCATTTCATAATTTTCCCCATTGTAACAATTTTTTTTTAATTTAGAAATTGATTTTGAATTAATAAACATAGTAGTAATTCTAGCACTGCAATATAATGCATACTGAGACATTACAAAGATAACTGTATAAAATGAAAAAGAAAAAATACTATTCTGAGACTCAAGAAAGGAAGCTCCTTGAATAAGATGAGGAATTACCACCTTGAATAGAAACCTGGTGAACCAGAATATTAATGAGAGCGATGTCTTAACAAACCGAAGATCAAGTAAGAGAGAAATAAAACATTTGATTACAGACATTTTTCAGCAGATTGTGAAGGACTTGAACAGGAATTTTAAGGTCAAGAATTCCTAAATCTTTGTTTGCCATTTTACCATTATGACTGACAGCAGCCTGCAATATTTCTTCAAGTAGGTAGGGCAAATTTTAGGAGACTGTGTCTGATTCTATGTGAACCTTTGCACTCAGCTTCATTATTCTTTAATGCTTTCACATTGTTTTTAAGTTAAGGTCACTTTCTTCCCTAAAATATGAGACCATTTTTATCTCACTTTTTCATATCAGTTATAGGAGAGATCATGATTAATTCTCTGTCTTATCAGTTGCTTTTTTTCAACAATTTCAGTGTAAAAAAGGAGACTATTAATACTTCATGTTTCCTGCGTGGTGCCAAATATAGAGACCCCACAAGTGCAGCATACACTTAACTTCCTACAATTCCTAAGACAAGAGAAGAAAAACCCTTAGCAATACGAGTAGTCAATGTAGAGGAAAAAAACAACAGCAACAAAAAACAAAGACAAGACAGATTTAAATAATCATGACAACCTGTCATTGCTTCATCTTATTTTATTCTGAAATAAATTTATCTGGGTTTGTATCATCAGTTCTCCCACTGACATCTTACTCTTTACTTAACATTTCCTTCTTTTAGATTTGCTCATTTTCCAATTTCTTTAGCAGTTCGGAAACGCATCTCCTAACCATCCATTCCTGCAGACCTCCCTCCATGTACTTCCTTTCAATTCCCTGGTGTCCACAGTACACTTTATCCCACAAGAAAAAAGGAACAAAATGTTACTGGTCTGTGTTTTTACAGCCAATTTGCTATAAATCACTTTCCTATGTGTTATATAATACAAAGTACAGTACACATCTTCAAGAACAAGGAGGCTTCTTCTCAACTATTTTTAACAGATATCTGTTTGTGTTCTCTTTCCAACGTCTTTCTGCAACTCCCCTGCTATCTTTCTCATAGCAGAGATTTTTTTTCACCCATGTGGTCCAAATCAATTGAAATAGTGGACTGTATTTTAAAAATTTATTTGCTGAATCTGTAGCAGTAGGGTGTTGGGTTTCTTTTTTTTTTTACGTTTTCTAAAGATCACAAAAATATATGCAACCGAATACGCAGTGTGTGATACATGAACTACTGAAGTTACTTTAAGCTTACATATTTGATTTTTAAATAAATGATATCTTGAAGTGTTATTTACATCTTGTTAATGTCACACTTTTGGACTGAATATTGAATAAATGAATACATATATACTTATTTATATAAACATATTTTGCTGCCACTTAGGTAACACTGATAAATGAAAATAACAATACATGGTCCTAACTTGGAGTAGAGGGGTAAGTCTTATAACTCAGAAAAGTATATGCAAAATCTTTTTGGAAAAAGCCTTCCAACATGGCTTATTTTCCTGTCAAATTTGCTGTCTTCTTCCTTAGAGAAATTTTTAATCTATTTTCTTTATACTTTCATACTAATGAGATAATTGAGTACATTTTTTCCCTTCTCTTGTTTTTGTTTCTAGCACAACTTGAATTACCAAACATAGTAATTTAACAACATTGCCCAACACCGAGCTTAACTATTATCTGATTTTAGGTCTGTCATTTCATTTTTTGCGATGTCTCATCAATGTTAATTCGTTTTCAACTAGTAAAGCCTCTTAAAAGCTAATGGTCTCACAGAAAAACCACTCTGGAATTTTGTCTTATGAAGCAAAGTTACAGGAACCTGTAGTTTCTTCATTTTGTCTACAAAGTGAACTCACGCAGCTTCTCTCCTTTATGGCTTTCTCATGAACTAAAGAAATGTTGACTCCTATAAGCCAGGATTCAAGAAATAGCACGGAGTTTTCCTTTATGAGGCTGGTACTACCATATTTTATTCAGTGATATGAAAGCTGAATAGTGCTTGAATTAGAGTGAGCTATTGCAGTTAGGAAATTAGCAACTGTCTCTAAAAGGCTGAAAAACCTAAATGACAGCCACCAATTAGGCAGTGCCTGTACTTAATTTTTATCTCAAATCCCATGACATTGAAAGCATTTTCTTTCCACTTTTATATTTTTATTGCAACTATAACTATTTCCAATTCTTCCTGATCGCTTCACACCTATAATGTTAACCAACAACCACCAAGAGCTGGAGGAACCTGAAAGTATATTTCCTTTGTCAAGCAGAATAGTTAGTTGACTTACTGAGCATGTTCACACGGAGCAGTATATGCAAGTGCTCAATAAAGATGGACTGCTGCTTTGGTGGACTGCAGAAAGTTTATCACAGTGATACCACTGAAAGCAGCCTCCCATGTTTTAAAACTCTGTACATGAAAAACTTGTGCAATTAATTCCTGGTGACAGCTAGTATTTTAAAAGCACAAGAAGATAAGTACAGTAATTGAAAATCATGGATGTGACATAGTGTTAAGAAAATTAAAAAGAAAATAATTTAACAAATAGATTCTGTTCTTCTACTTGATGGCCATGTATTACTCCAACCATAGGTATGATTGGCCACAGATATTTTCTGTCGTTCTGATAAGTTTGGAGTACCAGAAGTCCTGTATCCCATTTTGCAAGCTCCATCCCTCTAGCATGTTCAGAACACTAAACTAAACTTCCACTGACAACGTGTGTTTGGGGCATGGGAAGAAAGGTGACTGAGATACCTTGATGAGTCTGATAAACAAAGAGCGCCCCCTAGAAAGGATAAAATTACAGTTGGGTAACCAGAAATTATTAGCAGTGAATGGAAAAGTATATATGATGGTCATTGAGAGGGGGATACATTTCATCAAACTTGAGATATCTGTAACGTAGGCACATACATTTGATAAATTATCTTTTCTAATTGTCCGCTTCTCTGAAATGACCACAAGAGAGATAGAAATAGGACCTAAGGATACGTGAGGTAGGTCCCGGTCTTGATTTCCTTTTCATTGGCTTTTTTAGCTTTATAGAAAACTTACTACATATGCACCAATACTAGCTTTTTTTTGCATTAACCACTGTTGGGTATTAGTCTATTCTAGATTTTTTTATTTGGAAAAAATTATGTCAACTTGCACTTGAGACTGTTTGCATGCAGTTTCAGTAAAGCCATATTTTCCCCTTCTGAAGGCAAATAATATACTTTCAGAATGTGCTAATTACTGTTAGAGTGTCATTGAAAATATGACAGTCTATATTTACACTCAAATACCATGTTTATAGCTTGACTTTTTAAATTTTATATTCTTAGAACTAAATGCATCCTCCCCTTTCCTTCCTCCCCTGTACACACTGGTCCAGAACTAATAAGAAATGAATCAGCTTCCTGAAATGCAATATAAACTTCTGCACACTTCATATCCTATTCTTCCAGCTGTTGCCAAGACAAGACTAAATCTCTTTAGAACTTGTGGGCTTAATATATAATCAACTGGAAGAGGTTTATTGCAAATGCTACACAAAGTGACTGTTAAATTTACTAGATACTAACTTCCCATGGTTTTCACCTATATGCTTCATTCGTGCACTGCCATAGCTTAGAAATTTATGAACAAGAAAGGGCTGTTGCAGTTCCAGAATGGGACCGGTGTAGTGCTGGTATACATACACACTCCACTGATCTAAATCCTGCTTGTAGAAATTAAATGAAGCATGTAGCAAAAACAAAGGTTTTGTTATTGCTCTTGGCACATGGTATAATAAGATACAATATGGCAATATTGCTGCATTGGAATGTGTTCATGTACTGGAATAGATCTAAAAGAAGAAGAAAAGAATAAAAAAAGAACAATATTTTATTATAGTTGTTCTCACATAATCTATCTCAAACGTCATTCTCATAATTAACTCAAAGTAATATAACTGCCATTTTTATAGTGTAAACCAGTAACTGTGCTTGTGCAGGCTTTTGCTGGATTGCACTGGTATTTAAAATTTGCACCCCCATAAACTGACTGAATTCTGACACAGTGTCCTCTGAAGTGGAACAATCTCAAAACATCATTCCTCACTTACAATGGACATTCAATTACAATTATATAGACTATAGTTAAAAAATGCAGTTTGAGTTATTTCTTTACATATTTATTTCTCCCAGAAATTGGGGCCCCCAGTACAGGAAGGACATGGAGCTCTTAGAGTAGGTCTAGAGAGGGGCCACTAAGAAGATCATAGGGCTGGAAAATCTCCCCTATGAGGAAAAGTTGAGGGAACTGAGATTGTTTAGCAGAAAAGAGAAGACTCTGGGGATAACTCATAGTGGTCTTCCAATACTTCAAGGGAGAATATATGCAGGAGGGGGAACGGCTGTTTACAATGGTGGGTAGTGGTAGGACAAGGGAGAATTGTTTTAAACTGAGACAGGGGAGGTTGAAGTTAGATGTTAGGAGGAAGTTCTGCACTCAGAGGGTGGTGACACACTGGAACAGGTTGCCCAAGGAGGTTGTGGATGCCCCATCACAGGAGTCATTTCAAGGCCAGGCTGGATGTGGTTCTGGGCAGCCTGGTCTGGTGGTTGGCGACCCTGCACATAGCAGAGGGGTTGAAACTAGATAATCATTGTGGTCCTTTTTAACCCAGGCCATTTTATGATTCTACAATTCTATGATTCTATAAATATACAATGAGCAATGATGTTAATTTCCTGCTATGTGAACTGTTGGTCCAAAATTATCATGAGCAAACCTGACCTGAGTGGCCTCTCATAAAATGGTTGAAGATGAAAGACACTGCTGATATTCTGTTTAAGTTCTCTAAACAATTGAGTTTAGAGAATCAGCATTCTATACTAAATATAGGCTGTGGTCTAGCCTATACATTAACAACATGTGCAACTGAGTGAGAGGAGCTGACTGTAGATGTAGTTGTCCACAACTTTAGTACTAGCCTTGCCAGACCCCTGGAAGTTAAGATGATTTCTTCTACTGCTTCCAAAATGCTGAAGATTGTGTTAGAGGTTATTCTTAACCAGTATAACTATGGTTCACACCATAAAAAAAAAAACAATAAATAGCAAGTCTCTTTATCAGCTTTACCTTTCAGCCAAATGCGTTTCTGTCTCGTTGGAATATTTGTGATATTCTCACAGGAATACCTCAGACTGAAATAGACCCTTGTATATTATAATAGCACATTTAACAGCTATTTATGCAGAGCATGTATAAATGGAACAGAGATTATCATTCTCATATCAAAGTCTTGTTTTTGTTCCATTTATATACATGGCATTTTTAAGTTTGTGGCCAATATATAAAGAAAAAGAAAGTAATTCAGCACTCTTCTCTGATCTTGTTCATGCAAAATTCTGAATTAATTCAAAGGGACTTTCTGCAGTAGCTATACGCTCCAATTCTTCACCACTACATCCACAGTAGGAAGGCACTGTTTCATAGTAAAAGGATTCTGTAATAGAATTCACTGTGAACAAAACAAAACACTACAAAATCTGCGAAGTTACTATTGTTATCACAAGCTTAAGTTATTGTCCAGCTTCACAAATGATCCTATAAGGAAATAAAAAATATCATGCTTTGCTGAGATACATGTAATTATTTTTTTCATTGTTTTGTAATCTTATTTAGTAACATTTTCCTTATCACAAATGGTGTGAGAATTAGAAACCAAAGAGTTTCAGGAAGGGAATGGGTAAATGAATACTGTAATTTTCTGGAGAAAAGAAAGGAACAGGGAGTAAAATGTACTAATAGAGCATATCCAGCCACAAGAAATTTTGAAAAGCATAATTTTTTGTTCAAGGAGAGATATGTAAGAGAAAATAAATGACTAAGATCATGGTAGAAATCAGGAAATATATTTTCAAAAAAGAGAAAGAGAGAAAAAAAAGTTACGTCTAGGGAGCATTTCCATTGTTGAGTGCCACACCAAGTACTTCCTCTGTCTCCATACAAACCAACAGCTTACAAAGGTGGTAGTGAGTTGACATTCACAGTAGGGATGAAAGTAAGAGAAATGAGGAATAGTGCTATGTTCTCCCCATCTACCCATCTTAAACTGATTGAATCAAGTCCATTCTCACTATTAAAAACTCAATTTTACATAAATGAAAATCCAAGCAATTCATACAGTTATTTTTTTCAGCTTTTGGGTTGATTCCTTCTTGAGTTAGTGCCTAAGATTTACTGTTCCCTGCCACCAGTGTTCAGACAACAACAAAGGAGAAATGATGAAAGGAAGACGGCAAGATCTAAAGCCTTGTCTTTGGATGTAGAATATAACTGAAAATAAGAAGTCTGTAATTTTAACTTTTCCACAGTCTTTCATTTTTTTGCACTGAATGAATATGGAAATAGCAGATCACTCATTGTAGGTAAAGTTCCACTCTTACTTGAGTTTATGTAACCTAAGACCATTGATTTTTTTTTCTGATGATGATGTGCTTTGTGTTGCTGACCATGAACAGCTAGAAAAAAATATGTAAGGAACATGAGAAGACAATGATGCAAGTAGGCTTTGCAAGGAGAAAATCAGAAGTGACAAAGCCCAGCTAAAGCTTAACTTGGGTAATGTAGTAAAAAGACAGTAAAAAAATTGGTTTTAGAAGTACTTGAACAACAAAAGAATGACAAAGGAAAATCTCCTTTTTCTGAATATGAGGGGAAACATAGTGGTGAGAGATGAGGAAAAGGTTGAGATATTAATGCTTTTTTGCCTCAATCTTTTTTAGTAAGGCTCATTGTTCTTGATCTGTCAAGCTGGAAGACAGTCAGAGAGCAGAATGCAGCCCTTATAATCCAAGGGAAAATGATTAGTGATCTACTACATCACTTGAACATGCTATTTTCTATGGGATTGGGCAGGAGACACCTAAGAGTGCTGAAAGACTTAGCAGAAATGATCACCAAGCCTTTCTAATAATTTAGTTAATGGAGTTAAATCTGTTTGGCAGCTGGTACCAAGTGGTGCTCTTTAGGGCTCAGTACTGAGGTCAGTTTAGTTCAGCAATATTGGTGAGGGGATAGAGTACCCTCTCAGTAAATTTGCAGAAGACAACAAGTTGTGAAGAAGTGTTGATATGCTTGAAGGACTGGATCTCAAGATTGTAGGGGGATCTAGGCAGGCTGGACTGATGAGCCATATCCAATTGCGTGGCACTCCACAAAGCTAACTGCTGAGTCCTGCGCTTGGATCATGCAGTAGTATAGTCCTGGAGCAGAGTGCCTGGAAAGCTGCATAGCAGAAAAGGAATTGGAGATGCTGGTCAACAGATGGCTGAATGTGAACCAGTAGTGTGTCCAAGTAGCCAAGAAGGTCACTGGCAACCTGGAATGCATTAGAAATAGTGTGGTCAGCAGAAATGGGGAAGTGGTTGTTTTTCTGTATACCACATTGGTGAGACTTCACCTTGAGTACTGTGTTCAATTCTGAGTCCCTCACTACAAGAAAATATTGAGCTGTTGGAACTCGTTCAGAGAAGATTAACAAAGCTGGTGAATGGACTAGAAGTCAAGAAATTTGAGGAGCAAGTTGGGGAACTGAGCTGCTTAACCTGGAGATAAAGAGGCTGAGGAGAAACTTCATTGCTTTCTACAATTACCTGAAAGGAGGCAAAAATGAGGAGGATGTCATTCTCTTTCCTCTGATGAAGAGAGGTTTACATTAGGTATCAGAAGAGTTGTTATACATGGAACAGGCTGCCTGTGAAGTGGAATGACAATTCCTGGAGGTATTTACATGTCATGTATGTGACATTTAGTGGCATGGTTTAGTGGTGGACTTGGTATTGTTAGGTGATCATAGAATCATAGAATCATAGAATGGCTTGGATTGGAAGGGCCTCCAAGGATTACCAAGTTCCAACCCCATAGCCACAGGCAGGGGCCAACAAACCCTAGATCTGGTACTAGACCAGGCTGCTGAGCCCCCCATCAAACCTGTTCTTGAACACCTCCAGGGATGGGACATCCACAACCTCTCTGGGTAGCCTGTTCCAGAATCTCACCACTCTCATAGTAAAGATCTTCCCCCTGACATCAAATCTAAACCTTTCCTCCTCAGCATAAAACCATTCCCCCTTGTCCTATCACTGTCTGCTTTGTGAAAAGTTGATTCCCCTCCTTTTTATAATCTCCTTTCAAATACTGGTAGGCTGTAACGAGCTCTTCTCACAGCCTTCTGTTCTCCAAGCTGAACAAACCCAGATCCCTCAGCCTGTCTTCGCAGAGGAGGTATTCCAGCTCTCTGATCATCTTTTGGCCCTCTTCTGTACTCTTCAACAGATCCACATCTTTCCTGTACTGGGAGCCTCGGATCTGGATACAGTACTCCAGATAGGGACTCACGAAGGCAGAGTAGAGAAGAACAATCACCTCCCTGCTGGCCGCCCCTCTTCTGATGGAGCCCAGAATATCATTTGCTGTCTGAGTTGCAAGAGCACACTCCTGGCTCATGTTAAGTTTTTCATCCACCAGCACCCCCAGATCCTTCTCTGCAAGGCTACTCTCAATGAGTTCTTCTTCCAGTCTGTATTCACATCTGAGATTACTCCTATTCAAGTGCAAAACCTTACACTTACACTTCTATACAAGAGCAAAACCTCCCAACTTTGCTAAATTGAACCTCATTAGGTTCACATGGACCCACCTTTCAATCTGTCTAGGTCCCTTCTGATGGCATCCCCTCCTTTTTATGTCAATCTCACCATTCAGCTTGTGTCATCGGCAAATTTGCAGAGGGTGTACTTGAGCCAGTCACTGACGTTATTGATGAAGTTGTTGAACTTGATGTTTGAGTCTGATGATCTTAAAGTTTTTTTACTGTTGTTTTTTTTTTTTTTTTTGAACTGTAGTGATTTCAGAAGTCTATGAAGTAAAGGCTACATTCTTTAAAATATTGAAGAAATATATAGAATAAGCCACAACTCATACAGACATGGATTCTTATCTGAAAATAAATAATAGCTATTTAGTCTCTAGAAAGTCTATGTGTTCCTTTGAAGCATGTGCAAATGCTTTGTTGACTAATAGTACAAAACCATAATATAAAACTGTGTCTAGAAAGTGAAGCAAAATTCTACGTAGCATACAAATTTAATTTTTGACTCTCAGGAAGACTGTTGAATTGGTTTCCCACTCTGCATCTGATGTTTTTTACATTTGTACATATCCCCTGAATCAACTATTATTAAGAAACTGAGTTTGTAAACAGTTTTAGAGCACTTCATTAAAAAAAAAAATCAAAAAGGGTAAGTCCAATCACATAGAGGAAGGAAGAAAATAGAATCTAGCTGAAAGTTAACGATCAGAAAAAAAATCAACATTTAGAACAGTAACAATGCATTCTCAAACTACAGATCTGTTTAAACAAAATTTCTCCATGAAATCTTTTTATTTCTTAATTCTTAAATGTGTTGCTAGTTAACAGCTTGATCCCAGTGTAACAAAATGCAGTTCATAACCTGATAAATGGGATGTTGGACAATTTCTTTGCTAATAGCTGTAAAATTATCGATGTTTCAGCAACATGCCAAAAGTAGAAGGGAATGAATGAGAGAAAAATCATAGCCTGCCCATATAAACAGGTAAGGATATCTACTCCTGCATTACTGCTGCTGCAAAATCACTATCACCGATACAGGACCAGAAATTTTCAAACTGATATTTTCATTGATACAGAAGAAGCAAAGAAAACCAAATTAACCTCACATTGGAGAAAGCCTTCTAAAGAATTTTGAAAATGCAACCATATGAAAAAGTAATAATCTCCAATTTAATATTTAAAATATTTTTACTCATTCTACTGGTCAGTTTGGAAAACGAAGTGTCTCTGCTTCTCAACTGCCGTATTGTATTTTTAGACACAGTACCTTTTTGTGCATCTATATAGAGTAATTTAGAATAATTCAGTTTTTTATAGACAGTATAAATCAAGTCTCCAGATTTCATCTCATCCCCTAAAGAATCAAAGGCTTTCTTGGTTCTGTTTTTTTTTTTTTTTTTTTTTTTGTCTTTCTTTTTCCTCCTTTCTCTTTTCCAGTTGTTTGAGACTAGACTCCTTCGAGCCTTCCATTGAGATTCTTGAAACAGTCTTGATCTCACAAGTCTAGTTTCTGGGTAGGGGCTACTTTTGTTCATATTAATAATGTATGAAGCAATACCAATATTGACTTTTTCTATTTATAATAGCTCTAACAATTACACTGTGGTATTATCTTTAATCTTTATTACTTAGCCCCAAACAAGCCCCAGTACTGTGTAATTTAGCTTCGAGAAGAGAAGGCTCCAGCAAGACCTCATTGTGGCCTTCCTGTACTTGAGGGGAGCTTACAAGCAGGACATAAACCAACTTTTTACAGTCTGACAATGACAGGACAAGGGAAAATGTCTTTAAACTAAGAGGAGAGATTTAGATTAGATGTTAGGAAGAAGAAATATTTACTCAGAGGGCGGTGAAGCTGCCCACAGAAGCTGTGGGTACCACATCCCTGGATACTAAAGGCCAGGTTGGATGGGGTCCTGGGCAGCCTGAGCTGGTGAGGGCAGCTATACCCACTGCAGGGGTGGCTGGAACTAGATGATCTTTGAAGTCCTCTCCAGACTAATCCATTCTATTATTCTATGATTATATGACATGATTACAGTGAAGATGTTCAAAAAGCATGCAAGGATGCACCATTAAATAGTTCTGTAATAGTTGTTGTTAGACTTGCTTGAGATAAAGCAATTCAGATATCCTGATATAGTTTAGTCAATTTAATACACAAAATCTCCAATTTTTTTCTACTGTCTTATTTGCTGTATATATAGAAACAGAGATGGTGTATGATGTACTTTTCCTTCTACTTTTTATTTTCCTGAAGAAAAGAGAGGAAGAAAGCAGAGGCAGGTGGTGAAGAAAGCAGTGGTCTTCATTTATGAAGCACTTATGAAAAAAGGTAATATGTTTAAAACACATAAAACAGTTTGAAAGCAACCTGGAAACAGGATTTAAGTTCTCAACTACCAATGTCCCTTGATACTCAGTTGGTTTCACTGTGGTGTCATGTAACAGTGACACATTCTGGCTCCAGACCTGCCAACTCTTCCAGCAGCCCTGTCATGTTTAGTGAAACTATTCATGTGCACAAGGTCTTGCAGAATCAGATTCAGGCAGCGGAAAGTGCAGATGCAGAGGAAATGTGTCATGAAGGAGCACATATTTGCAGATCTTATTTTGACTTAAGTCATATTTGCACTTCCTTCAGTGTATGACTTAAACTAAACCATATCTCTCTTTGCTACGTCTGACATTTTCTCCCCAGCTTTCCACTCGACACCTTAATACAGAAAAAGATGCAGTTCTAAGCATGTATTATGGTGCCACTTGCAATAGTTCTATATAGAAGCATAAGCTGCTTTTCTGTTTTTCAGATTCATTTTTATCCCCCTTCTAAAATTCATAAATGAAAAATAATTTATAGGAAAACAGATGGATGAAAAGCTGTATTGGATAGAAAATGTCAGGCCAGCTCAGCATTTCCTAAGTGAGCCATGTGATGCTGTAATAAGGTCCAGTAGAACCATAAGACATTTGCTCACTGTTTTCAAATGTTTTATTTTGAAAAGTTACTTTTTACTTTATGTCAGTTTTTATTCAGCAGAATCACACCTTTTCAAAAACTGGAGCATGCTATGAACATTTATATTTAATTATTTTAAAGGATTTTTTCTAAGAGGTATTTTTAGGTGAAGCTTTCATTATGAGAAATAACACTAACAGCATGCTTGCAAGTATGGGGCTTTTTCTTTCAAGAGAAACAAAACATAACCCAAAATTTTAATCAGCAAAGGCTCAGCATAGGCTCAGATCTTTGCAACCTTAGACATATGCAGATTTTTAATTTTTCTAAAAGGGCTCTAAAAAAGGGGTGACAGAGAGGGAGAAGAGGTGAAATTAGGTGAAATTCCATTATCATGATCTTCCATTTAACTTGCAGAATAGCTCACCTGGTTTATTCCTTTTCAGCTGCAAGAATATTTACTAAACATCCATGGTATTTATGAAAGACAGATGTTCATAAAAATTATCTGGTTTATAATGAAATCAATGTCTTTTGTTTTAGCAACTGAAGCTGAAGCTATTCATTTTTAAATAATGATAATAATAATGGTGCTGTAAGCATATTAAAAGAAAAAGAAAAAAAAAACCTAAACAGTTCCATTTATGTTTGTGCATTTCATATAATGATAAACTGCTTGGCTTTGATTGACATGTGACCTCATTAACAAACCTGTATGGCTTTTTTTCCATAAAGGAATTTGAGCAATATCATCATGTACAATCTTCCCTCTGCTTAGCAGATTCTGAGCAAAACTAAATCTCCAATTAATTTCATGAAATGTATGTGCTAATGGTTTCACAGAGTTGTTTTCTTTGAAGAAAATAAAATTGACTGCAGCATTTTGGTGCGTCATAAGACCAGAATCATTGTAATCAGGAAGAAACATGATGGCAGCACAACAGGCACAGAGAAATTATATTTCACATCATTATTGTGTTAAATATGGCTAGAAAGTAAATCTATTTTTAATTTTAAAAATTGTATAAAAGGTTACAATTTTGCCTAGAAAACATTAAAAGTATTCTAACTAAACCTTCCTGAACCGCTGTATACTAAATCAAAATTTTAGAGTTTGCATCAAAAAAGCTGTTCTCTTTTCATCATCAACTTGTAATGCAACACAAATGAGCAATGAGAAATCACTTCCAAAACCTACATTCAATGTGCTGAAGTTATCTTAAAACACCAAAAAGAATGATTTTCAAAGTTGAAGTAATATATACCTTGGAAGCAGCTGTTAAATAAGCTTTGAAATCTATTATTATGATTAACTAGAGAGTTTACTTTGACTGTACAAGTAAAATCACTCCCTATTTAATGGCAACAAAATACAGCTTCTTATCCTATTCTGAAACTCAGTTTCCATTAAATAATAATTTTGACTAACAAAATAGAAATATCATTTTTATGTTACATGTTTGCATATGTGAAATGTCACATTTTGTTATTTGATTAAATTTAGTACTCCAACGTACATGTTATCAAAGAAAAAATCAATATTAAATATATCACAGTTAATATTTTAGCTTGATACAAGAAACAAAATTGTTCTGAGTTTCTGTGATTTAATATTCATTGCTTCAAGAAGTATTTTTATCAGAATTTTTTAAAATTTTTGTTCACATAAGGTGCAAATATCTCAAGCCCAATCATTTTCCACTACCTTTTTAACAGCAGTATCATAAGCATTCAGAATGTGAGCAGGAAATTGTTTTTTATTTCTTGTCAAACACAGATGATTTTCTCACAAACACCAGCATGCAAACACACACATACAGATCACTACTGAACAGAATGCCACACTCATAAGTAAAGTCAAACATATACAGATATAATTGTATACTCCCTGTGAGGAGATATTTAAACTATCCTCATAGGAGACTTCAAATGCTTTTGAACATAGAACATTTAATACTTATTACCAGTAGAAATATGCATTATAGAGATGTATGTTATATCATTTGTGGGTATGCACATATTCTTGTCTGTATAAAAGGATACTCATTCATTTGTGCATTTTTATATAGAAACATCTGTAGATATGTGATGCAATCCATCACCATAGCTAAGTATGTACCCAGATAGAATTTCCTATGGTAAGACCAAAAGCAAATATTTTTATCACCATTTCATCATAAAGTATCCAAAATCTCCTAATGAGACACTACTAGTATGTAATACTAGTATTTAAGACCACTCAAGTCTACCCATTTCAATCCAGGTGAGTAAAAAAGAGAATACCCAGCCTAATGCTGAAGGAAGGCCCTTCATTATCTTCTTTCATCTATGTTGAGACAAGTTGCATTTGAAATAAAACGCAATTTCTTTGAGCATCAAAACTGCACATGTTCTGACCAGTAGGCCAATCAAATGGGCAAAGTTTAATCAAACATCAAACAGCTTTTTTAAAAATTCCAGTCATTTCAGATGGTTTGATGGTAGGACCAGATGATCTCAGTGGTCTATTCCAACCTTAATCGTTCAAATTCTACGAATATGTGTTATTTAAAAGGAAAATTAATTAAAGGAAGCAGTACTTTATTATTTTTTTTTCCATTAGAAATGCCAAGTGAAATCCAGACAAATATCATTTAAATATACATTTAATGTGTGATTGTCCACTCAGAAAAGTCATTACTAATGCTGATTCTGACACTGTCCAAATCTGAATTCTATTAACATTTCACAGCCTTGCTTTCTCCATTAATATCATGGTATAAAAATTCCTTCAGATCTTGTTTCTCAACAGAAATAAGTGGAAAAAGAACTAACTGAAGTAACATGATTTAGTGACATCATTCGTCATTATAGACATAAATGAAATGTGAAGAGAATATGAAAAAGGGTTGTCATTTCAGAAAGCCAAATGCCTTTGTTTTTCCTTTTTTTATTTGTTTGTTTGTTTTATTTTATGTTTTTAAGTACCTCTCATTTGCTGCAACAATCCTAATGCTTACATAAAAGGAATCAAGGAATTATTTTTTTTCTGAATATGAGAGAAGCATCATTGTCAAAAAATCCCTGCTTTCTTTCCTGACTATTCTCTGTATGACTTTGCAATCCTGAAATATTTACATCATGACAAAAGCTGTGATATAATTCCAGAAATTTTACAAGAGGTTCTCTCAAAAATTTTCCACCTCAGTTAACAAGACATACGATATTCCCTGAGCATAACAGCTTTCCTGCCAAAAAATAAAATATGTTTCTACTTACTGCCAACCCACCTGACTCTACCTAAGTAAATTACTTTCCAAATCCATCAGCCTTTCCATACAAAACCCTAAATCCATTCCTTCTTTCTCAACTCAATATGCATCCCTTTACCTGCCAAATCACAAAACACAATTTGATGGACCGAAAACACACTACAGGGATACTTCTCAATAGAAGCACGAAGGGAGTTAATTCTATGAATGATGGTCCCACATGATGTAGGGACTGTAAAGCTGAGAATGAGATCTCATCTCTTTTGGCATGCATGGATTTTCTCTGACTACTGGTGACCTATGCAGATGACATAAAAGCATACAGGCATAAAAGCGCCAGAATTCAGAATGCTTTCCCAGTGTTTCCCAGACCGAAAACAGGGACAGTGGCTGCCAAACAGCCACTTTGAACTACAGCCTCTAGAAAATTCAAAAAGCATTGCTCCTCAACAGATATATCGGGAAAATTTCTAGATAAAGAAAGATCGCCTTTATAATTGTTTAGTGTATTCTAAGAGCATAGATTGAAAGGTTTTATTATAAGTAGTGAAAATATGGAAAGCACATAAGATTTTCCCCCTCCATGTCCTTTCCTTCTTCTAAGATTATGCTATCTAAACATGCAGGTGAGATTAAAAACCTCTTTTTCCTACACTGCTGTTTAGCTAAAAACTGTGGTCAGTCTCAGGGAATCTGTACTACTGTGTGGGATGCCAGAACTGATGATCACAAATGGTGCAAAAACAAACTTCCGAGAGTAAGATCTTACTACAGCCACCTCCGGCTATTTAAAAAACTGACTATTCGCAGGGAAAGAGTTGCAGAATCAACCATGAGTTACGTAGCTACAGATGTTAACACAGGAGATAATGTCATTGTGAGGAGCATAGGAAGGAAGCAAAAGCAAAATTATATCACAAACAAAAATGGGGAGGGCAAAAGGACATTGAAAGTCAAAAGAAATGGAATCTAGAGAGTATTTTATAAAGGCGGAAGAGAAGTCTCATCTTAGCCCACTCCACCTAGAAGTGAGCACGTACTTAAGCATCCTCAAGTAGTCAAATAGTTTGTGGCCTCCGTGGACAGTCAATCAAAGGCAGCAGATGGTATTATTATAGCTCAAGCCTGATGCCTCTTGAAACAGTCACTTCAGTGAGTGCGTTTAGAACTTAAAGTGCAGAACTTCACCCTCCTGGAAAAGATAATCTGAAGATCTCCACTTCCTGAGGGCGTGCGCCTACTGATGCAGGTTGGTGGTGGGACAATTCTTCTTATTCAAACAGTGTGAAGAGAAACAGAACAAACCTTAGAAGTAAAGCTTAGATTTGAATTCAAAACAATAAGAACTTATCAGTGACTACACAGCGCAGCTGGAATATAGGATACTTAACAGCTGTTTAGAATTTGTTCTTCTTAGAGTGGAGCATTTCTGCCCTATCCTCAAATCATTAAACAATAGGGTTTGTTTGTTTTTGCCAAATTCGAGCACCATTTTACTCCTGAAATATAGCATCTCAGTACAATTATGATTTTATGCTAATAGGTCAAAGAGATTGTTTTAGATTCTTTTCCAACCATAGTAATCCAAACAGACAGACATTTATGCACAGCAGTTCACAAACTGCAGTTTATCTGGATTTATACGTACATATGCAGTCTGGATGTACTAGCCCTATCACAATATATCTAATTCACAACACTCCTACCTACATTACAGGTAATTATAACTTTATTTTTCTTTCATGTCCTCAAAGAGTACAAACAATTTACCTGATGTTCTGAACACTGAATTAATCTCTTCCTGTTAGTAATGACAGATAAAAAGAAATGATCTATTTTTGTGATTTATATATAAATATTTCCACATATTTCTCAGAATCCCTTTTTATTGCTTTCTAAGCACCTCTGGTATCATTCATTTTCCTCATTTCTTAAATCTTAATGTTCAAGTCTTCCATTTCCTCTATAAAATTGCTATAAGTGGATTAAAAGACAAGCATTAAAGATAAAATGTATTCTGGATAATCATATGACTAAATGCTAGCAAAATACAGGACTGATCTCCGAGATACAATTCATCTCTTTATAAACAAATTTGATCCTTCCAGGCAATACCTAAACAAAATATTTACACGAGAACTGGAATTCCTTGAGTAATGTTGTAGCTTGGAAGAAGTTGCATTTCCTCATGAAATCTGAAGGAAAATGATAAGCAAACAGCCATTAAATATCATTTTCAGCTCTTTGCAAGATATAATTTTAATAATTAAAAAATTACCAGAACAAATCAGTATCTTTGATTCTGTCTTTCAGCCCTGACCAGAACAACATATGAGGTATGCAAATAAGATGTGAATATTCAGATATCCGTATTTTAAAAACATAGGTAAATACAGAATAATCTGTTCTTCTATATTAGTTTTCCTTGGATAACTCATCAATGAAGATTAGGTGCAGAAACTTGATCATGCTTGTAAAATATTAAATGAAGTTAGTTACAAACTCTTTTAAAACTCATATCGTGTCAATTCACACACTTCTATCTATTCTAATAGACTCTTTTAATCTATTTTAATGTAGTGCCATGCATTGTATTAAATTAGAGGAAACATGATTTTAAGGGCTATATTTAACAATATATTACAGATTTGAAAGCTACATTAACTTTTATTAAAGTTAAAAGTCATGTCCCACAGAGCTAGAGAAGGGTAATATTAAGTGTGCTCTCTTGCACATATATGCTGTAACTGCATATAATTTTATTTAGATGATTATGCTAGTCTCCTGGGAGATATCAGTTAGTTGGTGCCCAGAAATTGCCACTGCAAACTAGGATTTTTGCCACTTGGTTGAATCTGTATGGATTTTTACAAAGAAGAGAATTCCTCACACATATGTTTCTCAATATACCATAATGCTCATTATCCTGTTCCAAATCTGTGATGCTTTATAGTTCTAAAAAGATTTACAATCCAAGCCCCTTTCTTGAAATTAAATGAACCAAACCAATATGAACTCAATCTAAATAAATTACCAGTCTATATTATTTCAGATCACACAGTCAGAATGGTAAAAATCTGACAAGACTGGTGACTTCAGAAAGCAATCCAATGTCAGCCTCACCAAATAACTTTCTATTTTTCTGTATTAAAAGAAGAATAGTTGCACCATTTACATGCAGATAATGTTTGCCCAGCTCATACCCACTCACCTCTTTGTCTGTTTCCTTAGAAGCCTTTCTTGAGTACTCGAGTTACTTGTATTTCTTTCCTGTTGTAAATACTACACAGTAAGTCTCACTAAGTTACTTGCTGTTAGCCTATACATTGAAGTTAATGGAGTTGGAATCCAAATCATCAAATACCAAATTGTAGCAGAACCAGTCTGTAGCAATTAATAATTAAGCAAAATCAGAGAGGAAAAAAAAAGGCACAGCAAAATGTTATGTCAAAAGCACTGATGCAAGGAAAAACTTTTTAAATCTGTTAAGACCACGTTACAGTACATGGAATCATAGAATCATTTAGGTTGGAAAATACCTCTGTGATCATCTAGCTCAAACATCCACCTATCACCACTATTTCCCCACTAAACCATTTCCCTCAGTACAACATTCAAACATTTCTTGAACACATCCAGGGATGGTGATTTAAACACATCTCTGGGCAGCCTGTTCCAGTGCCTGACCACTCCTTCTGAAAATAAATTTCTCCTAATATCCCACCTGAACCTCCCATGGCACATCTTCTGGACCATTCCCTCTAGTCCTATCGCTAATTGCACTTCTGACCTCAATTCACTCACCCAAATCATCAACAAAGACATTAAACAGGATGGCCCCTGATACTGACTCCCAAGGAACATCACTTGTGACCGGTCGCCAGCTGGGTTTAACTCCATTCACCACTACTCTCTGGGTTTGACCATCCAGTCAGTTCTTTAACCAGCAAAGACTGTGCTTTACCAAGCCACAGACTGCCAGTTTCTCCAAGGGAATACTGTGGGAGACAGTGTCAAAAGTTTTTCTGAAGTCTAAGTATACTATATCAACAGCCTTTCCCTCATCCACCAGGTGGGTCACCTGGTCATAGAAAGAGGTCAGCTTCATGAAGCAAGGCCCACCTTTCATGAGCCCATGTTGGCTGGGCCAGATCCCCAGTTGTCCCACATGTGCTGCGTGATTGCACTCAAGATGATCTGTTCATCTTATAAGCCATGTAAGGTCAATTTAGAAATATCTGTTTCTAACTAATAGAAAGGATATAAAACAAACTGTAAACATAGAAATAAGCTTTATAAGCTAACCTAGGAAACTGTAGGATTCTATGCAAAAAATTCTATGTCAGGACAATGACTTCCGAAACTATTTAATTGCCTCAAACATAAAAATACCTGGAGAAATTAGGGCTTACATTTATTTTATTTGTATAATGAGTGAAGTGTTGGAACTGCTTCATGGGAAATACTGGCCAGTTCTTCTTATGCAGACAAGGGTAGTATTTAGCTTCTGTTGGACTACATTTACTGTCAGTCTGACATTCTTAAACTTGAAAATTCAATAACCTCCCTTCCATAAACAAACTGTCAACAAGAGTAGTAGAAGACTGTATTTTTGTGACAATTTTTATAGTTTATTTTATCTTTCCGGGGCACACATCTTTTTTGGAAGAACATTGCACACATAAAACAAGTGTACAGCTATCAGTAGTAAATGGGCTTCTTCTTCAGTCCTTCATCTTATGCATTTAAGGATTATGATTTAAGTAGTTTGAAAGCCAAATTACATGTCAAAAAATATAACCTGAATCTCTGTGAGTTTAAATGCAGCTCCATACTTATCACACTAAAATAGGAGTGATTTTAAAACAATAAAATCAAGAAAAAAAGAATGTGATTTGTTGCAACTTATTCATGATCAACATGCAGATTATTCTGCAGCATGATGGCTTCTCAGATCAAAATCAACAACAATAGCAATCTGAGAGAAAATCATTCCTATAAAGTGATGTTCTACCAAAAAATACAGCCAAGTGGTGGGACACCATACTGGAATAAGGCTTTAGTTCCTCCACATTACTTAGGCCTCTGAATTATAAGTTTGAGTCAAGTAGGAACAGTGTTGTAATACTCTTCAATATAATTAAGATCTGAATATAATTTCTACAAGCCATCTAAGAAATTGTCCTTTGGGATCTTCCTCTTTTACTATTAAACATTTATCACATTCTTAGTGATAGATGACCAAAATTTGATGGGCTACTTTATTTACATTGGGTCGAATCCTGTGCTTAAAAAAAAACAACAGCTATTAAGAAGCTACACAGAGCACCATATAAAAGAAAAGAGATGTTTTTGAATTAATTCTGCACAGTAACTTCTGGCACATAACTTAATTTGGCAGTTCAGTATACAGAACCACCATATCATACCAGTTTTACTTCAACCAAGTACTGCACTCATATGGAGACAAAAACTTGTCACCTTCTCATGATGCATCATGGCAAACTGCACACACTTCAAACAATGTATATCAACAAATAGATGGTTTAGTTTCACAGTGTACATTACAGGGAAGATCTTCCCTGACAGCCTATTTGTCAGTGCGTCGGATGCAGCACTGTAACACCAGACCATCTGGAGGTTCCAGTGAAAAAACACATAGGGTGAAATTCCTCCTTCAGCTACTGCTCGCTAAAAGAAGACAAAATAATTGGCCTTCTCTGCAGTTTGTCATAACATCAGTAACTGGGGATAGACTGTGTTACTTTTACTTGTATTGTTTTGAAGAAAAAATGCACTGTGGTGGTAAAAGCAGGGGATCAGAAATTAAGATTGCATTATGATAAAACACTGCAAATATTTTGTCCTCCATTTTTTTAAAGGGAAGAATGTGCATTTCATGAACAGGTATTTTCAGTCTTCAAAAGGCATAGCATAAAACTCATCAGACTATTCAAATTCAAACAGCAATTTTCATCAGATTTCATGATGAAGGCATGCACGTTACTGAATTATTTTGACTCATTTGCATCTAATGACCCATGGTCACTGTTGAGTTACGAACTCACAGTGCTTAAGAAGATTAAACTCACTAATATGTTTATTGCGCTTACTGGACAGGTGGTGTTTTAATAGCAGTGTTATCTTAGAATAAAACACAAGTTTCATAATTAGACAGTGTGAACTCTATTGCACATTACTGCAGACCAGTCTGGTACAGAGACACAATGTAAGAAAAGAGTTATCTGTTTTTACAGTAATTTTTCTTGTGGAAAAAAAAAAAAAAATACTGCTCTCTGGGGGAAGTAGTTGTTGGTAGCATAGTTAGTCATGTAAACCATATAAAACACTCAGAATGAAATACCAGTAAAAATGTTCAGATATTTTTGGTTACACTTAACAGTATGCTCAGAGATTAAAAACAGATATGAATTGAACAATATATCTGTGATGTAACGAAACAACAGTCCCACAGTATTCATGCCATACTTAGTTCAGAAACAAAACACTGATCCATTTAGGCTTGCTCGAATTTTCTGTTACAGACATTGAGGAATACCAAGGGTTATGTTCTACTCTGATTTGCTGCTGATTAACAGTAGAAGAAGCCAAACTTAGAGCTTTTAAGAACAGATGGTGCTTCTTTCCTCTTCTTTCTGGTCAAAAATTCAGAGAAAATAAGGATGATGACGGATGTAGATAGAGAAGAGAAGCAACTGTAAGAGAAAAAAAGTTTGGCACATCCTATGAGCAGCTATAGAGACAAATTACACCCATTTTCCACTGTGGGTGTGCAAGTTTGAGAATTCACAGATGGCTTGGAATGCAGCTCCTCATCAGAGTGTAATCTATGTCCAAGACAGCATGAAAAAGGGGTGCCTAGTGACTGAGAACGTTTTCCACTTTTACTACTAGAGAGTTTTCCATCTTTCCCCTCTTTATTTCCAAATTAACAAAACATGAAGTGAGAATGAAGTAAGAATGAAGCATTATGAGAAAATGGACAGTGTCAGTATTTATTCAGATCAGATGACTAAAGGGTTGTTTTCACTCTGGGTTTCCTAAAGCCTGAGGGGACTTGAGGAGTTCTCATATCTTCCCACCTACTCCTTATAAATAAAAGCATGACTCACTTTTTGAAATTTGTGAGTCAAATGAGTCATTTTTTTCCATAATCAGCTTGTGACACCTTAAAATGGTGGTCTTTCCTCTATCAAGAGGACAGGAGCATTTCAAAAATCAAGAAAATGAAACCAAAGGTAAAGAGAGGTACTCCACTCTTTAAGAATCTGCTTACACACAAAGGAAACTAATCTCAAATTTGCTGAATAAGTGTTAAGTCAATAAGTAGGTGCTACAGTGTGGAATACAGTACTCATTAAGAAGATATTATCTGTTTTCATTCCAAAGGACAAAGAAGTCAGTTTAGATCCTGCTGTTTCCAAATATATGCCTACCGTTGTCCTTTCTTCAAAGTCCATCTTTCAATACGTGTTTCATATATGAAGATGTTCTATTTGCTATCCAGTTGCAGCAAGGCCTGTTCCTTTGGACTTGCAGTGGTCCATTCCCTAAGTTGAAACAAGTGAAGCTGCACGCCATCGTAACACATCTTCCTATTGATTAGTGTTATGAAATAGGTGAGAAACTTGTTTTGGTCTCTGCCTATTTCACCACTGGAGTGAAACTATCTCATACTCCTATTTACTGCATGATTTTCATTCTGTATGGTGACCCAATTGTAATTTCATCAATACAGCCCTGCTAGTCAATCTATCAGTGCAAATCAGCTGTAGTAGCCTTGCTGAGCCCTTATTAACTTCTCACACAGAGCTCATGGGGACTTTAAGAACTAGAAATGCAAAGGTACATATGCTTAACTTAGAACAAACAAATCTCCTATGTCTCATCAGATAGAGCCATTTGTCTTTTCTGTAAAGAACTCCAGCAGTGTCGTTTAACTGTTTTTCACCACATACACTGTATCTTATTCTGTTTAGAGAATGGATGGAGAGAAAGGCAAAATGTAAAATGTTTCCAAAGCTAAGACAGCAGCAAGGAAGATTTTGCCATGGTTGGCTAAGTTTCCTGTGGATCTCTCTTGGGATACATATTACACCTCCTGTCTTTTTAAAGTCTTATCCAGTCATATTAGCAGCATGTAAATGTTCAGTATTGTCAGTCACTGAAAAAAGGACTGCTAATTGTAATCTTACTAATATGCTAAACTACTCATATGCTAAACTACTAATAAATAAGTAATGCCTAATAGTATCATAAATAAACAACTGAAAACTTGACAAGTAGAGCAGCATGAAATTCAAGCTCATAATCCAAAGCACTAGATTGTTTCTGTCTAAATTTGTTGGTGTTTAAATTACAATAAACTGCTATTTCCACAAAACTTTACTTCACTAAATTCATCCAGAACATAAAACTAGACAGAAGCATTTATTCTCCTTCCTTGTTGCTAATGAACTGCTGAGAAATAAATTACGTGTATGAAAGAGTTAAACTGAGGTCTTCATTTTATGAAATGAAACTATTCTGTTACCAATTATTCCCTCCTCATACATGCTATCATGTATTTCAGAACACTCAATAATGAAATGCAGCAATGAAGCAGTTATTTACATACAGCATGTCAGCAAAGTGTGAGGTTTGAGTTTTTTTTCCTCTCAATTTATGGATATTGTCATACAAAACCTGACTACACAGTACTTTTGCAAATCGACTGACAGGACTTCAGTATGGTAAAATACTTTCATGATTTATATTTACCATTTAAACACAGCATTCATCACAAAACACAAAAGAAAACGCAGAAGATCTAGCACAAGAATTGCAAACCTCAGAGCATATGTTCCACAACTCACTTCAAATATCTCCTAGGACTTATCATGCCTCTGAACACCCAGAAGGTAGTCAACATCTCAGTCATAAATAGAGGGAGTGAACATATAATACCTTGCACAAGACATGACACATCTTAAACATTAATTCAATCAGCATCACATGAAAGTTCTGTGAAAACTGAATTACCTTCCATCTCACAGTTGGAGACAATATCCTGTCATGTCTAATCATGGGGAAAAAGACCATAGATGCCACAGGCCAGTTTGCATTTATTTAATTATGTTTCACTATATAATAAGAACTGTCAAGTAGTAATTTTTTTCTACAACACTAAGTTCCTTTTGTATTTTAAGAGCAATTTTTTAACTTTTTGAATCTTCATAAGTATGTTATCTAAAAGGCTGGGAGAGAGATAATATTTTCTAATGTATTTACTGTTGTTTTTTTCCATTCTTTGAAACTACATCTCAAATGGCTGAATACATCTATAGGGAGGCTGTTTAAAAGCCTGAATAATCTGAAAATCCCCAGAAGGTGCATGAAACAGAAGAGCTATAAAAGTAACAGCTTAAAGTATAACTATTACTGCTTCTTGTTTGCTTACACTCACTGTGATATGACGTTCCAGAAAAGCAAACTGCAACTTTCCTACTCTCCATAAAGTTAGTGCCACAAGGAGAAGGACTGTGGGTAGGCTTTACTTCAGTATAAAACCCCCTGCAATACTTATCTATAAGAAAGCTTGGAGACCAACCTCTGATTGCAGATAATAAAATGTAGAAAACAATTCAATAACCACTGGGTGCCTTCTTCAGATAGACTGAATTAGTTTCCAGACTCCCATGACTGCAGAGGGACCATAAACTCCCCAGATCTCCTGCAGAACTGCATGCAGATAGTGTACTCTGGCATTGAGTCTTCTTAGCACACCGTTAAGAAAACTTCAGCTGAGTTTTGTACACACAGATCTGTCAGATACTTGAACAAGTTCAACATGTTTTTGTTATTCATGGACGTGCAGAGAGCTTCTTATTTTAACAGCAGTTCAGACAAGTGAAAATCCTAATACTTCAAGACACAATATTTTTCCTGAACAATGTTTTTCAGCCCCTCCAAATCTTTTCTCCAAGGCTTTTAATCTCAGTAATTAATTCACACATAATAAAATTCTCATGATTGCATTATATTTTGTTATGTTTGGAAGGAAAATGGGAGGAAAACACCAGAGACTTAGTGTAGAGGTTTTAAAATCAGTAGGAAAAATGTCAGCTGCTCCCCAGAATGCTTTCACCCTCTTCTCATTTTTCTGTGCTCAGGGGTTATGTGTTGGGAGTGTATACAACTGCTCTGTAATCTTTTGCTTCCCAGCTTCTTTGGGTTGAGAGAGTTGGTTTTGGTTTTTGCTCTTCTTTGCCTGTGTCATTTTTCCCTGATGAGAGAGGGCTCTGTACGTTTATTTCAGACTAGCTGCCCAGTTCCTGAAGAGCTGGAACTAAATTATCTCACAAGGCTATTCTATTCCTGACTCTGTCACTAGCTGCAGGGAGAGGAGCAGAGCATGGTGGGAATGCTCTTAACCTCCCACACTAAACAAGTACAACTCAGGTCTCCACGCACATCCCAAATGCTATTCCACTATATTGCTGAGCCCATCCTCTTATTTCATCCTATAGTGACAGCAGACTACTTTTTGCTTTTATCATGTGGCTCTCTGCCAAGCTTAAAAAGGAGCCTGGCCAGGCCAGGATGGCACTGTCAGGCAGATGATCAGTTTGACTTTATCCCCTCTTTTGTAATATGTGCTGCAGGAGGCAGCTGTCATCTCTGTATGCATAAATCGAGGGCTCAAGGTTTGTTTGCCTCTGACCTTCTCCCAGCTGAAAACCTGAATGTATCCATGTGGCTGTGGCAGCCTTCCAGTCTGCCAGCAGAACTGCCTCTTTGGGTTGCCCTGTTTGTTACCTGTATATTTTCAGGCACATCCAGCTGCACTGTCCATTACAACAGCTACTTTTATATGATGCCTCAGGTTTCATGAGAATAAATTACTGTCCTTTTAGTTGCTATAACATGGTTTGAACAGGTATGCTCTCATGACAAAAATATGCCTAAGCATATTTCAAAGAATTATGACTCAGAAAAATAAAATAAACACAAAACTGCATTGAAAGGGAAATTTTGATAACATCTAACTTTTGAAAGAGTAGAAATAAAACACAATAACACACACTAATCAATGACATTAATGAGGCATGCGAAATCACAATTACACAATTGTGCCTCTGGGTACAGTCTTTGCTTATGACTTACAACACTGAGCAAGCAGGAGTACAGATGTGTTTTTTAAATCTTTAATAGTGAAGTACGGAGTTCTTTACCTTAATGCTGTGATAAACATTATGTCAGAATACCATGATGGCCATTACTTGTTCCCAGTGCACACTGCAATTAAAAAAGCTTATCAAAATCGCCTGCTTTTGTACAGTATTTTACAGACGTGAGATGCACAATTGTTTGCAACATAAAATCTATGGCTAAGTTACATATATTACTATGATTACAGACTTCTCTTCTGAGTTTTGGCAACATAATATGACCCAGCAGGCCTCAGGTTCTTATTGTGCCAAACAATACAACAGTGCACATGACAAGAAAAAAACACACGTTTTAAATCTACAACTCAAATATCATCCTAAGTATCAGCAATATAGTTTTGGACCTGCAATATTATGTTGCATACCTTGAAAGAATTAAACTTCAATAAATATAATAAACAGCCACAAGTGCACTGCCTGGGGATGATTTATCTTTTTTTTTTAATATTTTCTATTTTTTTTTTTATTTTATTTTCTGATTTTCTTCCCTATTGCCCAGAAATAATATTACGAGTTAATAATTTAATAAATTAATAATCAAGAAATTAACAATAACAACATCACCACCAACAAAAAAACTCAAAGAGATGAATATAAAAACAGTAAAAACAAATGGGAAATGTCTAAGAATGCCGTGTGCTAAATAGAAAAAGAATGTTTTCAAATAAGGTTCTACTCAGATTAGTTTCCAATAGGCTTTTGTAAACACTATCTTTTTCCCTAGGAACAATCAACTTGGCAATCTGTTGTCTCACTGATCTGGTTAAAAAAATGTGAAAAGATTAAGGATTTCTTTGATTCTCTGAAAACTTCATGAAATTTTCAAGTAAGAATGGACAGTTCTAATAGATGGAAGGAAAAAAAAAAAAAAGGCAACACAAGAAAATTTTAAAAATACAGTAGAAATAATTAAGCTCCAGAAAAATTTCAATCAACTCTAGTTTGTTACAGCAACATCATATTTAACTTACTGCTGGGTTGAAAAAAAACAGAAGAAAAAGAAAATTTTCCTTAACTTCACACTACAAAAGAAAATTTTGCAAATTATCTCTATGTATTAGGATACCTACAAATTTCACACATTATGATTGTGGCCGAGGGTGAATTTGACTTTGCGGGGCATAAAATCAAACGTTTAACCATAAAGGAGCCATTTGCACAAACTTTACAAACTCAGTTTGCAAGTTTCTTGAGGATGAATCATGAGGGTCTCATCACTCCCTTCAATCCAGTGAGCTCTCCTTGATATCTGCTTACTGTAGGGAGAACCACTTATTTGATTTAATTTTTCACAACTTTTTTCACATTCCTTCCGGTGAATTTTTTTATTTTTATTATTAGGTGAACACAACTGAAAAAACAAAGCTCAGATTTAAACTCCAGGAGCTGTAACAGTTGATGTAATAGGATTCTCTGAAATACTAAACACCTTCAGCACTTTCACTGACCTTAGTCTGTATGTTAGGTTGAAAAGAGCTGGCTCCTATTCACAGAAATGAAAAGACTTTATAAGGCTGCCAAGGGCAACATAATAAACTATTGGTCCAAGTTCTGCTACCCTCAACTGAAGTTCTCAATCTTACATGTGCTTAAGGTGCTTATTCATCTATGAAATCAGTGACACAGCTGAAATACTGCTCTGAATTTGAAGGATTTGCACAAGTTTCTGCCACTGGATTTATTGGCAGCTGAAGTGATAAAGGTTCAGTCCAACACTTTGGAGTTTTGCCTACAGTAAAGACGATGACAGAGCTTTGCTTAGCTTTTATGTGCATAAAGAGATCTTCTCTCTGCAAAAGCAGGGATGATTACTAGCTTTCAAAATTTAAAAGTATGTGAGTTTGAAGGACATTCAAAAATTAGGAACAGTAAAGACGTGAAAAGATCAGGAGTTATTCCAGGTTGTAAAGCAAACCATGGGAGGAATCAGAGACACAACTTGTGTGTTTTGTCTTTAAAAGTACTGCCTCAGCACAGATCATTTCAACAGCTTTCAGAATCTATACAAATAACAGAAATGGGACTGGGACTAAATTCTAAAACTGACATGACTATGTTCTCAGTGAAAGTCACTGAACGGCTATCAGCTTTTCCTTTTCAGAGCTACGTCTTCAGGCAGACATTCTGAGGACAAGACGTCTGATGAAACAAAACATCTGAGGAATTAGTTAAACTGTTCTATTTTAAAGAACAATGCAAATTAGAACAGAATTACACAAGTACTTATTTTAAAAATTCATATTATGATAGTTAATACAAACATAATGTTAACAACTGAAAACCATCATCTGGCATCTAGATTCCAGTGTTATCTATAGCACTGAATAATTACATCAAAATAATATTAGTGAAATGTAAAACATAGAGCAATTTCAATTTTTAGTGCAATATCTGGAATGTAAATGGTAAGATTAACAAAAAAAGAGATTAAGAAAAAATCAGGTCACTACACTTCTACCCTCAGACACTGGAAGACTCAGTAGGGTTGACATATAATGACGTAACAAGTGCTCTCATTGATTATGAAGCCAAAGGAAAAAACTTTTTTTTTTTTTTTTTTTTTGCATCAGTGTTGACAGCTAAACAGCTTAGGAAGCTTCCCAAACTGGAATTTTAATTTAAAGAGCAAGTCATCATCATGAGAATTTGCCCAACTGATGCATCTGAAGAAGTCATTTTGGAAGGATTCAGAAAAAGAACAGTAAAAATCTACAACTTAACTGAATGCATCACTCACAATTTCTTTAGAAATTAAAACAGTGAATCACTGAGTCACATTTCAAACCAGTCTCAACATTAGACAGCAACTCCTAGTTCCTGAAAGCTCACCAGAATATCTGATTTCTAGCCAACACATCTACAGTGTAACACAGAAAGAAATTAGTAGACACATAGTAAATATGATGAATATTCAAAATGAAAGAAATTAGTAGACACAGAGTAAATATGATGAATATTCAAAACTGTTTCTGTAATCATATTTCACAAAATTACTAAAGAATATTTTGATAAATTTGATGAAATCAGGAGACAACTGAAATGGATGATACAAAGAGCTGGAACTCCAAAGAGCTTTCGGAAATGTCTTTCCTTTAAAGCCAGAAAAAAAACTTAAAAGGCAAAAAATAAATGTTAGGGATTCACAATTTTGAACTTACTTGCAGTAATCAAAACTAAAGATGACAGCAAAGACTTGATGAAGGAAACCTTGTTTTTAACAAGTTGAATTTCACCTTTCATTTACAGACAGAAGAAAAAGCACATAGTAAAAGTACATGGAGAAAAATAATTCTAATTAGGATACATTAAATCATCTATTTCACTACAAAGAAGAGATGATGCGAATATTGTTGATAGCCATCTGAAAATGTTAGTTGTTCTCATTAGTGATCAGAAAGATAAATACAATGATACGAACTTTTAAGAGAGAGCCTGCAGAAAGAAGAGACATGTCTCTATCAATCAGCAGTTTGCAGCACAGGCAGCTCCCTCAGAAAGAATAAAGCAAATTTAGAAAAGGGCAATGGAATGATCAGAGATGCACCATGACATCCATCAAAATTAAGGAGAAATAAACTATGAGGATGAATTCACTTTGAAATCAGAAAGATACAGGTATCTATAATGTTAAAAAAAAAATGATATGGAAAAAAACAAATAAAGACTTCTGTATTTTTTTTAAAACGTAAATAATTTCTTTGGACACTCAAAAATTTGCCAAGAGTAAGACTTAAAAGAAAACATTACAGCATATTTTTTCTTTTGACAAGCAGTTGAATTATGAAACCCATCACTTCAGCATATGATAGAAGTCAAGGTATAAACAGCATCAAGAATTGTTCCAGAAAAAAAAAAAAAAAAAATCAATTATTCTAAAACTTCAAAAGATTTACTTCATCAAAAACTTATAAAAGATTTAACTATATTACTGATTCAATTTGATCTGAACTCTGGAGATCCCTAAACCACTGATTTCTAGATATTCAACAGGAAGGTATTTTCAATATCTCCTATCTCCTATCCTGCTTCCTTAAAATATTCTATGGGCCAGTAAAAGCTAGGCAATTAGGTAACGTGGACCATTACAGTTGCTGCTACATTTTTTTCCCTTATAAAAATTTGTTAGGCTTTACCAGTGTTTACATACGTAACATCTGCTCCTCTGTATTATACCCTAAACTCCTAACTCTATAGTAAGATTTATCTCCTTCTCCCACTCATAATTTGATGTTGTAAAGCTTCTGTTTGGTTACAGATCCTCTGTATCACACAGCCCACTAAAATTCTCATCCTTCAGCTCCTATCCTTACAACGCTCCTCCTTCTGCCAGCCTACTAACATTAATTTATGCTTATAGGTTCTTCTTCAATTTCATTTCCTCAAATTATGTTCCCTGGTCTTTCAGTTGTTTAATTTTCTGCATGTCCTCCCAGTGACCCTTGTCACTCTTGGCTACCTGATCTATTGTATCTATTTAAGTGACTGGCTTTCTGAGTTTCTTTTTAACTTACTTGCATGGAAAATGAACTGCACTGATTGTGCTGCCCATATTATGTATATTGTTGAGAGAGCTAATAACTACTGTGTGTATTACTGAGCAGGTAAGATTCCAGTCCCTAGCCCACTACAAAACCAATGTAGGAGTCCAGCTTTGCTCCATTTTACAGTCAGTTCTATAGCCTATACTTTAGTCTATTTTTTTATACGAGACAAGACAGCCTCACTAAAGATTTCGCAAATAATATTTACATCCTGTTAGAATCTTGGGCATAAGAAGCGGTACTACAGCTCCTGTTTGCAGGATTTGGGGTGTACTATTCAATTATTTAGTGATCCTATTCCAGCAATGCCTGTAGGTCTGTGACACAGAAAATTCTAGGAAGCAGAGTAGTAGCAGGTTTATCAGGCAGTGTTCACTTGGTGATACAAGCTGGTGATACAAACTGCTTAAATGTACTTGTAAGAGCTGCACTGCCCAAAAGTGAGGACAGAAGAGCCAGGAAGTACAGAAAGACTGATGTTCAGGATGAGAAAAGAGGCAGCAGACAGAAAGAAAGATGACTTGCCAGCTGACTGTTGTGAGGAAAAAAAAAAAAAAAAGACAAATCGTAACTAGATTTCCCAATTTCTGGAGGCATAATCATGCCAGTTACAGTAAATGAAATAACTAAACAGACAGTGCTTAAGCAGCCAAGTATCATACTACACCAGAACCCCTACCATGAAGAAAAAGATGAGTTTTGTCTGGAAGTACACGTTTCAGGTCTCAGAATGTAACGTTTCTTGTTGTAATGGCAACCATATTAAAATCTGACAATTCCTGTGCTAATGCCCCACATTTTGAAATCTTTAATAAACAGTTTGGAATATTTCTGATGACTGAGTTCACTTTTGGAAGTAATGTCCCTTGAAATTAGATGAATGATTCTACAAACATTTATACATTCAGCAGAAAGAGACATCAAAATATTATTAGTAGTAGTTCAGCGATGGAGGCAGAGTAGTGTTAAAAATGTGATTCTTTTGATATGCTCTACTGTATGCACAAAAACATTTCACTGTGATATTAAACAATAGCAAAAATGTCTATGGAACTGAGTTAAGCTCTGTCTGGTAAGAAAAACCTACAGCATTGTTTATTCGTGTCATTACTAAAACATAGGAATGTTAAACCAAATTTGTCTATTTCTGGGCCAAGAAACTCCAACCATTGTGCTAAACAAAAGGGGAAGGCCTCTGGCTCTTAGAGTAAGAGACAAGCAGAGCATGTGTCTCTTTTACATCCCAACGTGGGTGATGACATCTCTGTTGCTGACAAAGACCTTCAAGTTCAGTAAGTCCAACCACTGACCTGACTTACCTAGTCTCATCACTAAAACACAGGATCGTTCAATCATGTAATTGTTTGAGTTGGAAGGAACCTTTAAAGGTTATCTAGTCAGCTTCCCTGCAATGACCATGGATACCTACAGCTCTATCACGTTGTCCAGAACCCCATCCAGCCTGACCTTTACCAGGGATGGGGCATCCATCACTCTGGGCTTCATGTGCCAATGCTTCACCACCCTTATCATAAAAAGCTTTCCCATTATATCCAATCTAAATCTCCCCTCTTTTATCTTGAAATCATTTCCCCTTGTTCAATCACATTCACGAGTATCTTAAATACTTCCAGATGAGGGGACTTCACCACTCCCCTGGGCAACCCATTCCAATGCTGAATCACCCTCTCCATGATGAAATTCTTTCTATTATCCAGTCTTAACCTTCCTTTAGTATAACTTGAGACCATTAAATGTTTAAGTACTGTCCAAAGCTCTATCAGAAACAGTGTTAATAAACTCATGTGTGACAGTGCTCAAGCCTGAGTCATTTCTCTAATAAGTTTACTGATGGAACCCTAACTACAGAAACCATCTCCTATTAATTTCTATGCTTAGTCCTTTATCAAACCTTTCTTTCTGGATCATTAAGAGGAACATGCTACTTGATTAGTATTTCTTGCTGTGTGTCAGTGCAAATAGTCCTCTCCAGAATAGAAGCTCCACTCATCACACTTCTTTCACCAGTTCTTCAGCCAAACTACTCAAATAACACCACTCAATCTAGCTGATGCAGTACTAGTAGCTTCCTTTGTCCCCTCCTTTTTCTTCTCTCTTATTAAATGTGTTTTTACACAATCTGTGATGGGAAGGTTAGCACTCTGTTCCTTGTAGCTGGCTTTGCCTAAATAAGAGTCTAGCCTGAGTGAACACCCAAATAATGGTTCTGAAGAGCACTGCTAGTTGAAAGCTTTTACAATGACTTGGCTGTACTTAGTGTTCATTTGAATTCTGGCAATTACACTGTGATTTAATTATGTCTGTTAATGGGATTTCTACAAAATTTATTATTATTTGGAGACCAAAAGCAATTGTGAGTTAATATGATATTCAAATGATATCATACTCAACACTGAAAACTCAGATTCTTTCTTAGTAAAATAGATACTTTTAGCAGCAGTCTTTCTTTGTAAATTCATGCTGTTTAGATTCAGCAATTTACACAACTTGCTTCTACATATAGTTCCACTGAATACATTGAAATTACAGCAAAGCTGTAGGCTCCTACTGTATTTATCTGATACATATAGACTTTAATGGACACTAGGAGAGCTCTTCCTCTTTTATTAATTTCTGTTTAATTGCAAACACTTCCTGCGTAGTCTTAATCCTCGCTGAAAGAACTGTGTCTGAATTGTCTATTAAGCTCAACCAATTTAAGCCAAATTTAGGTTAGTTTTCATTAGCAATTGCACAGCCTGAATTGAGAAGTATTCTTTTAACAAACTTCTAAGTATTTTTTAATGAGATAAAACTCAAGTGATAGTATTTGTCTAAATAAGTAGTCCTTGAATGTATTCCCCACTGCTTTTGCATTTTAATAGCACTTAGTAAAACATTTCCCTTTCATTTGTTCTTCATTCACTCTGTAAGCAGTCTATAAAAGAAATTTTATTTATTTATTTTTTTTAAGACTAAAACTTACAGTCAAATCCCCATAATCCCAACACAGTGTCCTAACAAGTTGTAGCCCGAAACATGCTTTCTTCTCCTTCCACTTTCCTGAAGAAACTCGAATTAATTTCTGGAAAATAATTAAACAAGTTTGCATGCCAAATCCAGCCTCCCCTCTTCAGGATTGCTGGGTGATTAAGAGACTCTTGAAATAGAAGATGTGTCTGAATCCCCTGAATCTCTCTGAATCAGAGAGAGTAGCTGAGTTTGGGTCTTCTAAAGTTAAATTGTTTCCTGCTGGACAAAAATAATTACTCAACTTCACTAACTTTAATAAATACAATTTTGAACTCATTAGCATGCATGCCTAAGAAGTGTTTCTTTACAGTCCTGTCCTTACATAATTTTTTGGACAAAACAAATTTTGCCTACAGGAAACAAGGAATTTCAATCAACTGAACTTACATGCATTTATATGATAACCTAAGTATATTCTGTGTTTATGTATTAATAGTAACTATAAAAAAAAAAAATCAATACTTTCAACATTTTATATTTTCAACATTTCTTGTTTATAAAAAACCAGTATGATACTCTCATGATCAAGGAACTATGCAAATAACATATAACACATAGCAACACCCCATCACTCACCTCAGGACAAAAATAACTTTTAGCAGAAGAAGTTGGAAAATGCTGGAGGAATAAATTCTGTCTGGTTTATGAGGGAGAGAGTGAGTATCCACAAGTCCTGGGCCTCTTTGTGACTCCACAGGCACATCTTGCTCCACTTGTCAATCCACGCAGTCATTTTTAAAAGTGAAGATTCTCAAATGCTTGCAGACAGTGGCAGATGAGTCAGGCACACAAAAGTGGACCTGGATGGGCATTTGGGGGGCTTGGAAATTGTCAATTTTTTAACCTTTTTCCTGATAGAACTTTGGCTGACCTAAAAATTGAACTAAAGAGTTAAAATACTGCTAAATGTGTGATTTATAGATTGACCAAGGCAAATAAATATGAGTTTACATATACATATTTCATAGGTACAGCTTAAGGGGAATCTTATGCTTAAAATTCCCAAAAGTTCAGCACAAAACTGTACAAAGTCCAATGCAGAACTAACACAAATAAGAAACAGATTTATATCTGCTGTTTTCTAAACTTGTCTTCTGTGTTTAACCTGTCCCCACCTGCCTAGCTGCTGCAGTTCAAAGAAAATAAGCCACCTTTCTCTTGAGATTTCAGCAAATCTCACCATGCAGATCTTTCAGCTCTCCTACCAGAGCATCCAGCTGTACCCTGAGATGTCCCACGGAGACTAAGCATAACCACCACACCTGTCACAGTCCACTGCGCTATCGCTGTCCCTGACACAAGTGCTTCTTTTACAGATTGTGATTTGCCTTTCATTGTTACCAACCTCTCCTTCTTCTTTCACTTGACTCACTCAGGTTCATAAGCAACTTCATTTTGACATTAATCATGGATTCAACAGTACCTCTAATAGCATGATTCTGAACTAGTGCAGTACAGAACAGAATTCCCAACATCGTTTATCGTGAGCACCACCAATATGCACAAAACAAAATTAAAACAAAAAACCACGAAATCAAGCCTTCCTTTTCAGACTACAGAATAACATCTGAAAATCAAGCACAAGCAACTTGGTGGCAAAAGTGTGACCTTAGTAATGTTTTCACATTCTGTTTAACCTAACAACCTCAGTGGCATGACAGTAATAGAAATACTGATGCTTTGAGGAAAATTTGAGTTTACCTGAACATACAAGCACATATACATGGCTGGACAGTGCCAAACAGTTATTAAAAAATGGTTCTCTGATATTATGAGCACTATCTATATAAAAACCCAGATTAATATTTATTTGTAGCAGTATCACTGCTTTGAATACCTGTTATGTACTGTAGTTTATGCACTCGATATATTTATGACAATAAATGCAGCTGCTAGATAGGCATTACATGGATACTAGATACTTTTGGTTTTGTATCTTAATGGTCATTTTCAGTTGCAGTAAAGCATTGCATGTTTTCAGAACACTGAAGTTAAAGTTTGTTAATCAGTCTGAGAAATCGGGAAAAACTGCTCATCTGTGTGTTCTCATTTTTGCTGGTTATGTGCAAAAGCTGTAGGACTTGCTCCTGACAGAAGGCAGAACTGTGCAACACAGGAGTGGGAGGGCTACAGCACCTTTATGCCACAGATTCATCTGTAATTTGACTGATCCTGTGCCAGTTCAGACAGCCCTACAAAGGAAGAACTAATTTGAATTAGCTGCTGCAGCTTGCTGTGGGAGCATGTGTGGGAAGTGCATTTTGTAGTGAAATTGCAACAGTCTCTGAAATTGAAAGAGGAAACACAGGAGGGAGATCTAAGATAGTTTTGGGAGTTCAGGTACACAGAGAGCGGGGATGATGCTCTGAGTACAGGAGTTCAAATCGGAGATATCATGGACTTCAGCAGTAGGGATCACTAACAAATCGGGCTGTCCTCTTCCTGGAACAAACTCATTCAAAAACTGCTCTGTTGACTTAGTTCAACTGCAGAGAGAATATAAAAAGCCTAAAATTCTCTCTTACTCCTGAATGATTTCTCACCTCTGGGAATTCTTCTCATGAGAAACACAAGTCCCTTGTTTTCTTTTGTCATTCATTAGAAGAAATGCATATGAATAACTGTGTGTTATTTTCTTAAATCCTTTTTCATTCACACAAAGGTGAATGATTTTTTCTTAAGCCTCATTTGGGAGCCAGTCATTCGCTGCCTCAATTTTCCCATTAAAAAAAAAAAAAATTGAACTTTTTCTTTCTTCCACCTTTAGATTCTCAAGAGTTGAACTCTGTCACCTCATGCTACACGTGAGTTGCTATCAACAAGTAAGGTATTAATTAAACTTACGAGACATAAGCTAGGCTCCCACTAGCTCGTTGGGTGAAATGCCCTGAGCTTTGAAAAAATCCCTGACAGACTGCTGTTGGGAAAATCTGGGAAAAACCCAGCTACACACGTTGACTTCTCCAGACCCAAAAGGGAGAGAAAAGCAGCCAGAAACTGACATTTATTTGTTCTTAGAAACAAAAAGGAGTGGAGCTTGCACTCATTACATGAAGAACAACTGTCCTTCTTTCCCTCTTAAGCCAGTGTAATTCCTCTTATTTCCAATTCAACATAAACCAGACTGTGCTCATAGATAGCAGTGAGCTTGCAGTAGCTGATGCCCCTTACACTCCACTGACATATACATGGGGACACTGAACAAGAAAAAGACTGCTTCTGACAGAGTTAAATCTGACAAAATTTCTAACTGCTTAATTAATTGTTTAGTGTTTTAATTAAATAATAAATGTTCAATTTGGAAGGAACCAAACAGATAGCAAATGGCTTGGAATAGTATTTGAAGCAGCATTAAATTTGCACACTGTGATAGAAATTAGTGAGGCTGTGGTTTTAAAGCTTTGTTCCGTTCTTTCCTATGCACAGGTAAAGTACAACTTCAAAGCATTTTCGTACTTCTTCATGCAATTGAAGAAAGGTATTTTGCAGAACAGAGAATCTTTTGTCAGTGTCTGATTAAACAACTGCCACAAATCGATGGAATAAATCTATTACCTTTTTTATTTATTCTGAGATTGCAAACATAGCCTGAAGTGAACATATATTTTTAGTATCTACACACCTACTTAATAAAGATAATAACAAAATTTGGAACATTTATAAAATCTTATTTTATCAATAAATATACTATGGAAGATTCAACAGGAAGGAATTCATAACTGAATGGAAAAAGCATTTCTAAAAATTTATTTTTTCCCCTCCATTTCACTGTTGGTAATCTCATACGCTGACTTTTTCTCTTGCTGTCCCTTGGCTTTTTCCTTCTTACCATGTCCTTCTTTTCTCCCCTATTCCCCTTGACAAGATGTTCAAAGTGTTATGTCTCATGTTCTCTGCTAATAAATATATAATAAAGGCTTATATAAATACATTTTAAGGAAAACAATTTTTTACTGCAAAGATTCTTTAGTATAGTTAAATGAATAAATAAACAATGGGCCCTGTCTAAATATCACATTTCCCAGAAATGATGCAAGAGCTTTAAAGATGCAAAGTGCATCTACCCCCCGTTTTTATATTTGGCCTTCTCTCTCAATGCTATCAAATTTCTCAAATGAAAAACAACTGCTGTCAAACCAGTAAAAGCCCTATAAATTATTATTCAGTTAGAAAATTTGTCTCCCTATGAATTCACATGGAGACAGCAACAAGAGCACTCTTTTAGGCAGATTCCAGGAAAATGCTGTGCACTAGCCTAAGAGGCCCAAAACCTGTTCTGTTTCATCACAGTTCTCCAATGTACCCTGCAGCTATTCTAATTTTGTGGTGGGAATTAGAGATCAAATCCCATAATAAAAAATAGTCCATAATTGTTTTCATGTTAGCCTAATGTTAAAACAACCATAAACACCTTCTCCAAAATGCTTCTGAAATCCTTGTTAATTTATAAGTGAGTAAGCATTAGAATCATTGATAAAAACAGCAGTTAAAAATAATGCAGCAAAGAATAAATCACAGCTGGCTTAACATGTAAGAAACACCAGGCATTTCAATGTTGTATTTTAAGTCACAGGCAAAGATATTGTAGTTTGGACTTTGCATGCCTAATAATAGTGAAATTAGATAATTTTCTAACTGAGAAACAGGCAAGTTTTCAAATGTCCAGATGGTTTCACTACCCACCTCATTTAGCAGAACTTCCTTTATTCACACTGCTCTAGCATGCTGCCCGTTTCCTCAATTTGTACCCATTAGCTGACAAGAAAAGGGCTGAGCTCAGAAATCAACAGGCTCTGACAGGAAGCCAGTTCTCAGGGGCTCTCTTAGCAGAACTAGGAATTTTTAACTGATGTTGCCCAGGAGACAACTGTAGCAACTAAGTCCCTATCTGAAGCAATATTATTGAAAAAAGTGAAAGGATTTACAGTACAAAGACCTCTTAATATTCTTGGTAAGTTGCAAGGAATGATCTTTAGCTCACATAATGGCAAGTGTTGCATTTGGGCTTAGAATTATTCTGACAAATTTTGTTTCCATTCCCTAGTGCATAAAACTTTCCTGTACCACTAAGGGCTCCAACTACAGAATGCAGTTTGGGTAATTTGGAAGATCTATGGTATAAGATGGGGGTGGTAGATGAAATCTTGCCTCTCCACACCTCTGAGAAGCAGCAAATCTTTTCTCGCTGTAGGGAATGGTTACCACATCATTGCATCTGCAGTTGTATCACAAGCAAAAGTCACATTTCTACCGTAGAGCCTTCTGGTACTTTAAGGCATGAGCTGCCTTAAAGCAAGGACAGGTAGGAATGTGCAAACAAGGTCATTTGTCAGCTTCAAAGATGTGAAAAGATGCTAACTTCAAATTATCTTTGTATTTATGGATATTACACCGAATTCATTATCTGTTTTCACTAACGCTTCTCTGATTAACCTGGTTAACCTAAAAAAAAAATTCTAAAGCTTCTTCCCTTTAGCCGCCATTAAAAACGAGAATGCTCATTATGCCAGAATGACAGAGAGATAACTTTATTTAATTTGTAATATGTGGGCAATAAGGAATGAATAAAATGTTTGGAGTTTGGTTTTGTTACGCCAAAAGAAATGAGCAAACAATGAAAGATTCATTTCAAGGTCTTTAACGGTAACTGCTTCAGAGAGAAATGTAATTCACCTGACACAGAACAACAAAGATGTTGAGATGCTGAAATGTTGTATCTGTTACACAGCCTGGAAAACATATTAGATAATTATCTTCGGGTATAATGATTCCCTGACAAAACCTACATTAAAATGGAGTTGCTATTGAGAGTACATATTAATAGTTTAAGGGAAATTACAGAGCAGGTGCTTCATAATTACCCTTTAATTTTGCATTTTAATCTAAGACATTCGGAGTGAAGGTTAAAAGAAGGCCATGTATATTTCGATGCAGAAATCTGGCAAGGGGGCCAAAATCACCTCACTTCAGCACAGTCAAGAATGCCACAGATTTCCAATGAAATAGATAATGCATTGAAATCTAGTATCCACATGGCATCTGATAGCAGAAATTTCATTTTGGTTATAAGTGGATGTGTCAAACTATCCAGCTTTTCTAATATAACACAAATAGGAGGCACTTTGGGACTGACAGTGTATCGACAGTGTATCAGTCAGTACTAGCCAGCAAGTGATCAAATCTTTAATAACTACAGAACTGAAATCTTAATCTGAAATCTTTAATAACAAGTAATCTAAAATCTCCTGAGAACAAAATTTGCATTGGGCACCCTATAACAAGGAAAGACACAACTCGGAAGAAGAAAAAGTGGAAAGGCATAGAGAGATTAGGATTTACAAGCCCTAAGAGGAGGGTGACTTCATCTGCAAAATATAGCCACTGTAGAGTACTGAGCTTTCAGTTACCTCTACCTTCTGAAACAATAAAATAAAATTAGTGAGGGATCAACACCATGTGTAGAGTAGTGTTATTAAAGATGGAAGGAAAATGAGAAAGACAAATCAATAGACTAAACCTTCAAAGGCAAAGAAAAAGGTGTACGAGACAGTCTAATTCACCTGTCTGAATTATCAGCTATCTATTTTGAAATATTGATGTACAAATACCATCATCCTTTTTGTCATTAAGGTCTGTGTGTTATATCAGGTAAGAGAAATGTGAAGATTATACATCCAGTTTGAAGAAAATAATATTTTTCTTTGGTCTGCTTAATATATGACTGCTTTTGAAATATCAGTCTTAAAAAATGCTTTTTTTTTCAAACGGATGTTCACATATACCTATTAGAGAATTACAGTGCACACATTAAGATGAGCTGTCATCACTCTTGAAGACAGCGAAATTTCAAAAACTTTTGGTTTGCTAAATATTCAATGAATAATGGAAAACCATGCCTCTACAAACATTTAATTCATATTTTCCCTTGAAGCTGAACATAACTTTGGAATTTTTGGCCATCAGGAGGCTGCTTTTACTAAAATAATGGAGTAAATAAACCTCAATTTTTATTTCAATAAGCATGTATTGTATTGCTTCTTAAATATATATTTCCTTTTAACATCAAAATAGTCTTTTTTTATATAAGCATATTTTCCCAGCATCGCATTATTAATCACAGAATTGTAGCGGTTGGAAGTGACCTCCAAAGATCATCAAGTCCAACTTATACAATGATAAGCTTTTTTTTTAACATCATACATTATATTAGCTGCATTACCAGTAGGACAATTACATGCAACATGTAAAGAAGACCTTAGAAAGCACAGATTTTGTCAAAATGAAAATGTGCTAGACAAGTATAGGAAGGAAGACCTTTACAAGTTTACATGGGTAAACATGACTTTGTTAGAGAAAGATGTAAGAATCACATATTGTCCTTAAAAAGCTAAGCATGTTTCAAAGAACTTTGTGCTTAAATTTTTGCTGTTGAAGGAACCTCTGAATCTGTATCTACCTCACGCAGCTGGTGCCTTTCCCAGGATATGCTCTGCAGATGCATCCTGATTTTTCCAGGGTGAAAAGTGCTCTCAAGCACATCTCTTCCCAGTTTCTGATGTCCTCAGAAAGGGCAACTCCATGTGTTCCTCCAGAAAGGAGTGTAGCACTGTCTGAAAGTTATCTTTCTCTAAAATGCATCGCAGCATACTCCAGGACATAAATACAATTGGACTGAAAAGGTTATAAAACCTCAAAAGAAATGTATGTGTGCATCTGACTCTTGGCACTCTTGTACATATTTCTTTAAAATGAAGAAGGTTGTCTACAATATACAACACTAATAACATCCATCTATTTATCTGTTCGCGCATTTGGACACACATTCATTTATTCATGACTAAATCAATAACCACATTTTCCACTTCCACCCAAGCTGAAGAGCCTCTTTGTTCACAACTCGAAGGAGAAATTCAAGGACAACGGGTTAGTGCAGTTAGAAGGGAGGACAGAGAAGGGCTGATCTAGCTAATGCTGTGCTATACTGAAAAGTATTGGAGTAATTTCTGAGTAAATCACTGACAATAAAAAACTAGATGGCTACATAACCACAAGACAAGAAGAGGCTATTCCATTATGCTCTTGTTTCCTCACTTTCTTTTGAAGGACAAATGTGGCTAAACAAAACTTTTTACCTTTTTATATAAAGGATTTGTCGCCTCTGACATTCTTGAAAATGCCATTGTTTTCAAGCTTTCCGTACTTAGGAAATTTCACCATGAGTAACAACAAAATGCTGGTAATCATGATGAGGAGTTAGATATAAAGAACAAAGTCTGCACTTCACTTTCCAAACACCTTATTTTTATGTTTCCCCCAAGCATCAGGAATATCTTATATCAACATACAATCTCAATATAAAGTGCAAGGTTTTTATAGCACAGTTCATGTTGCCTTCAAAGAACACGAAACTAACGCACCCTATCAAAATACTGTACAGTCTCCTTACAAGGCCATTTCAATACACTGTGTGCAAAGTACAACATGCTATTCAGCCTTCATGGATTTTGCCGTGTTTGCTTACTTCAGCTGTAGCAAAAAGGGACAATAATCAAAGACATACACTTATTATAAAAAAAAAAAAAATTCAGATTATTTATTTTCTTGCAAAATTTGAAGGTATTACAATTAAGCAAACATCACAATAATGCAACAGAAGAAGAATGGAAATAGTTATAAGTGGTTTTAATGCTTAGGACTGTGTGATTACGAACACAGCGTTACCGAGGCAAAGTGCAGGATCTATATATGCTGACACTTTCAGGCAGAGATAGCAGCAGGAACCTAGGAGCACCATTATGAATATAAAATAAACAGATGCCTCAAATCTGGAAGCTATTGCTGAACATTTGCTTTTTTTTTTTCCTCCCAGTAAATGGTTATCTTTGAGCAGGGCAATGGGCAAATTGGCTAGTTGTTCCAATCAATACATACTGTGTCTGCTAGCAACAGCAACAATAAATGGAACTCTAAATAGTGGAACAGAGGATTAATATGCAGAAGAATCTATCAGATCTTAACTGTGAAACTTAAACCTCTGAGAAGCCATATCAACAGAGAATGCCTGGCAAACCTGGCCGTGTCTTGATTACAAGGACTGCACACCTATTCAGGAAAATGTAAATTGAAATTAGTTAGCACCTCTAAGATGCAGTCTTCCACAGCAATGAAAATGCATATCTCTTATTCCCTGCCTGGCAAAGGAATTCTCAGAGGGCTCAATGAAACCCCACAGAACCTAGAAAACTTTTTACAGTTTTGCTTTTTTTTTTTTTTTTTTTTCTGCAATAGACAGACTGCAAAAACACACAACCTGGAGTTCAGCAAGACTGGCAGGACTGCCAGGGCTCTTTATTCACTGGTTCACTAATCCTGATCTGATCCAAGGAAAGAGAGTTCCTGGGCTGTTCAGCTTCGTCTAGCTTGTCTTTGCTAGCCACTCCTTGACAAGCATTCTGTTACAGCTATGTGGCATCTAGCTGATTAGGAACAATTCACATTAAATCAGACCATCACATTAAAAGCTGGCCACCCACACAAAAATTTGACAGCAAAAACTGGCCTCAAGGAAACAACAGCAGGTTCTCGCACATATGCAATTTCTCTGTTAACATTTCAATTAGAATGTAGGCCGAAAAAATGGAATGAATGAGACACACTGGGGAGCAAAACCCATTGTTCAAATCAGTGTTCATATTCTTGTTGTTATTCCATCATTCTCAATTCAAATCTGATAAGTGGAAACACTGCTGGTCCTTGTATTGCCTTTAGATATTTGCCAAATACACAGAAAAATTATGTGAAAAGTTGAATATTATCTTAAGAGTTAAAAATTAGCATTCAAGAAGTTCTGTTTTTATGAAGATGTACTTGCAATCTCTGCTTAACAAAAGAGGAAAAAAAGAACTCTTTTCAATGCAGCTTCTGTTTGTATAGAGATCACATTTTAATTATTTATGTACTTAACGAGTGGATCCTTGGGTAGTGGACATGATGGCATTTCACAGAAGCCATCCTTTGTCTGCAGCTATATTACATGACAACAGTTAATGACCCAACCCTGCTGTTGCTGCAGGTGGTAGTGCTTTTTAAAAAGATTATTCAGGTTTTTGCAGGTTAGCATCTCACGGTATGACCATAACCTAAGACCTCTCCAAGAGAAGATAAAGTGAAGTTTGATAATGGCACTTTCTCCTAACCTGTGACTCCCTGAACAGCTCTGGTAATAAAACTCACAGTGTCTAAAACTCAGCTCAGAAAGACATCATCTGAGCAATTCCACTAGCTCAGTGTTTTTAAATGCTCACACCCACTTTTCTACAAGTTTCTCATGTTGTCACAAAGATGGCAGAGTATGATGTGCCAACGCCAAGCCTATCCAGTTTAGAGTGGGACAGTGGTGAAGTCTGTCATCACTCTCTGAACTGGAGTGTCTGACAACACTTCTGGGTACCTTTTGCTGTTCATTTTAACCATGCATAAAGCAGAGCTTTATGAAAAAAAAAAAATAAATCTATTTATGCAATAAAATAAACATAAGGGATTTTTTTTTTAATACGTAGAGTAGGAAGAGTGTCAAAATATGTGTGGTAACCCTGTCTTTAGTCTGGGTAATTCAGCTTTGGGTTTTGTGCAGATCTAAGTACAGAGATTGAATCTTTGGTCATTTGTTGGTAAGATAGTGCAGACATTAGCTTATGAAATTTAAAGCAAAAAAAAAAGAAGTCTATGAAATTTGTTTTCTTAACTGTGTCACTCAGTGTCATTGTTCATTGAGAAATGTTTGTATCTTTTACTGCAGTGAGGTTTTAATTGCACTCATGTCCCACGTTTACTCTTGTAACATTTGGATAGCTTGCACATATTAGCAACACAAAAATGTATTTGCATCCCATAAACTTTATCTTATGAAGTTGTACCAGCTAAAGCAGTTTTGGTAATTTAAACTACACTGTCTTGAAATGAGAAAAGTCTATAGCATATCTGATACATTCTTGGATACGAGAGGACAACCTCATTCCCATAATTAAAAATCTCGATGGTTGTTTTATTTTTATTTTTTAGAAAGAAAAGAAAATGACCATTTTATATGACTAATTGCTGTGTTTCCAACTGAATAAACATTTTAGAAGGACAAACGTACTGAAACTGTCTTAATTACTCCTTGGTCATCTGCAATGTACATGTGTCTGTGCGATTTGAGATTATAAGTCTAATTAAAATATATGTATATACATTAATAACTTAATGTTATTTGTGGATAATGATTTTTTCTTTAATAAAGTCACCCAATAAACTATTCTTGGTATTTCTACAAGCAGTTTTTACCATTTATTTGTCCTGGTTATTCATAAAAAGGAGAAATTAGATACATTTTTGATTCTTCACTGGTGTTCTACTTGAGGCCAAACAAAATTCTCCTAATATAAAACACATTTCTTTTTTTTCTTATCAGTCTGTTCATCCCATCAGTCAGCTTAGAGCTGAAAGGGTGGGACAACAGTGAAATAACTAACATAAAACCAGGTGAAATAAACTGTGCAGTTTTTATCCATAAGAATCACTTACCCACATTATTAATTGTAGGAAAAGAATCAGTGCCATGAAACAAAAAGTACATTACAGTGGTATTATAGTCATTTAACTCTTAAGTATTTCCTTCCTTTATGCTATATCAAATCTGCCTGGAAACTTCTTATAGAATCATAGAATCTTTTGAGTTGGAAGAGATGTTTTGAGGTCATCTAGTCCAACTTCCCTCAATGAGAACAGGAACACTTACAACTCCACCAGGTGCTCAGAGCCCTGTCCAGCCTGACCTTGAGTGTTTCCAAGGACAGAGCATCCACCATCTCTCTGGGCAACCTGTTCCAGTGCCTCACCACCCTTATCATAAAAAGCTTCCTTATATGCAATCTAAATTCTTTTAGTCTGAAATAATTTCTCCTTGTTCTGTCACCATAGACCTTGTAAAAGTCTGTCCCCTTCTTTTCTGTTGATCCCATTTAGATACTGGAAGACTGCTATCAGTTCACCTCAGAGCCTTCTCTTCTCCAGGCTGAACAGCCTCAACTCTCACAGCCTGTCCTCACAGGGGAGGTATTGGATCTCTTTTGTGGCCCTCCTCTGGATGCTTTCCAGCAGGTCCATGCATCTCTTGCACTTTTGTTTCTTTATTTCCAGTGCCACTCCAAATATTTTTCCAAATGTCTAAATAGATAAGCTTCAAGACTTCTTGAACTTTGATATCTCTACAGCTGCTCCATTGCAAACAGTGTACAGAAACACTTAGTACAGTACCTTCTTCATACAATGAAAAGTTCAGGAAACATTCCGATGTCTGAAGGTGGCTTGCTTGTGGTGCTGGCAAGAAGACCTGAATTATTTTCAACATTAAATGGATACATCTTGAAAATGATGAATATTGTAACTGAGCTCATTTGTGAAGAGGCATTCTATTAGAATATATATAAAAATTTATTTTAAACATCACAAGTCAGATTTATTTAAAGATTAGATTTAAAGAAAGATCGTTAGTGAATTATTTGAGTCTCATTTGGCTATTCCTATCACCCACACCACTAATAATACAGCAGTGAATGATATCGCCATGTATTGTGTAAAGTTTATGAGGACAAAAGACAAAACAACTCTGCAGTACCATGGGAAAACAAATGCAGCTTTTCTCACCAAAATTAGAGGACACAGTAAAACAACAGAATGACTGTATAATTGTGGCAAAACTTTCCAAGCCAGCTACTCAGCAGACCGTTGAGGTTAAGTCTTATGTCCCTCAGCTAATATATAATATATTGTGAAATATCCTTTCATGCTGGCAGATTGGAAGATTTCCTGTTTTGTTGTTGTTGTTGTTGTTGTGTTTTTTATTTTTCTCATTCTGGCACCTGTCCTGGATGCAGGTCCTCTTACCATTTTTTCTTACAAAATAAATTAGTGAGTCCTCTGAAGCAGTGCTGATACTTGGCACCCTGCAATGAATAGCGTAAGCACATTCACATGTCCACAGTTTCAACCTTGAGAAGTATTCTGGATTTACAGCTCACCACTTCAGCTATGTGTGGCAACTAAAGCAAATACACAGGGAAGTGTCATAAAGTCACTGAGACTCACTCTTATCTCACTTAATTATTACAGGGAAATACGATTAACAATGTCTGTGTGCCCTCAGAGCTCTTTAACATTTCATGGTCCCTGAATGTAGTTCTCTATAGCACTGAAGATGAAGCTCCAAAATAGTTTGAAATCTCAGTGTTCCTCTTACTCTTTTACTCAGATTTAGACCTTTGATTTTTTCTAAAATTTATTTTTATTTGTTCTAAATATTTGAGGAGGAAGACAACCTAGGTGCCTAAGTCGCATATTCCTTTAAAAGGAGCCTTCTGTCAGTTTTATATAATTCCTCATTAATAACAATAGTGTCATTTAAATGTAAAACTCTAGCCTACTCTGTAGGATAACCGTCCATTTATTCTTAAGATCTTTTTCTGACTGAATGAAAAACTGCATTTAATGACATTCCATTATGATCCCTGTGACAAGCGCAATATTTTTTCGTGTCACTTCTTATTGACTTTGCAGCAAAATACAGATACACAATACAAAAGTGAAGGCAACAGAACTTTAAATTTAAAATAAAATTTTAAACTCTGGCAGATACATGTAGCAATTGCCTAATATCAAACAGAACAAATAACTTACACATGCACTTTTCACCTCATAGCACCTGATTAAATACATCATTAGACCGATTCTGCCAAGTCTATCCTGCACAGATTTCCTAAGTCAAATGCTTCGTGTGTATCGTACATCAGCTTTTATATTTTGAACATAGAGAAAATATTTTAGCACATACATTGAACTTAGGAATCTGAACAGTAGCCTTACTTTAATGAGCTCTGAAGCCTGATTTTAGTCAATAAGGCGCTGGTTCTTGCTCAGAGCTTTAATATGTATCTAACCTGTGCAGGAAACTCCAGGTATCTCTGACAGGATTTCCACTTTCATGGGTCTTCACTTTTCAAATCTGCTTTTATTTCTAGACATGTCAAAGGCTTCCCACCTAAATGATGCTGCAAAATTCTGAAATGTGTCCTGTTGTAATATACTTAACAGGTATGTGAAACAATTCCATGTCAGTATTTAGAGGGGAGAGAAGACTCATGATAGGATCCTATTGCACAATGATTTTCTATCTTCTACACGTACTCTCACACAAGTCAATAAAATATATGTTTCTTATTCACATACTCTTTTAAAGAGTTCAAGGTATTAGGAACATGGCAAAATGAAATTATGAAAATAGCAGCTGATGGATGAAAGAGTGGCTAATGATAAAGAAAGAATATCAGAGTTCTTACATAAAGAGATTCAATACATCAGTACTTCCTTACACCACACACACACACACACACACACGCACAAAATAATCCACAAGATTGAAGGCAAGCACACTCCTTTACTTAGGGAATCTATGCATCTTAATTCATAATTCATGTTGCTCAAAGTGCCATTCAGCTTGGCTTCGAATGTTTCCAGAGAGAGAGCATTCACAACCTTGCTGGGCAGCCTGTTCTGGTGTCTCACCACCCTCACAGTAACAAATTTCTTCCTAATGTCTTGTCTAAATCTAACGTCTTCTAATTTAAAACAGTTCTCTTCATCCTGTTTCCACATGCTTTTACAAAAGCCCCTCCCCAGCTTTTCAGTAGGCCCCCTTCAGGTATTGGAAGGTCACTATAAGGTCTACCCTGGCGCCTTCTCCAGGCTGATGAGTCCCAATTCTCTCAGCCTTGCCCTGTAGGGAAGATACTCCAGCCCTCTGATCATCTTCAAGGCCCTCCTCTGGACATGCTCCAACAGATCCATGTCCTTCTTGTGTTGGGGCCCAGAACAGGACACAGTACTTCAGGTGGGTCTCACAAGAGCAAAGCGCAGGGGCACACTCCTCACCTCCCTCAACCTGCTGGTCACACTCTCCTTGATGCAACACAGGATATGGTTTCCTTCTGGTCTGCAAGAGTACACTGCCTGCTCATGTTGAGTCTTCCACCAACCAGCACCCCCTTCTCCTCAGGGCTGCTCTCAAGCCATTCTCCACCCATACTCTATCTTTGCCTGGGATTTTCCCGACCCAGGTGCAAGACCTTGCACTTGGCCTTGTTGAACTTCATGAGGTTGGCATGGGCCCACTCAGCTTGGTGTCATCTGCAAACTTGCTGAGGGTGCACTCAGTCCCTCTGTCTATGCCACCTGTAAAGATGTTAAAGAACACTGGTACCAGCACCAATCTCTGAGGAATACCATTTATCTAGTTACTAGACTGTGCACCACAGCAATGCTCAAATATTACATCATGGTTACTGTGATAGAAACACTTAGCTATGCATTCTCCGAATGATGTTTTCTACTTCTAAATATTCAGTAATGATATCCAGAATGTATGTATTCTTTGCTCTTCTCCATCACTACTGCTGTTTACACAGTCTTTCCTTAAATGCATTATACTGTGCAATTGTATTATCTGCAACAGTTCATTACTCATTATACAAATACATCCAGACTGTGGAAACTGCCATACGGATAAGAAAGAACCTCAGTCTTAATAGTCACAAAATGTCATTTGTAAACCCTGGACCACACAGGCAATTTTGTCAAAGTGTAAATTCAGCTATTCTGGTTTCAGTTGTCAAATATGGCAAAATCCTGTCTCCTGGTGTGTGCTTTATATATGCTGTTCAAACTAGTGGATTGACAGCTGTTATTATTATCAACAGTAAGTTTTCAAGTCTTTTTCACATGGCAGAAGACTTTGTAAGAAACATGATAACCAAATAAAGCTAATTTTCACTCCATTGGCATTTGTTAAAAATTTCTTTTAAATCCGATAATCGTCTATTATATCTTTCTTACACAGCAATATAAGGCAAGCTTGACTTTGTTTTCCATGCTTTTATTCTTAATACATTAAAAAAAAGTAAAAAATAGCAGCAGCAAAGAATTTTTTTTGCTCCCATCTGCAAAAGTAGGTAAAAGCTACAATTCAGATAATTTCATTTAAGCTTTAATCTTGTCCCATTTTCTATTCCTGTAAAACAGCTAATGTTTTTCAACTCCATCATTTTACACCAACAAAACATTCTAATTTCCCACACTTCCCTCTCTTTACCCCCACAGCCATCCATATTAATTTTGAATAGATTGTGTGAAATTCACCCATCTGCTACTTCTATTTAGCTTGTATACTGCTGATTTTACATAGTGGCTGCTGATATTCCTTTGAAAAACAAAAGAAGAGGTTGGAAGCCTAAATTTACCTATCTGCTAACATACTGTCTGTAAAGTCCTTAACTTATACAGGTTCACAAAAAGAAAAAAATACTGACAGGAACCTCTAGGTCTGTTAAAATGGATTCTTTTTAGTATTTCTTGCACAGAAAGGATTAGGAATAAGATGTTTATTTTATGAAATCATTATGAACTGACAACAAATATATTTATCTATGTTATTAATAGTTACCTTAACACTCTGTATAGAGATGAAATTAAACAAGTGGTCAAAATTATTTAACATAGTTTTGGTTTAGAAGATCAGATGGCTTTGCTAACATGGCAACAAGATTAAATTATATGTATGAAATTAGATAGAAATTATATTTCTTTATCTAGTGACTACAGTGACTCTGAAGATGACATATAGAGTAAAAAACTGTAAAATTTCCAATTATAAATATCACTTGGGACTTAAAAATTAATATAACCATACCTATGGATATGTATACAATATGCTCATATGCAGTGCACAGCTATTAGTTTTCCCTTCTTTTTTTTGGTCAGAAGTTAACGAATCAGCGATGGCGAAAATTTATTTGCTGTCCAATCACTCATCCAGCTGGGCCAACTCACATTCATGACACAAATTGTGTATCTTTCCTTCCTATAGCCAGAGAAATCCCCACGTCAAAATTTCGTTACATTCAAACTGGATTAGATTAGACCAAACAGACAAAAAGGCATTACAATTAATTAAGAAATTTAGCTTATTCATTTCTTTTATCAGTAACTGTGATTCACATCCAAATAAAAAGTTATTTATCAATAAAATAAAAATGAATAGATAATGCAATATAGAGACAAGTAGCTTCCCTGTTTCTAAAGGGTTTTACAGTGCCTGATTTTAAAACCATTAATTTTTTTATCTATTAGATGTTCCATGGGGCTGAGTCTTGTCCTGTTTTGGGCAAGAATACATCACTGCATTAAAAAGTAACACAGTTCTAAAAAAAAAATCATGCATATTAAGACTATAAATACTTCAGGGAAGGCAAAAGCTGGAATCTAAGAAGATGGAATCAGCTAGAATCTAAGTTTCATAGAACCATAGAATGGCCTGGGTTGAAAAAGACCATAATGATCATCAAGTTTCAACCCCTCTGCCATGGGCAGAGTCACCAACCACCAGACCAGACTGCCCAGAGCCACATCCAGCCTGGCCTTGAATGCTTTCCAGGCATGGGGCATCCACAACCTCTTTGGGAAACCAGTGTTTCAGTGTGTCACCACTCTCTGAAAGAAAAACTTACTTGTAATAACTAACCTAAACCTCCCCCATTTCAGTTTAAGACCATTCCCCCTTGTCTTATCGCTATCCACCCTCATAAACAGCCTTTCCCTCTCCTGTTTATATGCTCCATTCAAGTACTGGAAGCCCACAATGATGTCTCCCCTGAGCCTTCTCTTCTCTAAGCTAAACAAAACCAGTTCCCTCACCCTTTCTTCATAGGAGAGGTGCTCCAGCCCTTTGGTCATCTTAATGGCCATCATCTAGACTCATTCCAAGAGCTCTGCATCTTTCTTGTACTGGTGGCCCCAGGCCTGGACACAGTACTCCAGATGGGGCCTCACAAGAGCCAAGTAGAGGGGGACAATCATCTCCCTCTCTCTGTGGCCACCCCTCTGGGCTGCAAGTGCACACTGCTGGCTCATGCCTAGCTTCTTGTCTTTCAGGACCCCCAAGTCCTTCTCCACAATGCTGCGCTCAAGGGATTCTTTGCCCAGTCTGTATAAACACTTGGGATTGCCTTAGCCCAAGTGCAACACCTTACACTTGGCCTTGCTGAACCTCATTGGATTCACATGGGCTCACTTCTCCAGCCTGTCTAGGTCCCTCTGGATGGCTTCCCTTCCCTCCATTGTATCAACTGCACTGCTCACATTGGTGTCATAATTTTGTTTATGGCAGGCATGACAGTAAGCAACTATTTCTGATTAAGTAACAAGTTTGCACTCTGCAAACCTATTTACCAATGTAAAAAGTCTTGGAAAGATCATTTAATACTTTTCTTCTCCTAAGGCTTAGATTAACTGTCCACACTTTCATGAAATGTGTAGATCCATTTAATTTGCTTCTCCCTTACATTTGCATTGATCACAGTCATGTTAGCACTTCATGTCCCAGACACACCTGATTTTGAAGGAAGATTTGTTTTTTAAGCAAATCCATGTTTGAGAGTAATCTGGGGTCTGTCTAGATTCTATGCTCAAAATTATTAGATTGAAATACAGAATGAAAGAACCTGCTTTGAAAAGAACAGGATTAATCTCACATTAAACCAGTTTACAAATGTATTTTTCTGCTCCATTTCTTGGAAATCTCTGATGCACTGAATTCACTATCTGGGCCTTTTCATGACACAAAACATTTTTCTGTCAACAGATGGACTAGAAAAATAAGGTAACAGACTATCAGAATGATTACATTAAGCAACTTTATTCTCTTTTTTTGATCATTACTGAGAAGAACAAAGAAGGCATTCTGAGATTCCATCTCTATTTACTTTATTCGATGTTCCATGTTGTGTGTGAGTTAATGTCCTCAAAATATTGCTGTTTTACAATTTTTATGATTAATCATTCATTTGTCACTTGTAACATACTTTCCCTGCATGCATTTGTGAACTGTTTTTCTGATATATGTCAATACACACAGTAAGAAACTGACTTATCATGAATTGTAGCTGCTGTTTGGAACTCATTTTGAAGGTAGGAAAGAAAACTATGCACAATCAACCATCCAGGACATTAATAAAGTATTAAATTTAAATCTGTTTGGGACTTAGGAATGGTGACTAGTTTTTAGAAGCAAAATGTCAACAAGGAGTAAGGAGGAAGAAACAATCCAGATTCCCAAGGCTCCCATCAGACAGCCTTCCCTACAACACGGCTTTACTCCAGCAGGTTGTGGTGACAGGAAAGATCTGTTGGGGAGAAGGGGTAGTCACTAATGGCAGAGAGTTGATCCAACTGCTCCAATAACATGCCAAGCCATGCTGACATAACCCTACTGCCCTGGACAGCATCCCTCAAATCAGGATGGCGTTAGTCATTATTGCCTGATGTCTTTCCCTGGTAACATTGCACTCTCATTTTCTCTGAAATGTTTTTAAGGATTCCCTTCACAGTTTTTCAAAAATGAGTTCATTAAAAGCTGATGAAAATTTAGCTCCTTCATTTCTGCATATTTCTATCTGTGTATGAAATTAGCAGCATACAAAAACATTCCCAGATTGGTATGAGAGCAGAGAACTATCTGAAATAAAAATAACATATTTTAAAATATTTACCTTTTAACCATTATTAGCTATGCATTTTTTTCCAGCAATCAATAAGTGCCTGCATGCTGTGCTCATAGCAATCTGTACCAGCAGAGGTGACCCACTGTCACTCTCACCACTGCTGAAACACAACACTCATTGCCTCATTGAGCTCACATTCAGTGTTTGGTCTCCATAAATGTTCAGCAAGTGTTACTGAATGTTAACAGGTGCCATTTTTTCCACATGGAAAAATTCAAAGACGTACCTTTGCTTCATATGCACTTCATGTTGGATACCACTGTCAGAGTGCCCCTCTGCTGCCATCTGTCACATGGCAACAACATGTAATGGAATATTGGTAGGAAGGTTCAATCTCTACTACCATACCACAAAAATCTGCCTCTAATGTCATCGGCCAACATCATAGCACAGCAGGCAATATTTTTGGAGCAGCCCTCATAACGTCATTTACATTTAGGTCTTTTATTTCCTGATATATGCCATGAAATTAAATATTGTGTGAATTATTTACACTTGGAAGAGTTAGCTAAAAATGAATACTATATTCTGAATTAAAAAATTCAAAATTATTTTTACGTAGGATATGAAGTCCTACTCAGAATTAAACTCGTCTGCCCCACCTTTTTTCATCTGATGCAGACATTCTTTTGAAGTAGAGAGGAATTTGTCTGATGTGTTGAGATTAAGTACCTAACTTTTAGACAACTGACACTAATTCTCCAATTTGCAACCCATCCTCAGATTACTTTTGGCTGCATTCCTAATGTATAAATACCAGTTGCAAAACTAATCTACATTACAGTCTGAAGTGTGATTGTAGCTTACTCTCAGCTTTAAATCAGTTTAGAGATTGCTTGCAGCACAGCTGCTGTACCGTCACCTATGTCACAAGCTGCAGTGCACATCATAAAGTTCAGTATTTCAGGATTTGCAGACTGCACTGAGCTGTTCTAAGTGCCTGCAGTCACACCTTGAACTACCAAGAGAAAACAAACTGAACTGAATGAATTTGTATCTGTCTAAATACCGAAACAACAGGATTTGATTTCTTTCAATAGCCGAGCAGATGAGTTTGTACATACCAGTACTAGATGAGTTAATGAAAACACTGGCAGCTGAGCAGACATTGCCTGACAGCCCTTACAGGTCTATAGAGCAGAGCAATACAAGATTAAAACTGAGGTAACTGAAATATTTCATAAAAAGGAAAGTTCTCTCTTATATCGTACACACAGCGCTGATGTGCAAGGTAAGAGGAGAGTTAGAGAAGAAAAAACAAAATTGATACCAAACGTTTGTTATTTGTTAATAGTAAATACGGTTTAAAGAGCATCAGGAATGCTTTTGCTGTGCAGAAGATTTCTAGCCAACAGCTCCAGGTCAAACATCAGTGAATAAGACACCTGAGAGTGTCCTGCAGTACCTGAAATGTAATTCTGTATGTTCTTCTACCAAACTCTTCCCGATAACAGAAGTGAAAACGAAGCAGTTGAGTGGCTCATCTCTATTCAAAGTGCCCAGCAGGATAAATCCGACTGACAAATCACTGTAAGAGCCACATAATCCTTGAGTGGGTTAACGCAAGTCCCATATGCAAAATCCAACTAGACATTAGGATTAAGGAAAAGAGAGGAAAGGAAGGCTATACTGTCCTCTTAAATAATTACAGCAGGAGTCCACATGATGTATGAAGATAGTTCAGGAATATGAAAGCAAATCCAGTTTATTTAGCTCATTCTACATTTAATACAGACTACTAAGAAACAGCAAACAGTATCACTGTAATCTTTTCTTCAGTCTGAGAAATACCCTGCCTGCTATGGAAGAGATCAGAACCCATGCAATATGGGTGTGGGCATGAGAAAAGCTCTGTATGACACTGTGTCATGTAGTTATGACATCTCGTCCATATCCATCTCACTCTATGCATTAGCTATCTGGGAAGGGATGAAACCTGTAGGAAGAAAAATGTAATGATATTGCACTGTAATATTTTATGTGATATATGTAAAAGTTTTGACAATTCTTGCTTGTGAATGTAATGAGCTTCATATAATAGACCTGATTTAGCATTGTTTAACATTAGCCAAAAGTCTGCACTAACACAAAACATCTGTAGTTTTGCTTTCCCCATTTTGTAGTTTCTAATTCCCAGTCTGCAAATAATATACACAAAGTGAGAGGTGAAGTAGAATCAAGTACAGAAATCAAGTAGATTCATAGTGACATACTGAATAAGTAAAAGTTTAAAAGCAGAATGAAAAAAAAAAAAAGATTAGAAGCAGAAAAAAAAAAAAGAAAAAGATTATAAACAAATAAAGCATGATTAACTTTAAATACTGAAAAACATGTTTATGAACCATACTCGCCAAGACAACTTATTTCATGGTTCCAAACACTTAAAGCTGACATGGGAAAGTACTAACTATTGAAGCAAATAAATAAATAGATAATATCCTTTATTTTTAAAGGTGTAAGCAATTAATAAATATTCCATTGTTCATCCAGAACAAACAGAATCTGCCTATGAAAAGTTTCACCCTGCTTCATTAATACTGGCATGAATGGAGTTAAATCAAATTCCAAATGTAAGAAAAATACTTTTCCTAATTTTGTCTGTTAGTCCTTTCTAGTTTCACTACCTTTTCTTCTTTCATATATATAATCGAATTATGTTTTGAGTTTTACACTTTTGCTCTCATTAAAAATATATGAATGTACAAAAGATGCAATTTTTACACTGTGTTATAAAAAACATCAGTAAGTTAAACCAGTTTCTGCAAGCAATTCATTTTTGTGATTTTGGAATGTTATTTCTAGCTACTATAGTCAGATATGCAGCCATTTTTTTCTTCAGTGCAGATTGGTGATAGGAAATAACCCTCTGGGAACTGCCAGTCAAGCAGGGAATGAAGAAGAGAATATACGTATGAAAGTATCTTCACTTCATGAAAATTAATTACATACCCATGAATAAATATTTGAATAGCTCTGTTAGTACAATGCAGTAAGATCTCTCTGGTGGCAAAGAATTGTCACAGCATTGCATCTCATTGTTTTACAGGCAAGAAGGGAATTTTGACCTGCACATTTCTTTTCCCACTTTACTTGAAAATATAAACAGTGTTAAAAAACAATATTTTTTTACTGTTAATTTTTTCTTGTAAATAATATTTGCGTAATATGAGGTCTGCTTTGAAAGTGATGCCTCCTATTTTACAGTGCTTGCCAACGATGTCAGAGGAGGATGTTGGTGATACGGCAGTGGAGGTTGAAACCTTCTTGCCAATATCCCATTACATGTTGTTGCTGTGCAACACATGGCAGCAGAAGGGCAGTGTGACACACTGGTGTCTGACATGGAAGTGCATATTAAGCAAAGAGATGTCATTGAATTCCTTCAGCCAGAAATAATGGGATCCATTGATCTTCATCAACACTTGCTGAAAATTTATGGAGACCAAACAGTGGATGTAAGCTCAGGGGTGGTAAGTGGTGCATTTCAGCAGTGGTGATAGCAACATAGAAAACAAGTCATACTCTGGACACCCATGTAGACTGTTACATGTGCAACACGCAAGCTCTTGTTGATCGCTGGCAAAAATGCATAGTTAATAAGAATGTCTACGCTAGCAAATAATCTTTTACAGCTAGGAAATGTGCTCTATAAAGTAATGTTTTTGTGCTCTTTGCATCTGTTTTATTTTCCATGGAAATAAATAGGAGGCACTATTTTCAGAGCTACATAGTTCTACTCTTTCAAAGAAATCTTGTACCTAGACTGGGTTCCTTCTCACAAGAGTTCTGAAATTTGCTATTCATCTTATGAGGTGTTTGCAACAGCCACATTTTAAATTCCACTATTTCACATCAACTGAATTTTCATATGATTCTTAGTGGAAGAACGGAAGACACATACTCCACAGTACAACAAACTATTTTGTAAAACAAACTGTTTCCTAACAGCATGCGTTAAAGTATGTGAAGAAGCTGCACTGATTTCTTTCTGACAGTAGCTGACAAAACTCCTGTTTTTGTGCCGTGTTTGCAATTGAAGGCAGAACATCAATGTAAAATTGTGTGTGCAGTGTGAAACAAATGACAGTATACCCAGTAATGTAATACGACATAATACAATAACTACTGTCCCAGCATGTTAGCTATGAACATATGCATTTCTATGTCAACAGCTTAGTTGAGAGACAATCTGCCTGAAAGATACATCTAACATGTTTCTAAATTTTACATCCCTGATGTAATAGTTCTCCTAAAGTAATCCCTTACATCCCCTACATGTGGGAACATCATAAGTCGGAAGAATTATTTGCAGAAATATTACAGCAAGATCCTGCCCACCCAATTTAGAAGCTTAATATTTCAGATGGTGTCTTCTTTCAGAGTCTGAGATTTGTGTTCTCCTGACTACATTTTTAAGATAATTGTGGTGAAAATCATCCTTTTAAGGCTATTAATGCAATTTAAGATTAAGACTCAACAAATAATCAATGCTTTTCATCTAGATTTTGTAAAATTATCTGGTTTGTCTTCCTAGCAGAAGCCAGCAGAACATCAACAAAAGAACATGTTTGTCATTCTGTCCAAACCTCATGCTCCTTTAGGTCATTTGGAACCATCCAACACATAGAAACTGAGCCAGACCAAGGAAAGTTGAGAAGTTTCTGCAGTAAATCATCACAGTTTTGAGGCAGTCACTGACAAGACAGTCCTTAAACCATGGTACAAATTATACTAGCTACAATAATTTATCCAGACTTCCTTCAACATTTTTGCAACTTTGTGATGCTAATGGATGGGGAGAAGCTGCTTAAGAAAGTACTAGAAATTATATTGAAATAGTTGAGTTGTATTTTTTTGTTTGGAAGCTCTGTTGGTGCTTCTTAGTAGAACTGGTGAAACCTGTTCTGAACAGGTTTCTTGAACTAGCATTTACAAAATTTCACATTGTATGAACAGTTCTGTAGGCCAGTGGCAGATGATTTTTGCAAATAACAGAAAGCTTAGAACACTGATTAACTTACTTAAGGTTGGATGCCTCTTCTGAATGTTCCTAAGAGAATGAAAATACTCAGCTAGTCCAGACTCCCAGTGTCCTCCAGTAACAAATCTTCCTTCAAAATATCATTTTTGTGTCCTACAAGCCACACAGCATTAAAATGCACATTTAAAAGCTCCATTTTCTTTTATGTAGCATTGTCAATGAACTTTCAATATCCAGATTTAATTTTCCGTATTGAAACAAACAAGCAAATAAGAAACAAACAAAAATTTTACAACAGAAATTACCAAAAATAAGCAAGAAAAATCCATACTTTTCCATTTGAAATTAACTGGATAATAGTCCAAAGTTTGCAAAGTGAAAAACAGCTCGTATGCTGACTGGCTGCACATCTTTATGTTTTCCATTCAAATATTTCCCAAGGCTTATCTACCTTTTTTTGTCTAGAACTAAGCAAAAAATATCCGTGGTATGTATCAATAAATATCCCTGGCTGCAGTTAGAGAAACAACTGCACTGACTGTGAATTTTAAATAAATGTGGCATTGGAGCTCACCACTTTTACACAGATTGCAAAGACAGGTGCTCCCAGGAGTTCCTACAAAAGTTCTAAATTCTTCCCATAGTCCAAAATTCTTTCTTCCACTTCCTTTCAGCATTCACTTATAGTTCTGTAAACCACAGTGCTTTCTCTAATGATGCTATCTATTTCCATTATCATTATCACTATTAGTTGTGCCACCAGAAACATGCATAATGGAGCCAAGTGTGTTAGAAATAAAGGGGAAAAAAAAGCAACAACAACAAAAGAAATAGGCTTTGTAATACTGAATTTATAGACCACACATGAGATTAAAAACTCAAACCAAAACTCATTTTACATTTTTCACTGTTTTATTAGACATGACAATCTCTCTCTTTGACAATCTAATAGTCCTTCTAATTATAGAACAACACTAACTGGAATTCATGCATTAAAAGCCACTATTTTCCATTTATAAATAGTTAAAACATTGTTTCCTATTAGTCTGGAAGATCATAAACTGCAAAAAAAGACTCTAGCGTAATATCCTGTTTAGGATAGAAAGTGTCCTTGGTCAGTTTTTTCTCTAGAAGGCTGGATATGTAAGTCATACAGTACAAGTGTGTTTTTCACTCCCAAATTGTGTCTAAGAAATTGGTTTTAGGAAATGCAGTAAGATTTCTCTTTGTCTGAATTTGAATGTGAAGAAAGAAATGGGAAGATTTTCCATAGCACTCAATTAATTATTAAAGGAATTTAGGCTCAAAATTCATGGCTGATGCATTCTTCTAATTTTCTAATACTGTCACCTTTCCTTGTAGTGGCCTCTACAGCATCTCAGTCCTCCTAAAGTACCTCCAACATGGCCCCTAAGCATATGCTGCTCACTTGCCTGTTTCACATACGTATACCAAGGCTAAAAAAATGAACAAGACTGAAAGCAAGCTTCCAGGAATGAATGAGAGTTCATACAACTTGGATCAAAGTCTGCAGATGCTCACTCTGCAGCATCATTCACAGGAAGCACCATGCATTACTTACAAAACATGCAAAAATTAAAATTAAGATCAGATATTGATAATATAATTTAAACCAGAGAATAGAAGACATTTTTTTTATTTTCAAAGGATTATTAAGTATGTTTGTGACTCCCCATTGACATTTCAAGGAAACTTAACATGACATTTAGTTATTGTTGATTTGTTTTTCTGTATACAATCAACAGCATATTTCTTAGAATGTGTTTGTCTTATAAGATGCAATTCATGCTTGGAATGTCAATATACAAGAAGGGAAATTGTAACCAAAGATAAGAATCTGATGCAGTCTCTGGGACACTTCCATTTTCTGGCTAGTTTTTTTACAGCATAGTAATCTGTTCAAAAGGTTTCATATTATGAACTAAAGAACAATTTTGTACATAAAATGTTAGTACAAATTTGTGTATTCTCACAATTTGAACTCCTGAAATGATACAATCATCTTCCTTGAACCATGGATGGAATAGAAAGAGTTCATTGCTTTCTGTGGTCAATAACAGGTGTGAATCATTCATAATGGTTTTTTATATGTAAAGAGCAATTACATGGTTTATTTTTTTTCTCTTGGCTGGCAAGTCATTTTTTCATGAAATCACACATAGAACGATAGAATGACTTAGGCTGGAAGAGACCTTAAAACCCACCCAGATCCAACCCCCTCCCATGAGCAGGGACACTTTCTACTAGAACAGGCCGCCCAAGGCCCCTTCCAGTCTGGCACAAAATGTCTCCAGTGATGTTACTCATAGCTTCTCTGGGCAACCTGTTCCAGTGCCTCAACATCTTCACAGTGAAGAATTTCTTCCTTATATCTAATTTAAATCCTTGCTCTTTTAGCTTAAGGCCCTTATCCCCTGTCCTATCACTATACTTCTTCATGAAGAGGCCCTCCTCATCTTTCCTGTAGGTAATTAAAAGCCGCAGTGAATTCTCTCCAGAGCATTCTTTTCTCTAGACTGAACAATCCCAACTTTCTCGACCTGTCTTCATAAGTGCTCCAGTTCTCTTATCATCCTCATGGCCTCCCTCTGGACCTGTTGGAATAGGTTCATATCCTTACTACATCAGGGACCCCAGAGCTGAACACAGTACTCCAGGTATGATCTCATGAGAGCAGAGTAGAGGAAGAAAGTCATCTCCCTCAACCTGCTGGTCACACTTCCATTGATGCACTTGGCTTTCTGAGCTGGGAGCACACTTTGCTGGCTCATGCTGATCCAATGACCCCAAGTCTTTCTCCTCAGGGTTGCTCTTAGTTCCTTCTCCTCGTGGCTGCTCATTTTTTCCTCAAAAGATTCAATTTCTTTCCTTACTTTCCAAGTATGAACTTGTATTGCCATGTCAGATTGCTTTGTTTTCAGTTTAGGAACCTCTTACCAAACCAAGATTATGAAAAATACCTCCTTTGATTACATTAATGATGCCTAACAGAGTGTTGGATTCCCACACATAGAATGATGTTGATATAATCCTGGACACCCTAGGTAGTTATGACTCACAAGGACAGCCTTATTAGAGTCCACACTTCTTTTACATCAGCAACAAAGTCTATTGGCATCGGAGAAAAGAGAGCAATGACGTATGTCACAAAATAGGATGAAAATAGGAATGGCAGACAGCCAATGAGAGAAAATAAAGTCAACAACATGCATATAGTCAGCATGCCATGACTACTGCATACATTAACTATGAAGCTCTATTCATTAACATTCTTCTTGACTTGATATACTAGTATCATAGTTTCCACTTTAACAAGTCATAGGAAATCTCAACATGCTTACAGCCTGCTTTATAATTTTATAAACCAAAACGAATATTCTTTCTCAATTCTCTTCCCAATAACATGCTGTTCAAGGCCTGCTCTTATGTATTGTTCTCATGGGTTATTATACTCTAAAAATTCCATTTTCTGGTATTTAAAGAACACTGTAAATTTCAAACATTTATACAGAATGAAATTTAAAAAATAATGATTTTTCATTAGATAATTAGTTGGCAAGAATCGCATCATTTGTGTAACAAATAATGGGGAAGCGTGCCTACTTTTTACAGTACTCCAAAATTAATACCATAATCAAAGCTGGTATCAAATTTCTAATATTAAACTAAATTAAAACTTTTCATATACACTGGAACTATCTTTTTATTTCAAATTATTAATCACCATAAATTTTTAGCATGTTTTTTTCAATATTTTTGTGGAGAATATTTTTATTTATTTATGAGCTTCTTCATATTCCAAGACAAGCAATACATAATTTGTAGCTTCTGGTGAGAAAAAAAAATAATGGTAATTACAAACTTTGTGTGAGTTATCAGAATCTATAGTGGAAGCATGTCCAGGTAGTACAGTACAGCACAGTATGCAGGAATCAGCTCACAAACAATCTGAGATAATTCCACACTTTGCACTCAGTCAGAGCTGCTTCAGGGCAATGGAGGTGATAAGTCACCTCATAAGATCACCAAGTATATAACAAAATTATTAAGAATTTCTACAATGCTGCAGCTCACCTTCAATGTAACTGGTCTCCATTCATTTTCTATGGACTACTAAAAGTAGGAATTTTTGGAAAGCACTTCTACTACCTTCTAACCTCATTGCTTGAGAAATTTTCCTCTGGCAACATCTCAAGTTTTTAAAGAACTTTCATGTTTCTTTGACCTTTCTATTCATTGCAAGTGCAGCACAATAATATTTGATTTTTTTTTTTCCACATAAATATGCAGCTACTCAGCTACATTAGCTAAGAGCTTATGAGATATTAAATGTTAGTGAAAACCTTAAAATAAGAGTGGCTGAGGCTTTTGAGTCCTTATCAATAGCACATAGAATTTTGAGCAGTCAGCATCATCGAAGATCAGACTCACAGGATTTTCAAATTATATTATCTCTCAAGAACAGTAAAGCATCTATGAAAGTATAGAGGAGACAAAAAAAAAAAAAAAAAAAGAGAGAGAGAGAGAAAAAAAAACACCACAGAAAGCCAGGAAATTCAAATCAGAGTTTAAGTGGTAAAGAAATTAAAGCATTTGACTGGAAAAGATAACTTTACACTTAAGGTACTCATAACCTGCTCAATCTGACTCTACAGGAATTTTAGGAGGCGTTGTTTCTGTAGAAGCTCATGGCAGTACATTTTAAAGACTTACCATTTATTTTCACATAATCACAGAACCACAGAATGGCCAGGGTTGAAAGGGACCTAGAGGATCACGAATCTCCAACCTCCCTGCCACATGCAGGGCCACCAACCTCCCCATTTAATACTAGACCAGGCTGCCCGGGGCCCCATCCACCCTGGCCTTGAACACCTCCAGGGACAGAGCATCCACAGCCTCTGTGGGCAACCTGGTCCAGCACCTCACCACTCTCTCTGTAAAGAACCATCCCTGACATCCAACCTAAATCTTCCCTCCCTCAACTTAAAACCATTTCCCCTTGTCCTGCAGTTATCACCCTTTCAAAGAGTTGATTCCCCTCCTGTTTGTAGGCTCCCTTTAGGTACTGAAAGGCTGCAATGAGGTCACCCCGCAGCCTTCTTTTCTCCAGGCTGAACAAGCCCAGCTCAATCAGCCAATCTTTGAAGGGGAGGTGCTCTGGCCCTCTCATCATCTCTGTGGCCCTCTTCTGGACTTTCTCCAACAGTATTCTGTCTTGCACTTGGGTCTACAGACCTGGACGCAGTACTCCAGATGGGGCCTCACAAAAGCAGAGCAGAGAGGGAAAATCCCCTCCCTGTCCCTGCTGGCCACCCCTCTTCTGATGGACCCCAGGATACCAGGAGCAGGGCTGCTCTCAAGGACTTCTCTTCCAGTCTGTATGGATGCCTGGGATTCCTCCGGCCCAAGTGCAAAACCTTGCACTTTGCTGTGTTGAACCTCATTAGGTTCACCTGGGTCCACCTTTCAAGCCTGTTGAAGTCCTTCTGAGTGTCATTTTCATATCTGTGGATGTGCTTGTGTGTCTTGGGAACTCCAGAATCAAAATTGATTAGTACTTAATGCACATATCATGGATACTGTGTAGCCAAAACCGAAATAAAACAATGCTTTGACAGACCTACCCTAAATGTGAGTGCTAAAATTATCATCTAAGACAGAATTATAAGTGTTTTTTGTATTTGTTTTCATTTTACTTTTTTTTTTTTTTAATTGTTGCCTCCTTTTAAAATGCTACCAGAAGATTTGCAAGTATTAAATTACACTACATGTATTTAAAGTGTTTTCTTTTTCTTCTCCAAAATCATATCTACATGAATGCTAGACAAATACCTACATATGCATGAATGAGGCCTACACAGGATACTAAGTTAATTCATAGGAATAGCTGTTCAGATCAGACAACAGCTGTAAGTGTACATGCAGCTTGTTTACAGTTATATAAATGTGGCTTGTGGGGTTAGTATCCATTAATATTAATAACTTGCTTTATGAAACACAGAAATCCTCACTGGGAGCAAGACCCCATCTCCATAATTACTAAGGTTACCTATTAGGCTAAGCAAACATAGTACAGAAAGAAAAACCTGCTTTAGGGACCTCAGTACCTATACTCACTTCACTAAGAGACTTTCATTACGTTTTTTGACAAAAATAAATAATTTTTCAAGATAAAATGATCAATATTATGAAGTCTTGGAGATTGCAGACCAACACAGAAACCTGTGAAGATATCAGATTTTCTGCTTCATAGTTTTTTTCCTCTTTCTCACTAACTCAACTTGGTTTTGAAATGCAAACCAAATTAATCAGCACTAAAGACAAACATACACATGGATCTATCTAATCACCGATATTAATGCAGATTTAACAAAGCAAATGTCAACTTACCATTCAGAAAGACATCTACTCCCCATATAGAAAATATCCATATCCATTCATTTGTGATGTTTTGTTAAAATTGTAGTCAGAACAAATCAATATCCAACTGCCTACCTCAGAGTTGAGCAGTAGAGAGAATAGCTCTACCATGAGCTGTTCCATCTTCTACAGCAACACAGCTAAATACAAAGCCTAATAATATTATGAACATTGAAAATGAACTTCCTGAAAATGAACGTCTAAGTAAAATACTCTCCTTCTAAAAAAGAAGACACAACAGTAGTAGATTTTGAACATGTTAAAATATTTGTCAGTTCCTTAAAAGAAAAAAAAAAGAAAAAAAAGTTACAAACTTTCATTTGACAAATATAGTCATCAAAGCAACATTAAAAAAAAAAAAAAAAAAATTGACTATAAAACAGCCTGACATGAGTGTCAGGGTAGAAACCTGATAAGTACCTAGCCACCTAGCCTACTTTATACAGTAGCTTGACTCAGTGATAAAATATACCTGAAACTGATTAATATTTGCAAGCCTTATGCCTCAGTTGATTCTGTTTTTAAACAGCACAACAGACAAGTCCAACTTCTGTCACTAGAAAATCCAGTCAACCAGTACAATTTTAGCAATCTTTCTTCTCTTTTCCTCCTTTTTTTCTTTTTAATTATAAAATAATCTGATGGATCTATGAGTTTTACTGACCTTCTAAATAGAATAACAAGAGATTAAGGCAGGCTATTCCTCTGATTTTATTTGAAATTGTACATACAGGTCTCGATATCTACATGCAATATGCAAAACCGCATTCAGTATTACATTAATGTTTCTAATACGCATGATCATCTTTATGCCTTGGATAAATCAATTCTTCTTCCTGGCATATTTTCTAATACAGCGTTTTTGTTTTGTTTTGTTTTGTTTTGTTTTCCAGTGAAGCTATTTCCTCTCTTGTATATATTTCCATATAAAACTGCCTCATGATTTAAAGAAAACTGTACTACAAAAAAGTATTGTCTTCTGTCAAGATGTATTAATATCTACCACAGTGACACCACAGATCTTCATTATGAAACAACCCATGCAGCAACACAGTAGTACCCTTCTTTCGTTAATCTGCTGAACTTGTGCTTCTTAGACAGGAGAAAGCAAAAGAATCAGTAAGGAAATGTGAGGAACAGTTACACTAATTTTGCAGCCCAGTGCAGGTAGCTGGTGACCTAACCTCCCTATAATGTCTAAAGGAAGAGAGAAAACTTTTTAAAGGCAGAGAGGGGGCTGACAGAATAGCTTTGTACTTTAAGATTTTAAATTATGAGAGATGAATAAACATTTCTGGCTACAATAGTTGTTTCTGAGGCAAGATATCTGCTGAATCTGGAGTTCTTAATCTTGTTTTTAGTTGAAATACATTGTTTTTCAGCAAGTGAAAATAAAGACTAAATTTCATACAGATGTGTTTCCTGCATGTCTACACTTCCTCTCCAACCTAATTCAGATACCCCCCTTGGAGTTTTGTGCCATTTTTCATGGCCACATTCCTCCAATTTCTTTGTTGTCCATGGGTGCACTCTATAGCATCGCACTGAGTTGCAGTACAGTGAGTGCATGGGTCGGCTGACAAGGCACAATATATGGACATGCATCATGAGCATTAATGAGCACTAATGTCAGCCATACACATGGTATTTCTCCTTTGTGTAGGAATGGTTACTCTGAAGACACATAGGTATTTCATATTTTTGAGACCTTCACTTGCCACAGATGGCTGAAATGGGCCAGCAGGTTCAACAGTGACTTAAGTGTGAACGGTGCACACAGTGTGATTACACAGGCTTTAGGAAACTAAGCAAAAAGAATAATTAAGACAATTATTTAAGCTTCGCTGAGCAAAGTTCCAAAGTTGGTATATTTACAACTTCAGATGTAAGCCTTGCTTTCCTTTTTTTTACAGTACGAAGTGGCTGAGCTCTATAAAATACGAAAATCTGCTGATGCTAAATATCAAGTATAGGTATAAGTTTAGATAGAAATACATTCTGAAGTAATCGTTCATTTAGATCACTTTTAAATATTTGTCATCAATTTACTTATCATGACTATGTTGTAATTATATAATCATGGAATATCATGAGTTGGAAGGAACTCACAAGGATCATCCAGTCCAAGTCCTGGCTCCACATGGAAATGTGCAAAATTCAAATCCTATGTCTGAGAGTTTGCAGTGCTGTGTCTGACACACCTCAGTGTATGACTGGTACTTTTGGCTGCCAGGGCATGCTGATGGCTCAGATTCAACTTGCCATCAACCAGAATCTCCAGATTGCCCTCCATGGTGCTGCCCTCCAGCCCCTCATCCCCCAGGAACACGTGCCGGGATGCCTATACCACGTGCAGAATCCAGCTTCTGCTCTTGTTGACCTTTCTGTGGTCGGTGATTGCCCGGCTCTGTAGTCTGTCAAAATCTCTTTGCAGGGCCTCTCTACCCTTGAGGCAGTCAACAGCTTCTCATAATTTGTGTCATCTAAAACAGCCCTGTTGAACCCCACTAGTGACTGGCTGCCAGTCTGACATAGCCCCAGGTACTAGCACTGTGTGAGCCCGATCCATCAGCCAATTGTCCATCCACTGCATTATCTTTTTTTCCAACTGCATGCTGGGCATTAAGTTGAAAAGAATACATACAGTATGTTGCACATTGCATGTAAAGTTGCATGCATGTTTTTTTTCCAAGCAGATGACAACACTACAAGCCTTAAAACAGATTCAGTTAATTTCTCTCCATTAATTGTTTGCACAGAGCGCCTGGATCACTGAAGAATGAGGCAGAATCTACTGATGTTACACTAAGGAACTAGAATGCCAACGTGATGCTTAGCAGAATGGCTTCTGTTTCATCCAAGTCACTAGATGAATCAAAGAATGCTTGAGGTTGGAAGTCAACTCTGGATATCATCTAGTTCAACACCGTTCCTCAAGCAGGGACATCTAGAGCAGGTTGCCCAGATTTAATGCATTACATCAAGCAATTAAATACAACTAATTGTCTCATTTCCAGATGTCTTACTGTCTTTGCTTACAAAACAGAGTCAAGGCATAGAAATGTTTTAAGATCTGTAGCTGAAATATGTAAGAAAAGTGCAAGACATTACTGTCATGTAATGGACTATCTTCCAGGAGCCATACATTCCAAATAAAATCATGGCAGTTGTTCTCTGCAAAGTCATTTTCCTGGACCATTAATTCTGAATTGCCATTTACAGAATAATTGTACTTTTGTTTCCCTGGGGATCTTGATGGTGTGCTTGAACCTTTGGTATCCTTCTTAACCCTCACATCAAAATATATACAGCAGAAATGGAAAGTCATGAGTTTATAGGTCATTAATGCAGAGCTGGGCCTAAGGGTATCTTTAATAGTTCTGTTGAGGACATCTTTAGAATGACTGCATTTTTAGGGGAGTGGAAATATTTTGTATAGAAGGACACAGCTGGATCTATTCTGAGAAAGGTTAGCTGGGACAGCTGAATGTCCCTGAGGAGATAATAAATTACATTGGCCAATTTGGTGGAGCTGATTCTGAACTGGAAGAAATCCAAACGGCAAAAGTTTTTTGAATGGTAAATACATCCCCCATTAATTGCTGAAAATACAGGTGGGCTTGAGTGAGTTTCATTTTGACTACATGTTGTGCTATTTTTTTGGTGACTTACAGATAAAAAAGATACACTGCACTTGAAAATGACTCCCATGACTTTGATGAAACCCGGGTTCAGAAGAATTTCAATTTCCTTCCTCTTAGGAACCACCAAGGGAGGAGCAAGGCTAACAAAGTTAATGACTTGATGTCAGAAGCCAGAAGCAATGGATGTGAAGCAGGAAGAAAGCGTGCCTGTCTCTTGCTATTGTGCAGGGTAACTAGGAAGGCACTGCATTAGCAAGAGTTTTGGCCTGGATACACTTTTGTGAGGCTCTGAATAGAAGGTCATTGTCTCCCACATTTTTCCCTTCCAATCAATATTTAGCCTGCCAGAGCTGACTGCCTCTGAACTTCATTGCTGCAAGTTACCGAGAAACTGGCTTATTATGACAACTCAGATCTCCCATCAGATCTGACCTGCAGCGTCTGCCCTGTCTCTTTCAATCTACTCTAGAATACAAAGATGACTCCAGTGCACAGCATTTACTGTACAAACTACTGCAGTGCAGCTCCTAATCAATAGGAATAGCAACAGACAATGAAGAGATTTGGGGCCAACTATGTTACTTAGGACAAAAAGTATATCTAATAAGGTCAAGGTAACAGGTTGTTAAAAAATACAGCTACAGGGACTTTTTCATTAAAAACACTTTCTCATATTTTACCAAGCAAAGATTTAGTACAAAGCAGATGATAACATAGAGATTTTAGTAAAGGTGATTATACCGACACAGAGATTTACAGGTTCAGAAGACTGCTAAGAGTGTATCACTGCTTTTCATCCTTTTGTTACTACTCTGCTAGTAGTAAAGATCCAAATCCATCCACGGGAGTACCTTCAGGAGGTACTAACAGCTGGATGAACAAGCAAAGAACTTCCCTCACTATATTCTCGTGTTGGAAGTCTGAAAGTCATCCTCTAGACAGCATTAACATAACTCTATTCATTTAATCATATCTGAGTTAGCATGAAAGAGGGAAGTAGGAAATATTTGCTTTTATCAAAATTAAATTTTCAATCTCAAATCTCAGATTATCTAAGAACCTGATTATTTCTTTAATATAACATAGCAGACCTTCATCCTTTTCAAATGGATCTTCAGCATCAGTCTGAATGTGTGCATTAAGCCCAGTTACTCCCAAATCATGAAACTGTTTCATAATTTTCATCCTTTTCTGAAAAACAATATGATACTATTACAATATGTTCTCTTTCACTTCAGTTTAAAACTCTAGAAAAGTTATTACTCTATAAAACAGAACTTCTACAGAAAAGGCTATGAAAAATTTTTGTTTTTCTGTGGATTATTTTATTTTTAAGAAACCAAGTACAAGTCTATCTGTACATTTCCATTGAGATAAAAACACTTTTCTATGGCATCTATTTAAATTTTATTTGAAGCAAGATAGCAGAAAAAGCTCAGAAAAAGCAAGAATAAAGCTAACCCTTTCATGAAAGCAAACTAAGGATGATGAAAATGGTATTAATAATATATCCATGCATATACAATTCCAAAAAAAAAAAAAAAATCAGTCCCAAACATCCACTCAGCTTGCTTTATTTGGAGCGTGTAGAAATTTCAAAATGCTCTTTAAAAACATTTCAAAACCATCTCATTTACTTAAGAAGTATATAGGAGTAAGGATACTCCTAACAAAATTAAACTTTTTAAGGTTTGCCAATACTTATGGAGGAGTTTTGATTCATCAAGAACTTTGTTGTGTCTGCCTTTGAATAGGTACCTCAGGGGGAGGGAAGTGAGACATTAGTTAAGGCACAATTTTTGAGCTAGGCTTTGTTCCAAGATCTGTCCCAACTTCCTTTATGACCTTGAAAAAAAATACCTCATTCTTCTATATTTCAGTTCCATTTGTATAAAATGAGGACAAGGAAATTGTGCTATCTCAAGAGCCCTGTGAAAAGAAATTAATTAGCTGTTGTGACGCACTCATATGCTGTGACCGTGGCAATCTTCAGCCTGACAAAAATGGGACATTGCATATTAAGGGTTTTCACTGTTCTGTACACCTACAAAAGAGTCAGTGCTACAAGCTTGATTCTTAAGCTTTTGGCACTCATAAAATCAATCACAGTCTGTTTCCATTCTGTTTGCATCTGAAGGAGTATAGCTACATAAAAAATGGATCATGAAGCAGTATGTTTACTATACAGACGTGCATTTTTTATTCATCTGCCAGTCTAAAACCTGGATGAAAGTAATTCTGCTAAAATTCTTACACCCCTATAGTGGGCTTTTCCAAATGTTTTTATTAAAAATAATAAGTTTTATAAACCCAAAGTCAAGAGAAAATAGGAAAGAAATAGAGAAAGAAAAAATGGAACAAAGAAAGGAAGGAAGGAAGAAATGAAGAAAGGAAGAAATGAAGAAGAGGAAAGAAATAGAACCAACAAAGAAAATGGAGCATCATACTCAGAAAATAACCGTCAGAGGAGATTCCCTCTTACCTACTATTTTAATAGCTGGCATCCTCTATAAAATATGTGCAGTAATCTCTTTCCTGCAGGAGACATGGCTTTAAACTCACAGCTACCTCACACCTCCCACATTCCACATTTCTCACCTATTCCCATTATTTCCTTTTGAAACATTCCTAAATAGTTTGGGGATGACTTAAACTGGGGGGTGGTACTGACATATTTAGAATTCATGTAACAGTTTTAGAGATACTGAAGACAAAAGCAACATTTAACAACACATTGCTAACTGTTGAATAGTACTGTACATATATTTAGAATTATTATTTATATGTTTATACATTAATTGTATTACTGGCAAGTTAAACACTCAACTGAATGCTTTAGTCTATTTTGAAATTCTAAATAGGTTTTTTTTTTGTACTGTGAGTATTCACACCTTAGGAGTATGACTGGAAAAGCTACACTAGTCTAACTCATTCTTGTGGGTTGTATACTATGAATATAAATTCCTACAATAGAACATAGATCAGCTGATATCTTAAAAGAGAACATGAGAAGAAAGAAAATAACAGAAGAAAATTTTAACCTGGAGGTTCATCTGGCAATTTTACAACTGTTCTCTGTAAAAATATTTGTTTGCTTCAAACACCTGTGTTTTGAGAACTTAGTTTAATTTTAAGAATATACTTTGAATAATACTTTGAATAATTTAAATAAAATGTGATATCATTTCAAATTAGTTCACTGAGAAGGATTTTTGCCTTACAAATATCAGGTGTCAAATGTTGATGAAATCTCTAGTTTCACAGAGATGATCCTACTGGTAAAGACTTTCTTGATGCTTCAAAAATATAAGAACCCTGAATAACTATTTTATACACATATATCTATAAATGTTCAGAAAACGTATGAATGCTTAACTAATATTCAGGTATACATATCTACAAATGTTCATGATATGCTCTGAATTCAGGCATTTATTTACATGTTTCCATAACTTTTGGCATTCCCTTAGTAGAAAACAGTGTTTTCTCAAAATGTGCACATTTATCACCTAGCACAATTTCTAATTGCAAAGAGAGAGCTGCAATAAAAAACAAGCAAACAAGCAAACAAAAAACAGTAAGAATATATACACTAAAAAGCAGAATGTTAAGTAAAAAAGTTATAGACTGAAGATGTAAATTGAAGAATGCTCAATTTTGTCCAATATTATTCTTACTTTTCTAACACTTAACCAACACCCTCTTGCTTATTTCTTCCTTGAATATTTTTTTGAACTTTTCTGCAGGAATCTGAGATAAGTTTGGAGGTAAATAGATTCATTGGAAAAGTAAAATTTAATATTTCAACGTGATATTTTTCATTTTATCTGTGATAGATTGATTTTCAAATGGTAAATTGAAAGAGAGAAGGAGTAACTTACTGATTTATACAATTGTACCTGAAATTCCTCAACTTAATTTTAAATATTGCCTGTGTATCTTTGGAAATGACAGTTTGAGACTTTGTCTCACTTCTCCCCAATTCTATGGATGAAAAAATGAAAATGAAAAAAAAAATTATTTGTGACATGACAGTGACATAACTGTAAACACTTTTTATGAAATCAAAGAAGAAATTTTTTGCTTTCAGTGAGATCCTGAAAGACATTAAATTTCTAGGAGCTCTGTTGCTGGAGGATGCACTCAAAGCTCTGAAATGTCAGATTCTTTATATATATTTATGTTTTGTTATATATATAAACATAAACATAAATCACATCATTATGCTGTGCTGTTGTGTGAGATTTAAATTTCTGTTAACACTGTAAGAAATACTGAAGTGTTACTGTCTTTCTCAAATAATGAGTCTAGATGTGCAGTGTGGGGGTCTACTACTCACTACTTACCACCTAAATGATATAGAGATCTGTAGTAGAAGAACTTTTCCAAAACAACAACAAAAAAGTCCAAACAGAACTTACAAAAGTTTTACATAAAATGCAATTACAAACACATGAATCATAAATCCAACCACACACTCAGCAGGTTGCTTAACAGATAAGAAGTTGCCCTGTTCTTGCTGCCCGTGCAACATCACAGGTCCATTTGTATTGAAAGAAAGAGCAAACTCCTCCCTTGGTATTGAAAGGAAGAGCATGTTGATCTGTGAGCAACATGCAAATCTTTTGAGGATATAAGCCCCAACCGTACAGAGAAGCCCTCACAACTCTGTAATACAAAGTATTGCAAGACCAGAACAAAATACCCAGGTTCTCAGGGCTTGTTTATTTTCTGTAGAGCTTGCTCATTTTTTAGGAATAACCTGAATGACCTGTGTAAAAAAGAATAAGCTGAAGGATTTCCCCTAGACTATTAAGGAGGAGACTTCTTTCTTGGAAGCTTCATTCTTTTTCACTTTCCATTTCATTAATAAGGAATTTCTTTTTAGTCTGTAGGTACTTAAGGTCAGTAATCAAGAGATTCTAATTTTTCATAAGCTTTCTAAAACCTATTCTATGCTAACACAACTAGATTACTAGGTAGAAAGCTACAGCTCATTTTCAACAATACTTCTGCCTGAAACACTAATGGTGTACTGTCTACAGGCTGTGACTATTCCTCCTGCCGTGTCATTATGAAGCACTTACAAAGAATTCATGACCAGCAGGGCATTCTCAAACAAGCTGATTTGTTAGGCAACACACATCTTCAGCTGGGAAGAATAACTGCACACCAGGAAAATACGCATGTTTCTTTATCCTTCTGAGAATAACAGCCTCATTGCTCTTTTTGTGATTTGTTGTATTTTCAGGGGGAAGGAGGAGGGAAGGTAGGGTTATAGATCTATAGATCTGAATATATTGTGATATAACTTTTATTATTTAATCTGCTTCTCTAATACCTACATTTGCATTGTTTCTCTGGAAATACTCTTCATCCATTGCTTCCAACAGTTTCTCCAATGAAGTCTCACATTAGAAGAAATTTTCACTTAGGCTAACAAATGCTCTATAAGACTCAGTCCACCATTTCCATTGCTTTCTGATTTCGACACACTTGCATTGTCTTTCATAATCTAAGAAAATATGCTAATGGCATCATCATTTAGTCTAAACAAAGAACCCTCTGCTGGTTACGGAGGTAGTGGAAAGAGACTGGAATTACTGCCAGCTGCATTATATACTTTTGACTCACCTGAATAACAGCTTTATCTTGCTTCTGAAAATTAGCTACTCCTATTTCAACTTCTATGCACCACTCTACTGTCAGTCTTCCAGCTGCTGCTATCAATTTCGCAGGTGTCTGTGCATCTATTCTCACAAACATGATCATTTTTTCATACTACAAGTATACTGAGTTTTTGGTTTCTCCCAGCCCCTAACATGCATCACAACTGAAAGGAACAAGTTCAAGACATCAGTAAATTCCCTTGGGTAATAAAAATTTCATGCTTATAGCTCAGTCTTCTCAACAGCATTGGGTGCTGTTGTGAGCATGCTGCCCATGTCGTTTTTGTTGACAAGATGCCCAATAACACTTCACATGCACATCAGTGGTTCTGAAGTCACAGTGTGTGTGCATCAGGCAGAACACAATACATGATGTAGCATGAAAAGCAATCAAACAGAAATATAGCCAAGATTTTGCCAGGCTGTGAATAAGAACATTACAAGTTGTTGCTGCAGTGTGTTTTTATCTTTGCCTCTTTCAGGTAGTAAGGTTGATGGCATTTTGACATCCTCTAGTATGTCTTATTTTTGCACAAAGAAAAAGTCTTCATGTATATTTTTAAATAAAGGTCCTCATCTCCCCTGGATTCCACCCACTCATGGACCGTAAATGATTGTTATGATAACTTTACCAACTGTTGACATGGACCTATGTCTGTCCATGCTCTATTGCCATCTTTACAGTATTATCTACATGTTTAATTAAGCACTGGAAAGTTTACTGCATTTGGTCAGTATTTCTTAAACAATGCATTTAAAAGTATTCCTCTTCTAATCCTCCCCTTGCGTATTCACCTTATGTACTACCACAGTGGGTTCACGTTTCTTCTCAAATATATTTTCTTGTCCTTTATTAATTTTGTAAATGTTCAGTCTCTGTTCTGGAACTAGACAACAGTTTCATCGTTTCTGCATGACTAAATGCAAATGGAGATCTTAAGATATTTTGGGAAAGCCATCTTATCAAGGAATGACATTCCCATTCTTCAAAAGCAAACTTAACTTCTTCAAGTACAGGTATCTAAAGTTGTTTAAGCATTACAAGAGTAATATTTTATGTTTTACTTTTGTTAAGCTGTTTGTATTTTATATTTTATATTTATCTATCTCTACAAATAGTACAATACAGTTGCATTCACTTATTCTACTTTGGTCGAAATGGACTCATTAGAACTGTAAAGTGTTTTGCTAACTACTGCACCACAGACAATAACACAATCCACTGCAAACAGTGGCAACAAAATATCACAGTGACATCACTGAAATACTATCCCAAATGTATTTATTGTATTTTCCAGTGAAAGAACTATGTGCGCGGTAAGGTAAGAAGCGTATTCAAGACAATCTTTTAATGAAATTAGTTTTTCATCATTTTCAGACAAATTTTCCACGAGGGTCATCATATTAGAAAATGTTTTATTTTCTATTTCAAATCAATAGGAATTTTTTCAAGTTCAATGGAGAAAACTCAAACCCTGGAGAGAGTATTGTCAATTCAGTACAAACCCAGAAAGTGTATGCAACCATTTAAACTGCAAGTATATTTTCACAGAGTGCTTTCCTCCAGGCTTAGGGGATGGGATTTACATCTATTGGAAAGCTATCTTTGCAGACTTCTTTATAGAAAGTGATTTTATAAAGTGACTCTCTGATAGTTTTTTTTGTCTTATCTCTTACCATATGATATAAGTAATAAGCGATGTGAATGCAATGTAGACACACAACCAGCTTCCTCAGAGAGTTCACACCATGCTATTAAAGTATTTTTCTATCTCTTTTAATGATGTTGCCACAGACATGTTTTTGAACTGTTTTTATTCTCTTCCTTTTTAGGAGTGCATTCTGATTTCTTCAAGGAAACACCAAATAAGGTGTTAATGATCATCTTCTCCCCAGATAATTAAAAAAATTTCCTGAGAAACGTCATGCTGTTGTTCAAGCTTTCACACAGTGATTACCAACAGATACCAAGTATTTACAATGAATATGACACAAATAAACCTAGCAGGAACCTAATTACTGCTATGTACTTAAACGGTTATGAATTAACATTTGTTCCCACCTAAATATGAAGATGGGAATTTTTTAGCCTGCTGAAACTGAAAAGATATTTCTGTATCTTGTAAAATGCACAGGTCCCATTTTCCATACCCATGGACCTACCTTTTCTTAAAGAAATGTACTTGTTTTCCATATTCTTTATCTTCGACCTATTTGATCACCTTTTACTTTGAAGTTCTCTGATGTACAGACCTAAAAACTTCAGTGTTTATCACATTTAAAATAGTTTATTTAAAACACATTTGTCATGATGAGTTATGGCTAGTAGATGTAGCAAGTGACAATGTCAGAGCTTGCTGAAACCAGAAGGATGTCAGGAATGCATTAATATGTGGGGAGGTCTGCAATCAGAAAGGCTTTCGAAAAGTCAGGGATATTATTTTCCTGAAGTAGCAGGTAATGTGACTTGCTCCACATTACAAGCAGTAACTTGATTTTTTTTTTTTTTTTAATTTTGTTTTTTTTAAAGAGAGGAAGTTCTGCAAATAGAGGCAATCTGTCCATAGAATCTTAGACCAATCATCTCACACAAAAGAGTTTCAAGGTCAGTTGTGCCTTTGATTCTCCACGCAGTGAGCAAGTAATGCAATGTCTTTCACTGCTTCTCTTCACGGACATGCTTCTATTGATTTAACAAGTTGGGGTTACTCAAGCACTTCAGTGCATTCAGGAGGAAACCCTGGGTACTCATGTACACCAATACAAAGTGGTCTATTAATAGCGATGCACTTCTTGGATATACATACAATTGGTTCTTTAGGAAGTTCCATACAAAACATGTGGAAGAATTTATTTAAAGTAAGGATGACTGAGTACCAGAACAGGCTGCCCAGAGAGGTTGTGGAGCCTCCTTCCATGGACGTTTTCAAGACCTATCTGGACACATATCTGTGTGATCTATTTTAGGGTACCTGCTTTAGCATGGGATTTGAACTCTATCCCTTCCAACCCCCACAAATCTGTGACTATGTGATTCTGTAATGCAAGTGAATACCAAAGAAGTAGATATGAAGTGATCTAGAATAGACAGATTGGAAAATCTTGAGGTGAAAAACCTGCATCTGAACAAAATTCTGGCAATATTCCTCATACAAGTGTAGTAGTTTTAATGATAAAGAGCATCATAAAGAGGAAAAACGAAATCTTTGAGTAGATACCCCAAATCTTGCTCAGTGATCTAGCTTGTAATCTGCAAAAAAATTTAGTTCTCACAGAGTTCTTAAAAAAATAAAAAATTTGCTGCAACCCAGATGCATTCTCCCTAACTTCCAGCTTAGATCACTTGAAACTCCCCATGGGCTAGATATCTGTGAAGATCTGAAATCTGTCCAAACTCAATTGGATGTGCAGGATAAACTGAGTTTAATCAGTTTTCCTTTCTGGTTTAGTAAGTGACAGACCATTTTCCTACCTTCCATGTGTCACATGGTAGTATATAAGCTAAGTTTTTTGAAGTGCTTATGCAGTCATGAATGCAGTGTGTATCTTAGTGTTTGTAACAATATGGCTTGAGATACTCTAGCTGAAATAATCTGTATCACTGCCACTGAAATATCCCTGTGAATAAGTATATGCATTCAGTTGAGGAGAAGGATGAATCAATGTTTTCATAACCTTGAAATCTGTATAGCATTCCCTGGGATTAAAAATTCATGATCTCTGTCCTGCAGTGTTATCATCTGAAGTGGATAAACACAGAAAACGAAGATAATAGATAAAGAAAGAAAAAGAACATAAGAGGGAAAATGTGAATGCTAATTACGGGCAAGTCTTATAAAAAGAGAATGAATTCTGATTCATAAACACAGCTGGATTTGGCTGAAGTAGCTAAGAGGTTACCGTTCCCAGCTGCGCTCCCACGGTATCTTCAACAGGCTAAAGACATTTCAGGTAGTATTCTGTTAACTTTAACCTCTATCATGTTAGAGTACCAAGGTAGTGTTTTTGTCAACAAGATGAAGGTAATACGTGTGGCAGCTCAGATGCAGTCACCTCCATTTCCCTGTCCCTCCTGCTGATGCAGAGGATAGGTAAAACAACCCAGGGCAGCCACAGATGTATTTTCGGAAACTAGAGTTCTGCACTGTAACAGCATAGAAGAGCTGAAACCTACTCCAAGAAAAATATTTATGTATTTCCCTGATAAATTAAAGCAAAGAGAGAACACTGATGAGAAGAATTGGAATGGACTGAAGATAGTTCAGTTGTGAGAAGGACCATGTTATAGACTATTTTGAACCATAAAGGACTGATAGATACTCACTCTAAAGAGAGAATGTACATCTGGAGAGTCTGGTGATCTGCTGGCTACAAGTTCTCCACTGGTCTGATCTGCTCTGCATAGCCCTGATCTGAAACTCCAGCCCATTCTCAGCTGAGAAACTGCCCTTTCAGAAAGTAAATAACCTGACATGAGACTGATTGAAGGAGTTGAATATATGAACATATTCAAAATGTTTTGTTTATACAGTTCACTTTTTTCTAAAAATGTTCTGAATATACCTTCAAAAGTAATGCTGAAATAACATCTCACATTCCCTCTGGATGGCTTCTATTATTTCATCTTATTTTTATTTAAGTAAGGCAGCTTCTTCATCCCTGAAACTGGCATTTATGATCCTAAATGTAGCCATGAGAATGAAAAGTAAAAATAAGAAAGAATAAGTAAGAAAAACTTTTGTCAGCTATCCTAGCTAGGACATAGCAGTCTAGAATCATTCTATGGGCATTTCTACGTGATTTGCAGTTGTTTCCTAGAAAAGACAAGAAGCAACAGTTTGTGCAGGTAGTTTAGTGGGCATGCTGATGATGGGTTGACAGTTGGACTAGATGATCTCAGTGGTCTTTTCCAACTTCATGATTTTATGGTTCTGCCAAGCCACTTCTCAGCTTTAATATCTACCATAGACTGATTTGGAGGCTGATTTGGACACTGCCCTTTCTGCTAGTGCAGCTGAGGAGGACTTGGTGGTTGGACAGTCCTTCTTACCTAGAAGATACTTGCTTTTAGAATGCATGCTTCATTCTCTTTATAGCAATGTCTGCTCACACTATTTCCAGGAGTCAGAAGTGAACTGTTCTCTGATACAAAAGTGAGAATATTACACAGACCTGATGATGGAAAGAAAAGATTTCCACGAGAAGAAACTAACCCAAATAGTGTCAAATATTACTGAAAATCTTAAACATCAATGTCTAAACTGTTTTATTCAGTCTGATCAATATCATTTTAATCAAAAGAAAAATTTGGTTTTCCAGATTCCCTTAAGCTGAGGCAACCAACTCCAACATCCTTTAAAAATGTATTAATATAATTCCTATTTTGACATGTAACTAAGAAACCTGTTCAAGATGTTCAAAGCACCAAGTGAGTCAGTGGACACTATGAAATAATTTGGATCATCTACAGTCAAGGCACTTATTAAAGCGCTTTCCTAATGAATTAAAGCTAACTTAAGGCACCTGTATGTTGCCAAGATTCTGCTGAAGAATATCTCCTTTGAAGTGCTCTTCTGTTCCAGCATGCTGCTTGTAAGGAGAGTGTTCAGTGTTGCAGACATATTAGTTTCCAGGCAAATCCAGTACTCATCAAAAACCACTACATTTGTGCAGTGAGACATTCCTCAAAACATTACTAACTGCATATCCAAAAAGTGGTGTAAAACAAAAAGCCTGACCAATCAAGTTCATGGAAAACAGAGGGTTGAGCATTTTGCTTGTTGATTCAGTTTGATTTTGTTGTCTTAGCTTCATGGAAGCATCAGGTAATTGGGCTTTCATCCAGTTCTAACTCACTCCTCAGTTAATCCTGCTTGGCATTCATATCATTTACATATGGACAAGAAGAACAGAGCAATCAGAAAAATCTGCAAACAGGAAAAGCTGTCATTTTTACCACACTAGAGTTTGCTGCATGGATCCAAACCTAAAATGCAAACTGCAGATCACAGTTAGGCAAGTATTTGCTCACACTTCCACACTGAATAATATTGCAGCAGGCATACTAGACCTTTACTGATAAAGCTGCCAGAATGACATAAAAATAGTCCACAGTCCATTTTGAGATCAACTCAATATGCCAAACATTAATTTACAGGAAATTCACAAGCTGAGAAGACAGAATTAAACAAAGAGTTCTATTCTCAAACCTTTCCTCTTTTTTCCTGTAGTGTTCATTGGAATTTGCAGATATTTACCACATCACAAAACTTAGGCGCTCCAAAAATGCCACTGAAAACCCACACTTCTAAAAAATAATCACAATGGAGATTTCTTCAAGGTTGTAGAGTTCTGCTTATCATGCTTGCAGTTCTAGTACTAGGTTAATGTATGTGTGATACTATGGTTGTGCAGAGGATATATATGTTTAACTTGGCAGGAAGGCAAAACAACTTGTGTGAGAAAATGCTGCAAAGCACTACAACCAGCAAGTTGTTCCACTAAGGTAGTGAAATTTAATATAACAGCACAAACATAGCTCTGCTAATTTAGTTTCAGAATACCCATTTTTAAAAGACCTGATTTTACAGAAGAAAAGTAAATGTGAGCAGGAACACTACATTATTTTGCTGAAGTCTGTCAGTACAGAAAAAAATCTTTCCTGTTCACCTCTCAGTGGGGTGATGAATGCCTTGACTGCATGATGTACAAATCAAAATTTAACCTATTCTGAAATATTGCTTTATTTAGTTCTGTGAGCCTGATAAGCACACACATTTAGAAAGCAAATGTAGCATACTGAAGTATTTCTAAAGGACTGAGTTGTTTGAAAAGTGCTTAAACTTAAGCCTACATCAATATACTCGGAAAGCACTGTGCATGACAAATTATTTGCCTTAGCTTTCAGTCAATCAGTTGTTTCAGATTCCTTTTTGTATGTGTCACGGTTTTGTGTTTTTTGGTTTTCAGTATTCCACATCATAACATCATGTAGTGCACTGGGAGTTAAAGTGTTAATGCTCCAATTCTGGATACCTGTCCCTGCACATTACAGAAGTCATGGGATCTGGCCTTTCTGGGTGGGGCGCTCTCTTACTGCCTTGCAGTGGGTGCTGGAGGGTGCTTTCCTAGCTGTTCCAAGCTTTTCAGGTTTGACTTGGTCTTGGGAACTCTCTCTCTCACCTATTTTATTTGATTTATTAGTCTCAATTTCAATTAGATTGTATTATATTATGTTATCGTGCAAGTTAGTAAAATAACTTTAAAATAAGTTTTCTTCCATAGATCGTTGCCGCTGTTTTTTTTTTTTTTTTCCTTCCTTAACCCATCTCCCATTTCCCTATCCCTTTTCCCTTTCCCTTCCCATTTTGTGGGGATGGGGGGCGGGGGGGAGGGCAGGAGCCTACTGCCGCCCTGTCACATGCATAGATTGACAGTATGTCAGTGTAGATCCATTTCATTTTTATCATAGGAAGAAAAATTTCAAAAGGTATTTTGGAAAATCAGAAAATTATGACCTGAGAATTTTGTTGACCCTATTAATAATTTCTTCCCTTTAATAGATATTGCCCTAGTGCACATTACCACAAAGCAGTACAGGAAGCTGTATGGCAACTTTATTACCAGCTCTTCTGACAATGCAATTTTTGCTCTGACGTTAATAGATATAATTGAATCATTAAGGCTATATACGTGAATGTACTTTCAAATACACTTTTGCACTCACATTTAGGAATCAGTTTAACCCTGAAAGTAAAGATTATGACAAAAAAGAAATGCCAGGACAAGTGTGTTAGCTTGAGATGGCTTCCTGTGAATGCTGTAACTCAGAGGTGATAAGAGGTAAACCAAATATGGAAACTGCCACAGGAATTTTCCAAAAGGTCTTGTGACAGTCTCTGCCAAAAATTGCAGCCCATTTAAAAGGGAAAAAAATAGCTTTGGAAAGCTGGTCACAAAAACAAGCTTCTCTTCTTTCCCATGCTCTACAATTCAGAGTAATTGACTTTAGATTATACCAATATATACTCATTTTCTTCCCTATTACCTAGAAGTCTGATTTGAATAACACAGGTTTCCCAGAGCTACATCATTAAGATGTGTAAGTATGTACATCCGTCAGTGTGTCTCTGTTCATATCTAAGCATGGAAGAAAACTAATCTCAAAATCTCAGTTTTCCAGAATTTCTCAAAGTCACCCCTATATTGAAATTTTAGATTTACCAGCCTTCCTCCATACTTTTGATGGGATACTGAATCCTCTATTACCTTCAGATATTTTAATCAGAAAAAAAATGAATCAGCTACTAAAAATAGTATTTTTAAGAATGGCACATCCTTGTTTCATGTTTGCTATCTTAAACTCCAAAGAACATTTTTTGTCATTGCATTCTTCACTGGAATACTTCCTTTTTATTCCCTCTAATTTTGTGCTGTACCTACCCAGCCACTGAAGTACTTCATGTTATCTTCAGCATCTGTTCTGTTCTCCTTTTCCTAGCAGCTGCTGATGTGTCTCCTGCACACAGATCACACAGGCTAGAGACATCAGACAGGATATGACTATCAGAGACAATAAACCAATGTAGGCTCCGAATGGAAAAAAAATATATGCTAAAGCATAGCAGAACAACGGAGAAATTCTGCAAAATCATTTCATTTTTCCCCTGTGGAAAATTACAGATTTTCAAAAATTACATTCCTATTCCAAATGACTCTTGGCTTATAGCAACTCTTTAAAATGAATACAGAAAAGGTGATTGTTGTGAAAATCCTTACAGGATTACTCTGATTCTCTCTCTGCACTGCGTATATTTCTGTATGCCATCACAGTCCTGAGATGGGAGCAGAATTTGAACAAAACTATCTTCTTATGTTGGTGTGAGAATCCTTCTTTGTTTTTTGGCTCAAGGCTTGCTTCCTGAAGTACTTCTTGTGATAAGACTCTGATTGATTTGTTGAGGAGGCAAGTGATGGGTGCTACCGTGTGACAATCAACGTCACTTTGGGAACATTTGAAAGCCCCTTTCTCCAGAGCTGCTTGCCTCCAGAGGAGAGTGCTCAGGAGTGTTTACTGGTGGAAGATCTGGCCTGTGACTAAATAGCTCCAGCTTGGTATGGGAAAACTGGGGAATGATACCATCGTGTCCTGTGAAAAACAGGATGCAGATGGGCATCCCTGCTCCCTCTTATCTGCTGGCAAGGCCCAGAAGATGGGAACAAAGGAGTTTCTGCTGAGATCCCAGAGCCAGAAGCTGTCACTCCAAAGACAGCTGACTCGACCACTTTGAAAGCATTGAAAAGGGGCCATTATCGCCATGGTCACTGTTCCCATTGCTGTTGTCCTCCTCGACAGAACAACAATGCCCGACGACCCATCAATGGCTGAACTACTAGCCACAGTGGATCCATGGTGGTGACTATTTCCCTGTTGCTTTCTATAAAGACTCCTTGCTTCTTCTTTCCCATCTTTTCTATCACCTTCCTTCCCTCCCACATTACCCTAATTCATAATAGTGTCCGTCTTCCCTTTCCCCATCTCTCTAATTAAGATTTATAATAAACTGCTCAGACCAACATTTGAACCATTGTTTCTTGATCTCACGCTGGGCATACAGATATTAAAAGAACCTCCTCACCCTCCTATAATTGGAGTGAGACAGGTGGTTTAACACTGATGGCCAGCCAAGCCACTCTCACTCTCACTCTCACTCTATTCCTCAAAGAACAGGAGGACAAAATACAATGACTCCAGATGAGTATTTATCAAAAACACTACAAGGCAGAGCAGCATCTGTGCGGTTACACATTGCTACACTAGCTCAGGATATAGATACAGGTATCCTGGTTGCCCATTTCCCCATGCACTGCAGCATGGAACCATTTTCTGCCACCACAACCTCTGGCTTTCCTTTCCTTTTTCTCTGACATAGACTGAATCTGTACCCTTGTCCTCTTCTCCTGACTTGAAGCATGAGTAGAGATGGCACAGATTATGCAACCTATATCTGCAGTTTGCAGAGAGTTGTAAGGAAGATTACAAGAGCTGCATGCAATGGATTATTTAAGAATGGTATATAAAATTTCCACCAGAGATCCCAGCTTACCCTCCTATACAAAAGGGTAGGACTACAAAAGTCCTTAATTATGGAGGATTTCTGGGTTGTTGTGTAGGTAGGGCAAAACCAGCAGTCTCTGGAGCAACACAGAAATTGATACAATAGCAGTTATCTCATAGGAAAGCAAATCACAGAATCTCAGCTCGCTCATTGCACAGGAAAATCAGAAAGTCTTTCTCTTTTTGTCTGTCCTACTTTCATTAAGTTGGGATAATGTAATCTATATATTTTTACATCATCAATTTGTGAAATCACAACAGAATGACCTCAAGCGTATTTGACTCAGATTTATAAAGGCATTTAAGTCCTAAATCGGTAAAGGTTAGGCACCTACACTTCTCTGTAATGAGTCCTCATCGTTTTACCAGTATCAAAGCCAAATTCACGCTGACACTAAATCATTTTGTTTTGTTGTGTGTTTGTTTCCTTTGTTTTGTTTTGGGGGAGGTTCTTTTGCTTTTTTTGGTAGCTATTTCTAATGAACCATTGTCTTAGGTTTCGTCAGATTGCTAACTGTCTACATAAACAGCCTGTCTGAATTCATATCCATGGTAACTGATTTAATACAGAATCAGACTGCAGTGGTGTTAACTTGGTGTTGTTAATGTCAACGGCAGTTCTTTACTGATTTCAGTGCTGCCAGTAATGTTTCTGTTCTCACTGATGGTGTGCAGAACCCTAACTACAGTCAGTATTAGTGTCAGATACAGAGTATATCCAGAAGTTTAATAAGGTTTCCTTATCAGAGGTTTATTTGCTATTGCTCACATATTAGCATCTCTAGGACTCTCTCTCTGATACGCACTGAAGCATCCTGTACAACTTGAGCTGGAACCTGGTGTAATGTTCTTCTCATGTACATCTAGGCAAAGCTATATCTATTTGTGCCATTCCTCTCACCTTTGAGACTTTCTCTACAACTTTCAACTATAAAATATGTTTCTCAGGTTCTGGTATCTTAAGTGGTCCTCATCTGACACAGTCATTTATTGATTGCATCATTTATGATGTTAGTGATGCTGAGCTACAGCACTACAGCTCAGTATTTTTTCCAGTTACTTTCTCTCTAACACAGTCAATGAAGAAAAGCCCTGCCTTAATTTCAGTAATATATGGACTCTGTGCAGATTGTTCCAGGGGGCCAATCAGTGGCACAACTCAATACCAACCACAAGACCATCTTTGCTGAAAGAAAGTAAAAAAAAAAAAAAAAAAAAAAAAAAGAGATCCTTATTGCTCAATTGCAAGTTTAAATGATATTTGCTATAAGATATCAGTTGTCTTTCACTACACATTACTCCATACTCTCCTCATAAAGACTCTCAAAAAGATTTTTTATAGTGACTTGGTTCACATAATATTCCTCCTAAAAAGAGCTTCTCCAGAATTCCCACAGTACCACACCACAGTTCACTTATGCTTAAGTTTCCCTTTCTCCCAAGAGACAAATTAAAGTGTTATGAATTTTATGATTGGTGATTTCACTGGGAAGGCTAAGTACAACTCAGACTGTTACTGTAGTTAGTCACTAATTTGTGGCCTCTCAAACAGCACAAGAACTCAGTGACAATGATTAAAATGTAAAGACTTTTTTTGAGCAGGGAAAAAGAAAAAAAAAAGGTTGCATTTAAGAAATTGCATGAGGAACTTCCTGCATTTTCAAAGAACTTGTGCATAACATAAAACAATATTGAACTTTAACTTTTGCCTAAAATTGTCTTAAAAAAATATAGCAAGTAGGAATACCATCAATAAAATAATCCTAATCAAAGAAAGAGAAGCATTTGTATCCCCACTGTTGCAGAACTGCAATAATAATAAAACAGGCATACTAAAAGCACATAAATTCATGTGATTCACAATATCAGGAATTCCTTGTGTTTTTAGGTCTGAGAAGTTTTCAAAATACTCAAAAATCTCTTGTTTGTAAAAAGTGTGTACTTTATGTATCTATATGTATATTCAGAGGAATATGTAAACCCCTGTAGTATTTTCATGACTTGAAATAAATGTGTTTATGAAACATGAAGAATGTAGCCATACAAGAATGTATGATGACTCGTGTTTAAAGGAAATTTTTGTGAGAGTAGAAGCCTAAAGACAATTCAATTGAGATAATCCTCAAGGAACTCCATATTAGAGAATTTACTCTCGTACAACCACAGATCACACAAATCCACACACACATACACTTTTTTAGATAGACTTGATTTGTAATGTGCCAGATTCAGTCCTGTGGGTCCCATCTGTTTCTGGAATGAAATTACATCATTTTAAAGTCCTTCTAAGAAAGGCTATGACATTGCCTGTTGAGAAGAAATGATCAATATGGGCTGCCTTATTTAGCCTGCTAAAGAACTGTAATGGACTGCTGTTTTCATGGAGGTTAAGGAAAGATGGGTTAAGGAGCACTCTTGTCAATGAAGAAAGAGCTCCACAGATTAGACTAACTACAGTAATTTTACAGAAGATGAAGAAAACGTTGATATCCTCTGTTATTTCTTTCCTGAGACATTTATCTTTTCTGGAACTTATAACATCTTATGTCATCAGTTCGCTTTGTATTGAGTACATGTGTATGTACACGCATGTATACTCAGCTTTCTGATTTTGAGGAATATTAGAAGATTAGAATATTTGCAGGAAACAAATATATACATATACGAGGAGGACATATATAACAAGGAGGACTGCATGGAAAATTCAACATATATCTGCTTCACGTGTGGATTGTGGTAAAGAATTTGATCTTCTTTTTCAGAATTTGGGAAGCATGTCCTCTATTTCCAGGACTCACAAAGGTAAAAGCCATGTTAGGAGATAGACTCCAATTTAGTTAGTTTAATTAAATTCAAATATTTATTTGGGGTAAGCTCAGTTAAGATGGTCCATGTAAGTAATCCCCTATACTTAGCTGGACTAATCACTACACTATTTCTTTTTCTGCAGGGGAGGAAAAGGTACTAATCTTTTCTTTCTGGTGACAGAGACAGAACCTGAGGGAATGGCATGGAACTGCATCAGGGAAGGATCAGCATGGGTGTTAGGAAGAGGTTCTTTACCAGAGAGTGGTGGGCATGGAACAGGCTGACCAGGGCAGTGGGCACAGCCCCAAGTTAATGGAGTTCAAGGGGTGTTTGGACAGTGCTCTGAGACATAGAGTTTGGATTTTGGGTGGTTCTGTGTGGAGCCAGGAGTTGGACTCAGTGATCTTTGTGGGTCCCTTCCAGTTTGGGATATTCTGTAATACTATGATTCTAGCTGTATATTAAGATTTTCTTATATAAATAAAAAACTCTCAGTAAAAGGCTGAAAGAGATATTATAAGGATCTTCTCTGCCTATATATCTTCTTATTCTCAAGATCTCAAAGTAATATTCCAGTAATAAATAAGAAAAGAAAACCAATATCCTGTAATTAACGGAAGTGGAATAATAAATTAATATTATCAGTACAAAACTGTGCTCTTCAACATATAAATCACATAGCATTGCTAGCAAGTAGACCAATGCTAGCTTTGAAGTAATGCTACTGATAAATATACATCCAAAATACTTAAGAAATATAAAGCCATGTTTTGTAACAGTGAAGAAATGTAAGCAATTTGTCACGGGTTTATTTGAAATTCACAGCAAAAGAGTTTTCTTGGAGATCAGTTTGGTGAGGCTTAAGTTTGATAATACCAAGCACACTGCTTTGGTTAAATTAACATCCAAAAAAGAACAATTCAACAGGAACTGTAAAAAGTGAAATAAGTGGAATTCTAAGTTGTTTATATCAATACTAATTATGTGACTGCAACAAGCTTAAATTAGTTGACTCTGTAGTCAATATTCTCAGAGTAGTCTGGTCCTTATGTCTTTGTTATCGTACCTTTCACAAATGGAATTAAAGGTTCAGTGCTGTGTTGCAGGTCCACCCTTTTTCAGCTGCTACCATTTTTCTTAATAACAAGGTATCTGAGTCACATACAGTTAATCTGAATTGATCCGTACTGGAGCTAGATTATGCCCCAAGGAAACAAATTATAAGAAAAGAACTCTTACATGTACTGTTTAGATGTATCAGACTTTCTTTTTCATGGCTGAAAGCCTTGTACTTACTATAAATTTTCAAAATCAGTAAAAGATATTTTAAAAAAGGCTAAATACAACCTTTTCTTTAAAAGTCAGAGAGCTAAACCAGCCCCTATAATAAAAATAATTACATCAATTTCTGAAACAATCTTCGAAAATTGATGCTTTCCTGATCTGAGTCCTGCTTCGAGTAGGGTAGTTATGAAAATGTTGTAGATTTGTGGTACATTTGCTAAGAACTGCATGAAACCCAGCCAGTTTGACTATTTGAACGAAAGGCCCTGCCACTGAAATACATGCATCTAAGACTCTAGGTAGAGGTAGAATGGCCCAGAATTCCATCCATCAATTTTAAGAAAATAAATATAAATGCAAGTACATTGAATAAACTGTCAATTTTTTTTTCAAAGATGCTTCACATTATTATTATTAATTGCCTGAACTGACATGGCACTGTTCCACTGCTATTAATGAAAATTGGCCTTGATTTTTTTAGGACAGAAATCCAATAGTAAAAGTAGCAGAATACATATTTATCCACGTAAATCATTTAGTCATCAACCCACTCAGTCCTGTTGAAAAGCAGTTGAAAACATAAGTAAAGTTTTTCATTGAAAATCAGGTAGCCTGAAGGAGATTTTTTCAAAGGGTGTTATTTCATCACATGTTTTTTCCATTTGGTATCATTACTATAAAATGTAAAAATTGAACAGTTATGAGCACTCAACCATTAAAGTCTACTTTGATTCTTTGCATCATCTACAATGATTTTTTGTATCATTTAAATAAGTTCAAGAAAAACAGGGCTTCTTGTTAAAAAAAAAAAAAAAAAAAAAAAAAGTCACAAAGAAAAAAAGACAGAAGAAGAAACCTTCTGAAAGTAAAAAATTCAAAATCCAATCTAAATATTCCAAAACCTTCCTTTTTCACAGATTTCACAGTATTTTTTGAAAGTACTACCACTCAGCTATCAAAGGATCCTTTCCATATCTTAACGATCCACAAAAAAAACTCCTGATGAAAAGCAGGTGATATTTACAGTAATTAAACAAAGTTACATAAAGCTGTTGAAAATGTTAGCAGTAAACAACAATGCAGTGGCTGCCAAAAGTATACTGACAAAGGAATATTTAGGAAGAAGAATAAAACAGTACAAAAATCCCATTTCAGTTTTGAACATAATAGACAAAATATTCAACTTAGTCCCACAGCATTTTTGTGCAGATCTGAGTTGGGAAAAGCAATGATAATAAGTACAGCTCTTTCTTCTACATACAGTAGAATTTCTAGAAATTAAACAGTAGTTTGTAAACTCTCTTCTGATTCTTTTAACAGAATGGTGAGGACTGCGCCATGTTTTACATATGAGAAAAGGAACAAATTAACAACATAATTGTATCAGTATGTGGTATGCCGCTTTCTTTTCAAAGCCCTTCAAATTTTCTCAGTGTTCTGACTTCAGGAGGTGAAACGGGGGAAAATGAAAGTAATCTGAGAATACAGCATATTTCCTTCACTGCTTTCCTGATCTTCGTAAGAAGAAAGTTTTTTGTTTGTTTGTTTGTTTTAATTGAAAGCAGTGGTAGAAATAAACGCAATGAGAATCTCAAAGCAAAGGAAACAAAACAAGAAGAAAAAACACAAACAACAACAGCAAAACCCACAGTGAAGAATAATTGTAATTTTTAAAGCCTTGACAATATCCTACTAACTTGGAAGACAAAACCACAAAGCAAGCCATACAAGCCTTTGTTGTCAGGGTATGCAGCGGAGTATAGAAATATTAATTTTTCAAATTGCATTCACTTTCAAACCAAGGTTTGGTAAAAAAAAAATGCTTTTTTAAGCAGTGGTTATCCTTAGCTGTCAAAACACTGCTTACATGCTGTCTGGAAAAATTACCATTTGTAATTCATGTGTCAGTACTTACCCTACTCTTTACAGTTAGGCAGAGAGAAAGTTCTAACTCAAATCAAAGTCATTTCTATCAATGATACTTATTGCTCCCAAATACCGATATGTTGACAAAACTTTCCAAATACGTAATGGTTCTTTCTTGTTTTTAATATGTATTTCATACTAGTCATTTACTATTTCCATGTGAAATTTTATGTCTAAGAGGGGTCTGGGATGCTTCCTTATGAAGGACACAGTATATGTCTTTTGATCATTCATTTTATTGATACACATTATTCTCCTGTTATGCTACAACATCAAAGAAAGCTAAAAAGTTGACCGCTGCCTCTCTGAGAACTTGCTTTGCATAGTGTATCTCCATTAGTGCTTCCATGCAAGTTGTTAGAATGACAGTTAAATATCTTCATGCATTTATATCAGTTCATGTAGTAAAATGTCAAATTCTATGCACACTGAAGATAAAAATGTACAATATGTAATGTAGAATCAAGACATGCACAGTCAGAGCATTAAAATATTATATAAGTGAAGGTAGTCAGTATCAGACTGAAATCTAGAAATTATAGTCTCTTAGGTATAATGGTTTCATTAAAATGTTCAAACACTGTCTCCAAAGCTAATTTTCTTTCCAAAGTACCCATGCATAGAAAGCACAGCAATAAGACATCCCCCTGCTATGCCTTTCTGAATAGCAGATTAACTGCAGAACTAGAATGATGTCAATTTGTTTCAAAATATTGCAGCAAAGCTTTTGAATGGATGAGCAATTACTAACAGAGGGTGCAATTATAACGGAATCACAGGGAATGCTTTAATATGGTTCTTCTTCTATGTACAAGCAATAACAAGAAAATGTAATGAAAGAGGAATAATGAGACAGTTGGGTTTGACAGCACCTTGGCAGCTGTCAATAAGAAAGTAAGTGCATTAGTGCAGCGGAATCCATTCTTCAAGGGATCTCCTAAATGAGCAGGGAAATGAGCAACTTGTCAGAGGGTAGCTGAAAGTGTAACCAACAGGGACTTTAGGATATTCCCTTAAATTAAAACAAAATTTAGTTTTTATACTAATTAACTCTTAAAAGACAGTGATTTGGGCAGCTTTGACTTGAAAATTCTTTGCGTTTTGTCTTTCTGTTGTGCCACTTTCCCAAGCTGTTGTTAGATGTTTGAGGACGATATAAAACCTTTTCACTTGCAACCTCTCTTGCACATAAACTCACTCCACTACTCACTTTTTTTACTGAATGAATATTTTACAAAGTGCTTTTTGCCATTTGTCACATTAAGGTGGCTTAATACTATTTCTACACTTAAATAGGACCAGCCTGGAGCCAGCTGGTCTACCTAGACAGGTTCAAGAGGAAGAAAATCGAGTTTCAAAAGCAGTGGACCAAATTCTCCTTTCAATTATCCATTGTAATTTCATTACATGCAAAACCAATGATGCAGTGTGCTCCTGTTTTCCTGCTAGTAGAATCTATATAATTGTCTTTTGTGGCATTCAAATGCTACAAATATGACAAATGTTTTCATTAAAGATAAACAACTACAACAGAAAAACTATAACAGAAAAGAGCTTTACTCAAACTAATGCCAAAGGTTGATTGTTTTTCTTGCGTATCCAAACTCTGCATGAAATAAAACTATGAGATCAAGTATTCATATACTTTGTAAAATACTCTAGTAAACAAGTGTGAATATGTATCCAATAGCACAAGATATTTTTTATACTTCTTCTTACACTACTTCTGCACCTACTAAGTAATAAATTTTCCATGGAATCCCCTATTTAAATAAGTTACTGGATATAAGGAAGATTTGTTGCATATAAGGAAAATTTGTTACAAATGTATTCTAATTTTATTTACAAGTGGGAAATGTAGGTTTTGTTGTTTTTTGTCAGTTTTCTTTGGTTGGTGATAGGGTTGTTTTTGGTTGATTTGTTTGTTTTTCTTTCTTGTTTGCCTGATTTTTTGAGTGGACAGCTAATTGAACTGGAGTTCTTGAGCAGTCTCATTATTCATAAGAGTGCTAATCCCGCTCCACTCATCTACATTTGAAATCTATGATCATCAAGTTTCAGAGCTCCAACACTGAATTCAGCTATTCACTGTCTTGGATGCAACGTCAGATAGACCTTTACTTTCCATACAGTGGGTTTGTTTTGCAGTTAGTAGCCGTTTGGGTAAAAGCTACAACACTAGGTGCTATTAGCATAAATATGCCACAGAAATTTTTGTTGCTATCCGGAAGGATGTATTTTGATTTTCTGGCATTTTCACTTTGTAGAAGAAGAAAGATATTCTTAGAACATGCATTAATGTGGCTTAAACCTATAGAGAGCACTAAAGCACAGACTATTTTCTTTCTTATCACTAACCATACATTTTTCCCCACTGTTAAGACTACATACATAGTAAGACTACCCACAGCAATCCAAACAGGAAATTAGGTCTTCTGGCTTTCTCCACCATTTTTCAAAAGAATCTGCTCATGAGAAGATAGCCTACTTCCTAGACTATATTAACACATGATAATTACATTTTCAAAGCAAAAAGGAGCACATGTCCTTAGTAGTCTTTGATGGTAGCTTTAAATTGCACTCATTGCTTTATAGCAAGTATCTCACTGAAACGAAAAATAAAGTTATAATATTGAGTAATTGTTCACCGCTTTCCAACTTCAAAGTGCTTTGTAAATATGATCTAATTCATCATAATTTTCAGTCCTCATGAGAATTGAGTACACAACATTAGAGACAGGAAAAGCAAGGCAGACAGGACTAATGGACAAATTCCATCATTTTTGCCCAGGCATGTCCTCGCTTAGGATTTTTCTCCAGGAAATATTAAATCTATAAGGGGAAGCAAAATTTTTCAAAACAAAATCTAATAGCTACTAAGTGTGAGCTACTACAGATTTCTATTACCAGTTTTATTTTGTGTTTATCTTCCTACAAGAAGTCAGTTCGTATAGTATATGAGCCTGTTAGCCACACGTGCATCTTTTCCCATAAAATCTATTCTCATTATATATGTGATATACTGTTTCTTCCATATTTATACCTTTAAATTTCAATAGTATATTAAAGATACATACATTATAAATAAATAATGTGAAAAATATTGAAATATAATGAAACAAAAACAGTAGAAAACACAGTCTTACTGACATTGAAGATGATTTACACATATCATACCTGATTGCTCAAAAGAAACTTCTGCCTGTCATTAAACAGCTGTTTTAACTAATTGTTTGGAAACACTAGCTAGGTTTTCAAAACTTTTGAAATTATTTTAATTACATTAAAAGTAAAAATAAACTGCATAATTTACATATAAAACAGTCCAAAGTTGTCTGATTTGAAGCCTGGGTCTTATATAGCTGCTTTTGACAGGATTTCTGTGAAGGAAGGAAGGGAGGAATCCAGACACTGACTCTTGAAATTACCCCATTTATATCTTTCCTGTGCAAAATGTTTTTTTTCATAACAGCAGTAAATAATATGGGATCACCTAGCTCAGAGAAGTTAACCTTCAGTTTTGCCAGTAGTTAAGCCAAAAAAGCAAATAGGAAACAGAGAAGAATGAATGGAAAAAAATATCCAACTTTACACAGGAATTATCTATCTTAGTGTGGGATGTTCTCACCTCTTAAAATTACAGTAATGACTGTGACCATAAAGAAAGCCATTGTGTTTTATTCTAATCTGACAGGAAGGCATGATGGTTTTGTAAAAAATTACTTTTCATGAATGTTTGGTCCTTAGATCACTGGCATTTTATAAGGTGGGACATTTCCCAAATACCTCTGCTGTTTTAACACTTGTGCAATGCTTATGTATTCCTGTGAATATTTTCACTGGCCTAAAAGAAAAAATTGTATCTTTATTTCCAAAAATTTGTATGTGCTGGGAAATAATCCAGTGCAATACTGCTGAAAGAGGCCAGCCACACAAGTCCTTTTCTTTCCAGAAAGCTAGGTAAAACAATTTGGACATGTAATAAAAAGATCTCTTTGTTGTTTTCAATAATTTTATTTTGCTTATAGCTCATTTTATGCGTTTAATGAGCTCAGATGTAAATAGAATAGGAAAACAAGCTCTCTAAGTAAATCAGTAGTAGTTAAAAGGTCAAAGATCGTATCTGATCAAGAAAACTGACCATATGGTGCTACAAATATCTACTGTTTGTATCTGACTATACTGCCAGCTCTTGTAGCAGAGAAGCTCCACAAGTCCCCTGGATCACTCAATTAAATAAGCCACATTACGCAGGGAAAAAAGTAGGACTAACAATGTAGCATAACTGTTACATCATCTCAAGTCACCATCCAGAAATCATAATAAATCAATGACCAATTAGTTAATCTAGATTAATCACAGGCATACATCTTTTGGCAACGTGGATCCAATCAAAGAAATTCAACTGGCAGTATCTGTTGACCATGCCACTGGATGAGAACCCTGTAAGGCCCCCCAAAATACATTCAGTAGGACTCAGAACTGGGTCAGACACTGATTGAAGGGTGGAGAGGGGTGAGGGGGCTTCATGGGTGGTCTCACTCTGTCTGGCTGCATGGAGAGCCTTCCATAAAGGTGATGGAATGGGTGCCATGGCCACCACCAAACACGCACATCCTTTACTGGCAGGGATGAACAAAGGGAAGCCATTGGTTGATTCCTGCAGCTCAGAAGGCTGAGAATGCTATCCCAAAATAGTTTTCTCACGAGCAGAAGTTTTCTTGATTGAAATCACTGTTAATGAGCGTCACCTGTTATAACAATAATAGTAATATAATAGTAATAGAAATGAAAAACAGGAACAAGAGAATTCAGAAGTTTTCTATATCAAGCTGCTACCTGAAAAAAAAAGAAAAAGAAAAAAATAAAAAGAGAGAAACAAAAATTACAAACTGAATCCAGCAGTTTGCTGCTGGTAATTTGGGTCTGTCGGCGAGAGAACGTGTGCTTGTTTTTTATTTAATGTACAGATTTATCTCAGTTGTAATGTTGTTGTGATTTTTATTTTTTTTTTTTTTTAGAGGGTAAATCAATTGAAATTGCTTAGTTATTTTGTTTTCTTGTTCCTGCAGACATTGAAATCTGAGCACGCCCATTCTGTGCTAATACATGGAAACCATAAAATTACACTGTCTGGGGATAGCAGCTCACTCTAACTGAAACAGACAGCAGGCTACTTGCATTATTCACTCTGAGCGAAACTAGAATACTGAGAAGAAGGAATCAGAAGTGAAAAGTAAATTAGAGGCTGATTCTATAAATCTCTCTGAGCAGTCTGCTTGTCTTCACATATATACTGCAGTCAAATACAAAGTGCTTTCACAAAGAAGGGTTTGCAGGATCAGAAAAACTGATCTCTAGCAAAAGTAACAAGCAGAGTAATGTAAGTATTTTTATGCTGTATGTAATTATTATTGTCTCGATTAGGTCTATTAAAATATTAGTATTGTTTACATTATTGCATTTGTTACCCTTTTTCAGTATTTTTCATGATAATATGCATTGTTTACAATGAATACAAATTTTAGGGACAAAGAAGATTCCAATATGCATTATGTCAAGAATACACTAAATTTAATTTAATTCCTCCTAGTAAGATAAAGACAGGCCATGAGAAAATTTAGAAAAGTGGTTATGAATAGAAAAATCTATCAAAAATTATCCAATCAATTACTTTTCATCATTCACACAGTTGGAAGCAAATTCATACTAATTTGGCTTGGGGTTACACTCACTTAAATCCTACTGATTGCAAGAAGCTTATCCACATGCTCAATGTTGAGATCATGCTTACAAACAAATGTCTTGAGGTAAAAGACTGAATCAAGACATTATTCTTCCCTATTCCTATTTGTACCAAAATCCTCCAAAAGACAATTTTATTGCCAAAAGCAGTCACATAATACAGAATACTGAAGCAAATCCAGCTTTGAAAGAATTTGATAGATCAAAAGCATCACAAATTCATGACACAAATCATTGACCACAGGAAAATGCCAATTGCTGGTTCAAATATGTTTGAAGGAGTTCTTTTAGACAAGTTAGCTTTACACTGGCAAGACTGGAGATTGCTCAAATATTGCCTGCCTGCCAGCTGCCCACATAAAACTAGCATAATAGTATGAGGAAATATAAACTCTATGTACATGATGTGATTATTTTTTGGAAATGTCAGTTGTGTGTCCATTCCTCATCCAGATGAAATTAGCACTCCTGAGCCATCGAATAGCACGTAGATCAGGTATTAGCAATAATGGAACTAAAGCCTAATTACAATCACTGTAAAAAGAGTATATTAATAGTTCTCAGCACAGACAGAATATAGAGAGGATTAATTCGAATCCCTGTAAATCCCAGAGGCCCTTTATCTCATTCTATTATGGAAAATTTAGTAAAGTTATAATATTACAGAACTTTATTTGTTCTACTTTGAAATTGTCTAGATAGGAATATATATCAATATTATTGTTCACACTACATAAACACAACAGTAGAAACCAGACTACAAAACCCTAAATAAATGTACATCATTCTGATATCTTCATTATCCAAACTACACTTCAAAATATCATTTTATCCAAATGACTTACTAGAGAGAAATTCTTGATCAAATTCTCACTTGCTTCAATTGAAAGTTAGAAAAAAAATTGAGAAGAAAAGCTGATCTACTGGATATTCCTTGAAGAATTCAATATTTACTTCACTCAGTCCATGAACAGACTGGAAAATTGTAAAAAAAATATTTAACATAAATTAAAAATGGTGCAGACACAGATATATATATATATATATATACACATGGTAAGACTGAAAATTACTGCCAATTATAAATATTGAGTTTCTTGCAATATTTGCAAGCTTGGAAAACACCAATTACCCTTTTTCGCAAGTAATCTTTGTGGAAGGAAGAGCTGCTTTAACCAACTTCAGAAGTCAGACTGCTGCCTCAGTGCAACTGCTATTTTTCCATTCTACTTTCAACACATTACGTGAAACAACTGTAGTTTCTATCATCTTAGCTACACTCCATCTTCTTTTAAATGGAATAAGGCATAATCTTTACACGAATTGCCTTCCTTTTCTGCATCATAATAGGAACTGCAACATCAAAGCTCCACCCTTAATTTCAAGTGTTAGCTACTTGAAGCCAAGCCTCCATTTGTTGCCAAGGTAACAGAGAGAAAGTCAACTGAAGTCTGTTCCTGGATGTAAAAATTAACAGACTGATGGATATATATGTCTTACTTATGCAGAATATGTGTCAAAAATTAATGATAATACAAAGTACAATGAAAAAAAAATTATAAATAAAGTGAACATTTTTGAACAAATAGTATGTATAAGAAATTTTCAAATGTTAAGAAACATTACAGCCTTACTTCTGTAAAGAAAGTGAATAACTTAATGAGTTAATTTAGTTATTGCATGATCTTATTTTATAGCAACCATTTCAGATAAACACAATTTCCATTTCTACAACTTGTTAGTAACATAAATATATTGAACATGCTGGCAAAAGTCATCACAAAATACTTTCTGATGCATTGTTTGATGCTAAAGTTGAGAAATGTAGGCTACTGCTGAGTGATCATTCCATATTTAAAAACCTTTTCAAGCATATAGCATATTGCAACATATGGGCAAACGTACGATTTCAGTTTGGAGGGCAGCTAATTAGCACCAGAATAGAAGCAAGAACATTTCTGTAACCCCTGGGACAGGAATATTTTCCATAGAACTGACAACTGAAAGTTTCAGCCTAGGCAAATTACCCCCAGACACAACTCAGGAATAAATATGACTGCAGTTTATTTTTTTAACTCTCCTAATTCCATCTTTAACCTTTCTCATCCATTACTACTTTCAGTTTTCCTTAACAAATTTCATTACAACTTTACTCAGGTACTGACAATCTAAACTCCACACCAAACTTGCAGTAATTTTCCAAGTTAGCATACTTCAAATGTTGTTTTCAGTTGAAAACAGCACTCTTTAGTAAGTCATACTGAAAATCCAGCTCAGTCTCTTCTCTCATCCAGATTCTTGCAATCCATATGAAAAAGATTTTAGGAAGCAGCAAACAACACAAATACAAAATGAGATTCTAATTAACAAAAAAAATAGAATCCCTTGATTCCAAATAGTCCTGATTTTGTTGTTGTTGTTTGAGATAAAAGAAAAAGAAACACAAACCTCCAAAGTGTTTCAGTATTCCCTGAACTCCCAGTACCAGAGTGATTACTTCCTCACCTGAATTTTTTCTTCCAACATTCACTATATTTTTTCATCTAAACTATTGACACTGAAGTAGAAACCTGAATTTTAGTCAAACAAATTTGAATTATACTGTCAGCATTATTTGTTTCTTTGTTAATTCTAACCTGGTTGACAGGCAACTTACCTGTGTGTCTGCATGTCTGTGAACTGAGCTATACACATCTGCTCACATTTGAAGACACCTAAGGAGAAATATGATCTTAGTAAACACTAACCAGTAGAATAACAGATGTAGATGGCAAGCTGCAACAAGTGGGACAGGTTTCAGAAGAAAAAGATCAGCAAAACATCCCGCTATTCAACTACTACTCTCCCTATTCAACGATTCATCTCTCAAATCATCTTGATCTTCATCCATTACTTCCCTTCCCTTCCTTAGAATAAAGAGGAATATTAAAGATCTAAGACACAAGCATATGTCTAAAACTGATTGTGGTGATGTCTGATGGAACTCTTTGGACAGTGAATATTGATACCAGAGGATTATGCTTGAAAATTTCAACTGCAGATAGAAGAATGCAACTTCCTTCAGATTGCTGCTGAATCCTAAGTAAAGGCTGGATAAGGAGGCAATATGGCAAACATGCTTAACCAAAAATCTTCAAACCAGAAAAAACTTGTCTGCTAGCAAAGCTTAGTCAAACAAGCATTTCCAGTGAATCTTTTGATGCCGTTTCATCTGTCCAGACTATAATGAACTGTTGCAAAATCTACAAAACTGTTGCCCACAAGTTGAGAAATAGAACTTTCTGGTGGTTCATAAAGGAGGAAAAAAAAAAAAAGGAAGACTTTGGATGGAGTAGAAGAGGTTTTTAGAAATCGATGCAGAAGGCTGAATAATGTTTTAAGCATGTAGAATGAGGGGATTGGCTTGCCAGATAAAACAAAGATTGCCCTGTTAGTTGCCTCAGACTGATTCAGACAAGTTGTAATGGGTTTTTTTGTGATCAAAGAAAAATTTCTAAATACTGACTGGAGGAAAATGAGAAATGACAAGTTAGTGGTGTAATAAGATAATGCTGTATGCTAAGTGAAAGAGAACGTGGGACTGAAGCCAAGTGGCTCACATGGATTCTGCTTGAAGCTAGACCCTTCTCTAGAGGAACTGTGTGGAAAAAGCCAGATGTAGTTTTCTGTAACAAAGCTAGGAACTGGGTTAACAGTAAACTGTAAGTGTAGGTACCATTATGAATGCAGTGTCTTTGAGCTTTTATAATTTGTGCACATATTCAGCAATATAAGCATTTCCACAAAGTGCCGAGCCAGATCACGATCAGATGGGATTAAACTACCTTGATGTTAAACACTGAAGTTCGCAGAAGGATACGTACTCTTGTCAGTACGACATGCGTTTTGGTTGCATGAGAAGACAAAAATGAACAGGTCAGTTTTAACATATTTAGAAGTCCCACGTCAGCTTGGGACCACTTCTAAAGCATACTGTGCCTGGCTGCATTCTTTCCCAATTTACCAGGATCTAAACTGTTGCTATAGATATTTCAGGTCTTGCAAATTGTGATTATAATAAAACGAAAAAAGAGAAGGTCCAAGTATATCACCATGCTTGAGAAACCTGTAAATTCCTGAGGATCTCAGTGAGCACTGGCCTGTGGTATCATAACGTTTTCTTTGAGTCAAAATCCAGGATAATAAGAAGAGAAAGTCAATTCAGTCAATTCAGGACCTTGAAATGACAAAGAGGCACCAACATTCCCAGAAATACAGATCTTTCCTGACTACTCACAGGACCCAGGACACTAAGCTAAGCCTTCTGATATCTCTAGGAGGATACCACACTATCATTTTTCCCTACTTTCATTCACAGAAATCAAGATTTGTTTTTAGAAGGTAATATATAAGATTCAAACAGAGGAGGTAAATAACAGACGTGTTTCTAAGTACTGTGTAAATAATGTTCCCCTTCTGCCTCATTTACTGCAACATTTTCTCCCCTTCCCATCTTCAGCTGAACAGCAGGTAGAACAAAAAGGGAGCAAAATTTTGGTCTACTGATCAAGAAAATCACTCTCTGTTGGCACAGGTGTCTCACATTTGCACCTTTTTTTTTTAGTGAGGCAGTAAAAAAAAAACAACAAACAAACAGTGATTCTACAGCTGGGGATTTCAACTGTAATTTTGTTTACTTATACTTCCTCAGATGATTTATCTTTTTCCTTTCTAATTTTGTATTGTTCGTATCTCTGTGTTCTCTTGAACTGATAGTTTCACAGATATTTTCTAGTTAGAAATAAAGGTCGCTTAAAAGTATTTCAAAAGCTATCTTAATACACAGCTTCAGCTGTGGAAAAAATAATAAATCAGGACTTTATTAGATTAATTTTTCAAACAGTTCTAGGAAAAAACACTGACTTCTTAGCTAATAAAACAAGCTCTAACAGAAAATCAGATTTTATGCAGTATTACGGATAGTTTTAGGGGAAAGCCTGCATTACATTTTGCAACCTGGAATGGGGATTTTAGTCACAGCATCCCTTCAGAAATTAGAAAATTTAATCTTCCAAAATGGTATAAATTTTCTGTCAAGTTACAAGCAAATTTCCTATTTAACTTAGTGATTGAACTGATTTTGAAAGTGCCATTCAAAATATTAGCTAAGTGTATTTAAAAATGTTCAATTCAGACATAGTTTCTGTCTGGGAAATTCAGCAGAAAGATGATTCATCGTAAGCACTGGTGATTTTCTTTGAAATAAGCATATAGCTAATTATGTAAATACTACACTTGTACTGATAAGTGATCAGAGCTAAGCTTGAGGCCTATATAATATGCATATATGCTGCTTTTATGTTATAAATAGTAAAGCATTTGGGGCTGGCATTAAAATGTCTCATTCTCCATCTTATATAAACTTTCAATGTACAGTTTTTCTTAGAAATAGCATTTGGAGTGTGCAAGAATGAACACTAATGTTGTGTCATTTATATGGTAAGCCCAAGTATCAATCAAGCCTGCTCCACACAGTGAGGCAGAGAACCACAGTTTCCAGTACCTGAACCAACTCCATCTCACACTGCATTATCCAAAAGCAGCTAGCAGATCTCAAATGAGAAATAAAGGAAATGAAAACAAATACCTATGTTTCAGCATATTAACTTCCTTACGGGAGGAGGGTTTTAGTTAGACCAGATTGCTCAGAGGTTTTGTGATGCATACTGATATTAATTGTATAAGCTGTTCAGTATTTCTTATCTCTCATGGACTGGGGCCTGCTATATTCATTTAAGAAAACACCTAGATTCATCAGCTTCAAATTCCCCCGTAAGAAAAGTGCTTTATAGTGGTTTTCCAGTTGAGATCAGCTCAACTGAAGCTATGACATGAGAGGCATGAGGGATGAGCAGAGAGAGGTACTGTAGAATGAGAGGATTGTAGTCTGGTAATGATATGAAAGACTAGGCAGGGGAAGGAGGTTGTCCACACTTCCATAAGATAAGATTTCAGATAAAAGTGCCCTCTTTTGTTAATCAGACTTTCTGGTACAAAAAAAAAAAAACACTCTTCCATAATACCTGCCACATCTCCCACATCTCTTTCTTGATCAGTGACCCAAAGTCTTTCTTACTGAGCCCAAAATGTATTTTCCAACCATCCGACTTTCAATGTTAAAGAAAGGTTTGCAAAAGGCAGCTTGGTTTTTTGCCCTGTACTATGTTAGCCTTCATGTGACCTAAGCTTAAGGTAGAGCATGGAATGCCTGTAGCACAGCTCATTGCTGTGCATGAAACCTGAAACAAATTTTCAGTGCTTTTAACTGAAGTAGAGCAGGCCTGAAAGGGATCAGTATCAGGCAGAGCAAATGGCTTTGATTTTAAGGATAAGAAAACCTGAACAAATACACGAGTGAAAAAGGGATAGCATGCAGGAACAATTATATAATATATTTCACAACCGCTGTTTTCTATTAATTACATACAACATTTGTTTAAAAAAAGGAAAAAATGTATCGAAAGAACATAAAAATGTATAGAAAAACATAAAATAAACAAACAAACAAAAAGCAATCAACAATCAGATGGATGAAGAAGTTTAAGTTAATGAAATAGTACGTCTATCTTTTTCTTGTCTTCAGTACTGCATAGGCATAAGCCCCGGCTTTTCTTTAAAAACAGTGAATGCTAGTTTCCAAATAGCAGTTGTAAATCAAATTGGTTCTCTCAAATCTGACACAAAAGTAATTTTCAAGTTGTCAAATAAATGACTTTTTAATAAAAAAGTTACATGTGTTTTTGATATTCTATTACAACAAAATAAGCTTTTTTATTTAATATTTAATTTAAATGTGAAAGCTAAAGCATAGCCATACTCAAAGGAGAATTGCTGTTTTGGTAGGAAAAAAAAGAAAAAAAAAAAAACAATAGCTCATAAGCCTGCCTTAATCAAAACCCAGAATCTGGCAACGAAATGTCATTGTGAAGTGTATGCTTTATATACTGATGGGAAAAGGGTTTGCAATGCTAATATTTCAAAATGAGTAATTTTGTAGACTTTCTCAGTGATTAATAAGCTTGCCATTTTTAATTTAAAGCATGAAGCACACATTTGTATTCCTAATAACAAGTAGATGGAAGATTCTTTGTGGCTGAAGAAAATAAGTGATAATATTTTTAATGTCATGTTCTCTGATATAGTGAATATCACAATCAAGAATGGAAATGCAGAATCTGCCAAATTACATGGGGAAAACAAGCTAAATCCTTCTGTTTTGACCATGAGATATCTCAGCTTGTGCACAGAGCACATTTTAATTTTCAGTTTTATCTTGGTGCCTTATCTCCTCTTAGCTATTCTGATCCCTGGTAACTACTTACATTCCTTAGCAAGGGCTATTGTGACAATTTCTGTTATCAGAATATTCTTCTGTACAAAACCTGTCCGCTCATCCACTGAGGTTTTCACTCCAAACCTCTTTCCACAGCATTTCTGCACCCACCACCACACCAGGGCTCAGAGCTAGAAGTGTCAAGTAGCGTCAGGAAGAGGAAGCAGAGTCTGTTTCCAGATGCTTCTCTCTGCTTCTCTGGCAGGAGCGAGTAGGGCTGGCCTGCCAAGCATGGGCAAAACGCCGCTCCTAGCTCAAGTGAAATCCTGGCTTCACTGAAGCCAATGGCACAGTGCCCGTCTTCACTTCCAGCGCTGTAGTGGTGTCAGGGAAGGACAGGGCTGCCTGACAAAGCAGAAAGAGTGCTGGACAAAGGAAGCTGAGGCACCATGCTTGTGGCTGAGAGAGGCTGTGGAGAAAGTCAGGTGGAGATAGATCTTAGGTCTTTGGTCTCCCCTGATGTGGTATATAAAGATGGATGATTTTCACTGCATTACTGAAATTATTTATTGATCAGAGAAGGCAAAACAACATGCTCACCATTCTATCCTTCTTCATTATCTTACACAGTTTATTCTTATGCCTAACCTGAACCCTGCAATATTTCATCACCATGCTCCTCGTTCCTTTTCACTCCAGCATCTTTCCTATTACATGTCATCCTCATTCATCATGTCATATTTAAAATTTAGACTATAAGATCTTTTGAAACAAGGCTATATCTTACTGAAGCCCCTGAGGAGAGACTGGAGCACACTCTTCTTTGCATGCAAAACAATAAAATCAATATCAGTTTATTAGCTTCCCCAAAATCTTCTTCCAAGGTATCATTTTGTTTTCCTTCGACAATCTCCTTATGCAGCATTTCCTTCATTTTCAGATTGCAGATCTTTCAGAGAGCAACTGATGAAAACAGCCTGAAGAATCTTTCCCCCAAATTGCACTTTCCATCCTTCATCATTTCAGAAATCAGAATATTGCCAGCTCTTCTTTGGTGAGAGATTACAGAGCTGTTTGCAAGATGCCACCTAGCTAATATCCTCTGCTAGTGACCCACCTCACTATAAACCCTTTAATAGTTCTGGTTTTGTTCTCTTTAGTTTTAGTCCATGGCATGTCTCTCAACACTGCAAGCTTTTTAAATTGCAGAACCCCTCTTTTTTTTATTCTCCTTCATTTTGATATGATCAGGATCATAGCCTCAAAAAAAATCTGTGTTGGAAAGGGATATAAGAGTAATCTTGCCAATACTCAGTCCAAAAGCAGCAGTAGCTGTGCCTACACTAATTCTTATCTCTTCTCCAGTGGCATGGAGAACTCAATATTCCTTTTTTCTGTGGCAACTTTTACATACTTGAAAACTGATATTGTACTTGTTAGCTTATCAGCCCTCACTTTGCTCATCTCCTCTGATTATTTTGCTATGAGGCTTGACAGTTCTGGTTTTTTTAATGTCCTTTTCTTGGTTTGTTTTAGGTGTAATTTGTTCTGCACTGTTTCGTCATGTTCACTACTTCAGTGCAGAGTCATTAGGGCAGATGTCAGCACCCACCTAGAATACTTTGCTGAACTGGAGATTCAAGAACCCAAGATTATGTTTTCTGCCAGAGATGCTATTGATATCATCTTAAATGTGTGTTTGCCAGTGGAGCCAGATTCCTGTTTATTTGGAGGGCCTTGGAGGTATCTTGGAGGGCCAGGAGCTGAACTTTTCCAAAGCTGTCCTCCTTAGGAAGCAGAGTTCTCAGCTCCTAGACCCAGAGCTGCATCATGGCATCCATAATCTTCCCTTTTTCCAGCTCACAGGTGGTGAATAAATTCCAAGCAGATTTTTTCTTATTCCCACCACTGCGACTGCTCTGATAACAGAAAAATAAAGAAAAACAGATGCTTGCAAGCCACAGCATGGACTGACAAACTTGGTATGCATAATAACAATATTTTAACACATTAATTCACAGATATTCTGCAACCCTTAAAATACATCAGTGTTTGAAAATAAACTCAGAGGAAACTAGGAACCTTCAGTGTTTTCAGTACCCCTGCAGGACTGACCTACTATAAAAGGTCAGGGCAAAGGCTGCAGCAGACATTTAAAGGAGCAATAAAATATTATAGCGTAGCTCAGACAAAGATGTTATAGCCAGAAGGGGTTTGAGTAAAGTTTTCTTGTTATTTGTTCAGTATTAGTTCCTAAACTAACAATGAACTTTAAGGAAGGCAGGAGATTTACAGATAACCTCAGTCATGCAAGTTTTTTTGATACATCTAATACATTTTTCCTCACCTACTCATTTGGTATATCATTAAATATAAATTTGATAATAGTTCTCAGCAATTTCACAAGTGAACAGAAATTAAAGAGAGATATTATTTAAATGAATAGAAAGGATCAGCAAAACTGTTCTGAGAATTCTTGAATAATGTACATCAACTACCGTTGCCTAAAGTTGCTGATTTTGTAGAAAACTATTTTGAAATGGAAGCTACTTTAACTGCAAAAGAGAGAAACCTATTTTCAAAACTTTAAAATCATTAATTTCCTCGATATTTCTTCTTCAAAGTTCAGCTTCTTTAAAGCTCTCATGTTTGATATTTGTCAGTGCTATAATTTACTCCAATAGATTCTGAAATAAATCGCAGAAGAAACTGCTTTTAGTAACGAAAACTTCAAGACTTTAATTAAACATGCCACTTTGCATGAGATGATAAATCATCATGCGTCCATACAAAGGAAAAAAATAATCAAAGGTAGACAAAATACTGCAATAATTTATCCAACTTAGATTTCCTAGACTTCTTCTTTTCTTTTAGACTTCAGACATTAATTTATTTTTTCTTTAAATGTTGAAGGACTTAAGATGCAACATATCAGCACCTAATTTTGAAATCTTTTCGTCAGTTGAAACCTACTGAATATCAATTGCTATTTGCACCAAAATTACTGAAAATAGTATGTTCTCTGTATTTTTCACTTCCTTACAAATAACATATTAACATATTTAAATATGCAGGTCACTCTGGAAATAAAACTTCTTGTATGTTTCCATAAAAAACTACAACAGATACAAAGAGTACAATAATACAGTTTAATAGGTCAAAATCTCAACCACAAAACACTACTTTTCAATATACTCACCATTATTAGCTATGCATTTTTGCCAGTGATCAACAAGAACCAGCATACTGCACTTGAAAATACATGTACCAGTGGACATCACCACTGTTGCTGTCACCACTGCTGAAATGCACCACCCACAACCAAAGTGTGCTCACATCCACTGTTTGGTCTCCATCTCAACATTCAACAATCAATGAATGTCAATGAGTGCCATCTTTTTCCATGTGGAGGAACTCAATGACGCACCTTTGCTTCATATGCACTTTCATGTCAGACACCACTTTGTCATGCTGCCTCCCTTTTGCCATCTGTCACACAGCAACAAAATGGAACAGAATACTGCTGGGAAAGTTCAGCTTCTGTTGTCACACCATCAACATGTGCTTATGACTTTCTGAGCCAATATAATAATATAGAAGGCATTATTTTCAGAGCATCCCTTGTATAAGAACAAAATAAAACCAAATACCAAAAGATACATTTTTCATTGAAAAAAAATTATCTCATTAAAAACAAAACAATAGTAATAGTTCCCTGAGAACATAACACAAAAGGAGGTGTATAAAGGACAGTAGAGGGTAAGAGAAGAAGAAAATAGACTCCAGAGACTGTTGGGAAGAGGCAGCAATTGACATTCAAAAAATTGCATTCTTTTCCCATTTAGTCAGGTTAGCACTAATATAAAAGGTCAATTTGTTTATTTTCTGAGGATCTTTTCCATGTCATGCTGATGTGTTTACATTTCACACAAATTAATATGTGACTGATAGACTAATGGAATACATGTTTAACAATGTTAAAGCTCAGCATCACTTAAGAGTGTTAAATTAGGTACCATCACCTCCTCTGCCACACAGGCTGTCAGTGTCAGAGACAACATACTTTCCAAATGAGTTGACTAGGAAACAAGTGTCTCACTCTAGGAGAAGAAGATTCCCAGAAAAGAGGCTGCCACATTCAGGCATATCCTCTGCATTTCACAGAAGTGGTGCCAGACAGTTACCTTGTACAAAGGGCTGCACAGAAACTGTGTAATATATCACTCACAGCTCCTGTGTCCTTACAAACCCAGCAAGCTTATCCAAGAAGAGACACTTGTAGCAGTTGCCAGTGGAATCAATAGACTGAAATTAGTCATCTGATGACTGAGCTCAATAGGGTGCAATGCGTGCTGGAGTTAGGAAAAGCTCAAGACAGTCACACTTTTTATCTTCCTCAGGATTGTTTTTGACAGTCTCATAGCCAACATAATTTAAGAACTTCATAATATGCAGTTTTAATCTGTGCCAAGCTCAAACCATCACTTCTGGATGTTTACCACCAGAGGCAAGGGCCACCAGAGGACACCCTTTTCTCCTGAGTGTGAAGGGAGGATACTCTCATAAGTCCACTCTCCCACATGGTGACACGTGGTTCCAAGAAAAGCATGAAGGAAAGGTCTGCAAGAAAAATGAATAAAACTTGGATCTGGTTTCATCACAGTCTTCTTGTCCGATCTTGACCTAGGTTTGTACCTAGTGATTCTCTTTACCATCTGCTCAACATCACAGAAGTGCTATGAGGGTAAATACACTATGAGGTAGGAGGTATCAAGCTACTGCAACAATAAATGCAATATAGTATGTCAGCATATCAAAATGAAGGTGTAATTGTAGTCCGTGCTACATTCTTCTGCAATGATGATAGGGGAAAAAAAAAAAAAGGCATGATAATAGCCACAGAACTTACTTTCCAAGGAGGCTGAGAAGATGTAAGATGTAAAAGAGATACTGATTTTAATTAGTGATTAGTTTACTCAAATTCAATTTCCTTCACCAATAGCTGTTTGCATGTATAAAATGAAATAGCTTTAGCAACAGAAATAAAAACTAATCCATAGTCTGTTCAGAAAGGACCAGATACATACTTAGCTGAGTTGTGCTGTACATGGCTGCAAGATCTTCTGAGTAAGACAAAATAAGAAACTGAACACAAGTCTTCAGTATTCCACATCAAGTTCTACTGTTTGGGTAGTTTTAAAAAATAACATTTTGACTTTTTCCTCAACAAAACAATTATTTTTGAGATCATGTCTTTATGTCTCTTATGTCATGATGAACTCAGATGAGAGCTTTTGTTTTTCCTGTTGTAAAAAGCACAGTAAAGGCAGCTTTTAATCTAGACAAGTAGTAACCCTTTTATATCCTCAAAAGCTTTTCAAATTCGTCTGTACATCACCCACAACAGTTTTTAATTTTTGTCTTTTATTGAAAGTATCTTGATTGTTGTGGCATTTTGCTGTTGTGAACACTAACAGCCATCTCTTAATATGTCCCCATTTTTTAAAATTATATGGCTATTATCGTGTGTAAAAAAAAAAAAAAAATACAATGCAAGAAGAGACAGCTAAATTCTACAGATGAATTTGAAGATAGACTGCCATGGATAAAAGCTTATTCCAATCTGTGCCTCAATATACCTATTGGCAAAAATAAATAGAATAACTGCTTATAACCTCAGGGTTACCCTAATACTAATTATCATTTGCAAAGAGTTCCAAATTCCTAGAATTAAGCATTATACAAATGAAAAGTATTTTCATAAATCTTTCATTTTTATTTTAGGTGTTTCTCTCATTTCTTGTTTATTTGCAGCAGCAGCGAGACAATTAATGGAAACTAATGAAAAACTTAAATATGTATTCATTTTATTTCTTGTACCCTGACCTCTGTAGAGACTTTCTAAACACATACCACCCCTGGATATACCACATTTTACTTTTTTGCCATCAAACAGATAGTTTGCTGGAAGAATAGCAAGTAATCCTTACTGGTATCCAAAGCTGAACACTGATTGCCTGAATAAAAAGTGGTAAGTCCAACATGGCCACAATCAAAGAAATTATTACAATGTCTCAACACTTATTCCTTGAACTTAATATGTGTGACTGCCACCGTGGGAACACTAGCTTGTCCCACTGTAATGGAATTACAAATAGTTTTGCTTTGAGCTTCTTGCTTTTTTTCCTACAAACTGGTGTCTGTGCAGGTCATTCAAAACAAGTTTTGAGAGAGCAAAGCTTCCACAGAATAAAAATTTCTGCTAATTTTACAAGTATGAATGCATATATTCTCTTTGTGGTATAAAGCTCCTAAATAACATTCCTTTTTTCAGAGTATTGACTACTATAATACTCCTTTAATGTTGTAGAAACCTTATAATTTTCAAGAAGGATTAAGTAAAAAATTAATTTCTTCTAAGAACAACAAAGAAGAAATAACTTTTTTATTTTTTTCAAACCCACACATCCATTTGAAAAAGAGCTTAGCCCACAAAGTCAGGAAACATCCCTCAGCAGAAAACTAGATAGCAGCATGAAGCCTGCCACTCCAGTGCTTATTCATACTTCCAGGCACCCAGCAGGTGGTAAAAGACTTAAAGCATCTAAGTAAACAAAAGGGGTATTTAAACTGCCATTTTACGTAATCTCTCATTTGGCAATTTTCTGTTTAATCTTAAAAAGCTGACAGCACTTTAAAAACAGTGTGCTTTTTAAAATTCTTTTCCTGTCAGATTACTTATCAGTAATTACAACTAACATGTCCTTCTCGCACTTTGCATTTCAAATTGCAGGTATGTATCCATAGGCCTCGATCAGAGGAGGGATCTTCATTAGTAGCAACGATTTCAATTCAAAATGTATTCCAACAAAAGACAAAAAACATTTCTATTTGTAATAGATCACATAGTAAGTGTTGTGACAGACTGAAAATGATGTATGCTTCAAGTAACAGCTGATCTTTGTTTGCTCACAAAGCTTAGTGTTTTTTTATTTTTCTTGTAATTTTTAGAAGCATTATTCCTATATGCTAGACAAAGGAAAACAAATACAAATATGGTGGAGTAGGCTGAAATATGTTAGGAGCTTTTATACTTCACTGTAAGAATAATTGAAACACAGATTGCTAATGACATGTATAGGGCATTGCAGAAGTAAAGCTTACTGTTTATTACCATGGAAATTACAGCAGATACAAAGTGCACAATAACACTATTTGATAGAACAAATTCTCCTACAAAATACTCTTTTTCAGCATAGTCATCAACATAAGCTCATAAAAATCTGCGTCAGCAGAGGTGACTTGTATAGTTAAAATACATCTTGTGATTCTGTCTGGTTTAGTATTACATATTCATCTTAATGACAAGTATTTCCAAGGAACTTCTTTTTTAGCTGGTTTAGTGCTATGCTGCTATGATGACATCGTTGCTAGGAAAATGCTGCCCATGCAGTCCATCTTTCATTGGATGGATGTCAGAAGGCACCAAATATGGACTATACAGTGGTTGTGGTTGGACATTCCAGACAAGATTGGCAATGTGCTCCACAGTCTTCAAGCTGATGTAGCACATGACATCTTGTCTGATCATGAAAGTTTGAGCCTTCACCTTGGTCTGTATCTCGATGTAGTGGTCAGAATTTGCGGTCTGTCCAGGTTCCAGAAAATCCAGAAGGATCATGCCCTTCCTATCCCAAAGTCTATGCACATAATTTTACACACTGAGGGTTGCATCTTGAACTTCTTATTCAGTGGGGTATTTGCATGTTGCCACTCCATGGACATTCATTTTCACTCTGGCTTATAGCAGTGACACCACATCTTGTCACCAGTAATGATGCAAGCCAGGAAACAGTTGCCTTCAATCTCACATTGGTTCAGTAGGTTCTGACAAACGCATATGATCTTCTTTCTGTTTCTGTGTGAGCATTTGTAGGACCAACCTGGTGCAAACTTTGCAATATTCCAATACTGCCAGCATCATTTGCAATACAATGAAGATAACGTTCAACTCTATATACAGTTCCCCAGTTGTAATTCACTGATTTGCGAAGATGAGTTGACAAAGTCACTCTTCTTTTTGTGGTGTGACACCTGTGTGTTTATGAGAGCTATGCCAAATTTCAAGTCAGCCAGTTGGGTAACATGGGCTATCAGTGGCTATACACAGTGTAGCCTACTGGCCTACTGTTGCAATTAACTTTTTATCTTTCTGCCATTGTGTAACAGGATGCAGAATGGACCAATGCAGAAAAAATATTGCAAATCGTCAAATTGTTTCCGCAGAGATTTTGAGAATATGCAGAATCTTGACTATACCACTACATATAGTTGTTTAGCTCTAATGTACACTCAAAAATTCCTGAGACATAATGGTATTGCAGGCAACATGCTTTTGTATCCCCCCCAAAAATAAAAAGATAGTTTATATAAAGATTAAGCAAAACATTTAAAAAGATTTTCTTAATTTTATGCAGTGAATTCAATGGAAGAAATACCCTGAAAAAAGTGTACAGATATGTAGTTATGCATTTTAAATTAAAAATACATTTAATAAAACTTACTATAAAAGTTTTGATTAAACAAAACAAAACTGAAAACCACTTTGAAAATTAAATGCAACATTTTGAGTCATCCCACTTATGATGTTTACATTTTTTGTTTAAAACTGCGAAGATCATTTTGGGAGAGAATCCAACATTTTTGTTGCCTTTTAAAACTTAACTGAAAAATGTGTAAATCAAATATTTTGTGAGATATACCTCTAATTAATCCTCCTAGAACATTTACAATAAAAAGACGGAAGAGACTAAAGCATGATGCATTTTGGATCATGTTATTTTGCTGAAGGGAGTTAAAGATTCCACATACAACTGAAGGATAGATTGGCATACCAGTATTTAACTTATTTAGAAATTTCTTTGGATAAACAAAGTCCGTAAGTCTCCAGTGCTTTCTCTGTAACACTTTCTTAGACTTCTTTCAGTAACACACAAACCTGTTCTCTGCCTTCAGCAGACTCTTAGATCTAAGGTACATTCCAATGTCCTCAGAAAGAAGATAGCTCAAGTTACAATTATTACACTGGTGATGCAGAAATTGTTAACATGGTGGAATCTTCTTTATGAATTAATATCACAAATAAGATGCCACTAATTATTAGTTAGAATGTTTTCGTCTCTGACAATTCATAGCATTCCACAAAAGTACAGTAAAATATTGCAGAACATTACTAAGTAATGAACTAATGACACCACATTTACCAAAAACAGCAACAAATTTACTGTTACATACATTAAAACAATGCAGCAGATATGTTTCACAATGGATTCAACAAACTGCACATTGTTCATAGTGTAAGATTGAGCTACAGCTGAATTCTTTAGACAGTGTATAAAAATAAAAGTTTTATATTCCACAAATTAAAATAATGTATTTCCTATTTTATGCTGGAAACAATATAATAATATTGGGTCTTTTAGACACTGAACATTTTATTAGTGTAGTGTCTCTGACATTAAAACAGGTCTTTAACATGAATGTGTCAGAGAAATTTCCCAGTCAGTGGAAGATAAAGAAAAAAAAAAACAACAGTAGAGATTTTCAGGTATTTAAAACTATGCTTTATATACTATTCTAGAAACCATATAATGCTTGTTTATGTTTGTGGGCTTTATAGAATATTATCCATTAGTTATCACTGAGATATGTTAATAGGTGTGAACCAAACTGATGCATCAGAATGATGTTAATGCAGCATCTCTTTTCAACTTGAATCATCTATTAAGAGAGTATCTCCCATCAGAATACCAAGAACTCTCCAGATTTCCATGTTTTAGTCCAGTAAATCCATCTGATACAGATAAGTTATCTTTATGGAAAGCGAGCTACTAGTGATCTGGAAATCAGTGACACCAGAATCACAGAATCACAGAATGGCCAGGGTTGGAAGGGACCTCAAGGATCACGAATCTCCAACCTCCCTGCCACATGCAGGGCCACCAACCTCCCCATTTAATACTAGACCAGGCTGCCCAGGGCCCCATCCAATCTGGCCTTGAACACCTCTTGGGCAGCCTGTTCCAGCACCTCACCACTCTCTCTATAAAGAATTTCCCCCTGACATCCAACCTAAATCTTCCCTCCCTCAACTTAAAATCATTTCCCCTTGTCTTGCAGTTATCCATCCTTTCAAAGAGTTGATTCCCCTCCTGTTTGTAGGCTCCTTTTCGGTTCTGAAAGGCTGCAATGAGGTCACCCCGCAGCCCTCTTTTCTCCAGGCTGAATAAGCCCAGCTCACTCAGCCTGTCTTTGTTGGGGAAGTGCTCTGACCCTCTGATCATCTCTGTGGCCCTCCTCTGGACCCTCTCCAACAGCATTCTGTCTTATTGGGTCTACAGACCTGGACGCAGTACTTCAGTTGGGCCCTCACAAGAGCAGAGTAGAGAGGGACAATCACCTCCATGTCCCTGCTGGCCACCCCTCTTTTGGTGGAGCCCAGGATACCATTTGCTTTCCGAGCTGCAAGAGCACACTGCTTGGTCATGTTAAGCTTTTCATCCATCAGACCCTCAGGTCATTCTCTGCAGGGCTGCTCTCAAGGGCTGCTCCTTCCAGTCTGTATGGATGCCTGGGATTCCTCCGGCCCAAGTGCAAAACTCTGCACTTTGCCGTGTTGAGCCTCATCAGATTCACTCGGGCCCACCTTTCTAGCTTCTTAAGGTCCCTCTGAATGGCATTCCTTCCTTCAACCATGTCAATCGTACCACTCAGCTTGGTGTCATCTGCAAACTTGCTGAGGGTGCACTCAATTCCATCATCGATGTCATTGATAAAGATGTTAAAGAGCACCGGTCCCAAGACACACCCCTGGGGGACGCCGCTCATTACCAGCTCTATGGACATAGAGCCATTGATGACCACCCTCTGTCTGCAGCCTTTCAACCAGTTTCTTATCCATCGAGTGGTCCACCCATCAAATCCACATCCCTCCAATTTGGAGATAAGGATGTGGTGGGGGACCACGTCAAAGGCCTTGCTCAAGTCCAGTTAAATTACATCAGTCGCCTTTCCCTTGTCCACCAATGCCATCATTCCATCATAGATGGCCACCAGATTGGTCAAGCATGACCTTCCTCTGGTGAAGCCATGCTGGCTGTCTCTCATGTGATCAACCATGTTGTCCAGGAGAATCTGTTCCATGATCTTCCCAGGCACAGAAGTGAGACTCACTGGCCTGAAGTTCCTGGGGTCCTCCTTGCTCCCTTTCTTGTAAATGGGAGTGATGTGACCCTTCCTCCAGTCATCTGGGACCAAACCTGACAGCCATGACTTCTCAAATATGATGCAGAGCGGCTCAGTAACCACCTCAGCCAGCTCCTTCGGAACCCTGCGATGCGCGCCAGCTGGCCCCATAGACTCGTACACATTCAGACTCATGAAGCAGTCTCAGATTTGCTCTGTCCTCACAGTGGGGGGGATTTACCACCCCAGTCCCCATCTGGAGGTTTAGAGATGCAGGGTTCAGGGACGTGAGAAGTACTGGAATCCTGGCCACCGGTGAAGACCGAGGCAAAGGAGTCATTCAGTACTTCAGCCAGTTCTCCTTTTACATTTACCAAAGGAGGTACACTTGCTTTGGCCTGTCTCTTCTGGTCACAGAATCACAGAATCACAGAATCACAGAGTTGTAGGGGTTGGAAGTGACCTCTAGAGATCATCGAGTCCAACCCCCCTGCCAAAGCAGGTTCCCTACAGCAGGTCACACAGGTAGGCGTCCAGGCGAGACTTGAACATCTCCAGAGAAGGAGACTCCATCACCTCCCTGGGCAGCCTGTTCCAGGTGCTCCATCACCCTCACTGTAAAGAAGTTCTTGTGCACATTCATTCAAAACTTCCTATGCTGCAGCTTATGTCCGTTACCCCTTGTCCTGTCTCCATGTACCACTGAAAAGAGACTGGCCTCACCACTATGGCCGCCACACCTCAGATATTTATAAACCTGGATCAGGTCCCCTCTTAGTCATATTTTCTCAAGGCTAAATAGACCTCATTGGTCAACATATCTGTAAAATGTCTTCCTATTACTTTTCATGTCCCTCACCAAGTTCAGTTCTGCCTGCACCTTGGCTTTCCTGATCTCACATCTGCAAGTCCGGATGGCATCCCTGTATTCTTCCCAGGTGAAAAGCACGTATGATTTGCATAAGGACTCTATAATTTCAGGAGAGCAAAATCAGAAGCACTTTTCTTGCATTAGCTTTAAAAGCAATTCATTAAAATCTTATCCTTACTTAAAATGTCAGAATTCTAATGTATACCGCTTCTCTCTTTTTGACGATATGATTTGCCTTATGCTGAAAAATTCAAAACAATAATGATACGACAGCATATTAATTTATGCTGTGATATAATACACCCATTTCAGCCAGTAAATTATTAGCAAACATAATCAGATTTTTTTTCCAACATTCATTCATTCATTTCTAAAGCACTAATGAGCTTTCAAAAGAGAAAAACAACAATGATCACTGATTAACAGAAAGCTTCATCCATGCAAGTTTTATTGCCCATCATCTCTAGCTTATATGTTTATGTTATTCTCTTAACACAGGAACTTTATGTTACACCAAGTAAAAGCCCAGAACTAATAAACAGCTTCACCTTGCTACATCTATTTTCTGCCAACTGTGAATATTTACCTGCAACTTGTAAGATTTTGTATGTATGCATTTTAACATCTTATAGTATGTATACATACATGTATATATTTTTAGTTGCACACAACACTGTTTTTTACATTTTATTGGATATAAAATCCGTTATTCTTGTTTCAAAAGGCCATCCATCTTACTACCAACTCTAAAAGGTGCATCATTTGGTGGGTCAGTGGTTGGAACGGAGGATTTTAATATTCTTTTCCAGCCTTAGTGATTCTGTAAGTCTATTGTGTGATTAAGCTTTTCTTTTTTGGGGATTGGTGTGGAGGGGATTCTTGTTATCACAGAATCACAGAATTGTAGGGGTTGGAAGGGACCTCCAGAGATCATCGAGACCAGCCCCCCTGCCAAAGCAGGTTCCCTACACCAGGTCACACAAGTAGGTGTCCAAGCGGGTCTTGAATATCTGCAGAGGAGACTCCAGAATCTCCCTGGGCAGCCTGTTCCAGTGCTCCGTCACCCTCACCGTAAAGAAGTTCTTGCTCACATTTGTGCAGAACTTCCTATGCTCCAGTTTCTGGCTGTTTCCCCTTCTCCTGTCTCCATACACTGCTGAAAAGAGTCTGGCCTCGCCACTCTGCCCCCCACACCTTAGATACACTGTACACTGATTTGGCACACTGCTGGCTCATGGCCAACCTGTCATCCACCAGGACACCCAGGTCCCTCTCAGCAGAGCTCCTCTCCAGCCGGTCATCCCCCAACCTGTACTGGTGCATGCAATTATTCCTCCCAGATGCAAGACTCTACACTTGCTTTTGTTGAACCTCATCTGGTTTCTTACTGCCCAGTTCTCCAGCCTGTCCAGGTCTTGCTGAATGGCAGCACAGCCTCCAGTCTTGTCAGCCAATCCTCCCAACTTCGTATCATCAGCAAACTTGCTGAGGGTGGCCACTATCCCCTCATCAAGGTCGTTGATGAAGATGTTGAACAAGACCGGACCCAGCACCGACCCCTGAGGAGCACTGCCAGTTACAAGTCTCCAACCAGACTCTCCACAGCCAACAACGATTCTCTGTGCTCTGCCATTCAGTCAGTTCTGAACCCATCTCACTGTCCACTCATTTATCCCACATTTCTTCAGCTTTGTTATAAGGATGTCGTGAGAGACAGTATCAAATGCCTTGCTGAAATCAAGGTAGACTACATCCACTGCTCTCCCCTCATCCACCCAGCCAGTGACAACATCGTAGTAGGCCACCAGGTTGGTCAAGCATGATCTCCCCTTGGTGAACTTGGTGAACATACTGACTACTCCTGATAACCTCCTTCTCTTCCAGTTGTCTGGAGATGGCATTCAGCACAAGCTGTTCCATCACCTTTCCATGGACAGAGGTGAGGCTGACTGGCCTGTAATTACCTGGATCTTCCTTCTTGCCCTTTTTGAAAACCGGAGTGACATTGGCTATCCTCCAGTCTTCAGGCACCTCCCCCATTCTCCAAGACCTCTCAAAGATGACAGAGAGTGGTTCAGCAATCACCTCTGCCAGCTCCCTCAGCACCCATGGATGCATCCTGTCGGGTCCCGTGGATTTATGAATATTGGTGTTGCCTAGGCAATCCCAGACCGCCTCTTCCCTGACTAAAGGGAGGTCTTCCATTCCCCAGACCCTCTCACAAACCTCCAGGGTCTGGGATTCCTGAGGGAGAGCTTTTTCACTGAAGACAGAAGCAAAGAAGGCATTCAGTATCTCCGCCTTCTCAGCATCCCCCGTTACCAGAACACCCCTGTCACTTAGTAGGGGAGCCACATCCTCCCTAGTCTTCGTAATGTATAGCTTACCACAAAAACACCTTCTTAGTATGTTTTCATGCATGTGTGTTATATCCAGGAATTAATTCCAGTTTAAAAGGAACAGGGTTTCAGTAGGTTACTCACAAAATTTCAAAACAACTATTTTATGGATTATATTGAAAAATGAATTGACATCACAGGCAAAGCATAATAGTGTACAGCAGGAAGGAAAGAGCAAGGAAACATGGCATTTTAATCTCATACACTTTGACCATAAGGGGCTCACAGGACCAAAGTAAGCACTGGCCTTTCCATTGTGAAAAGTGATGCAGTGATAAGACTGCAACTTTATTGTGTTTTCCTCACAAATAAAATATGGAATAGAAACAAAGTAAGAGGGAATAATTATTGTAAGTTAGCATATGACCAATAATTCCAGATTTATCTGAAACTAGAAATGCTTAGATTATTTAATTTGCAGTAGAAAGTCTAAGAGGACATTTCTTTTCATTGTATACATTTAATAATATCTGGGTAAAAGATGTCTACACTGCAGTCATATGGAAAGCAGTTCCTATGAAATGACTGTTAGTTTTAAAAAGATTCAGAATGTACTGGATTATTTTGAATAACAAGTTCATGGCAGTGAACAGTTGGAACAAATTACTTTCAATTTATTATATATGGTATCATTACGTAGTACAGAGAATAATATATTATTTATCTTAATAGATCATGTATCATACTCCTTAATAATAACTCTTTATCTCAGGCTTTATAAAATCTGATTTACATTTGAACAAGCAAACTAAAAGCAGTCAAATATGGCCAGTCCTGCAATACTATTCTGTCAGTAAAACAATGACAGAAGGCATACATATTTCTGTACAGAGGAGTGCAAAAGTAGTAATAAAGCAACAGATATATATCAGCTAAAGATGCTTTCAAGAAAGCTACATCAAACAAATGTTTCTACTTTGTGCCTGAATTGCTTGCAAAACTCATGGTATCTGAAGTCTCAAACTCATCTGTCAGTGGATGAGTCTGCTGATTACAAGATGAGAATCAAAGTCTTAACATCCCCAATTAATTCTTGATACTGAAATGGAGGATGAACTCTGACACAGTGTAACTTCGCATGCATTGCATGCTACTGAAATAAAGTCTAGTAGCAGAAATTTAGAATTGATGTAACATTTCCTGAGCTTGATGCAGAAGTCTGGTTCGTCACTTAAAAAGATTCCAAAAATCTTAACATAAATCTAATCTAAAATCACATTTGTAAAATGAAATTCCTGCATAATATTTCTCTTCCTAGATTAGCCATGACCTTTCTTTATCCAATGACTTTCTTAACATGATGGACATTGATCTGCAGCACAAAAATGAAGAGAAGGCATTTAGAATTTGAAAATACGAATTAAGCTAATTCAGATGTGGTGCTAAAGTAAGGTGTGCAATTTAATTTTGATAATTCTGTCAAAACATTATTCAGTTGTAACTCTACCATCCTAAATGTGGGATGATAATTTCCTTTACAGGAAATCACTCAGAAAGGTTTCTAGGGAAACCAGGCAAGCACACCAAACTAATATCAGGTTTTGTATGACAGTGAATGCCACACAAGGAGAGATGGAAGACAATTTTCAAGGGAAAATGCTGTAAAAGTGAAAAAAGATAAATCTGGATTTAAACACTGACACTGTGGGAGAATTCTCTGCTTCTTACTTGAGATATCTCACCAGATTAAGCAAAAAGGGGTATCCAGTGCATGAACATGAGCATGAACAGGACCATGTGGGAGAGGATTTTTCTGGAGAAATCCAAATGTAATGGAAGGAAGGTGAGAAAAGGAAAACGTGGATTATTTTAATGGAAAAAAACGTCTAGAAAGGGCAAAGGAAATGAAATTAGAGGGAACTCAACACTGCAATGATGACTGATGCTTTCATGGGTTGACTACAGTCAACTGAAAATATGAACAACTCCCTTGCAAGGATACTGGAGTGGTTTCTCTTTTCATACACAATGCATGTCCAGCCTGAATGCTGTTAAAAATCAGACTCTCAAATAGAGAAAAGACCAGACAAGGAGAGAAGACATGCCTAGAATTTTGATTTTTCAAACATCAGCAGTACTTGAGTGCTTCTGCCACAGCCTCAAATGTCTTTAATTAAATGCTCCTCAACTGAGGTTTTTTTCCCTTCCTGGGAAGGATTCCCCCTGGAGATAAACTGGAGAAATCAACTTGCAGAGACAGGAGAGCATGGAATTTTTACATGTCAGAAACCAGCGTGAGTTCAGGCAGGTGGGAGGACATGGAGCAGGATAGAAAGTGACATGGGATTTAGGGTGCAGATGCAGCATCTTTTCAAGAGAAAACTAGAAAAAAGAAAATGTGGGAATGCAAGAAAAACTGTTCAGAGCAGAAGCTGTGGAGCAAGATAAACAGCATGAGAACCAAGGACACCTCTAGAAGAAGAAAGAATGTCTCATAGCTCTGACTGGATAAGCACTTGTGTGAATAGTTGAAGAGTGTTTTGTAGAATGCTCTGTTGACGTGTAAAGGTGGATGGAAACGTTGTAGGGGTGGACAAGAAAGCTAGAAAACGAAAACTTGTGAATGTACTAAGTGATGTGAGAACTTGTAATAAACGATTTGGATCATTCACATTTGAGTTTGTGCATCAGACGCTGCAAGAAAAAGGGAAAGGGAAAGGGAAAGGGAAAGGGAAAGGGAAAGGGAAAGGGAAAGGGAAAGGGGAAGGGGAAGGGAAAGGGAAAGGGGAAGGGAAAGGGAAACGGAAACGGAAACGGAAACGGAAACGGAAACGGAAACAGAAAGGAAAGAGGAAAGAGAGAGAAAAAGAGAGAGAAAGAAAGAGAAAGAGAAAGAGAAAGAGAAAGAGAAAGAGAAAGAGAAAGAGAAAGAGAAAGAGAAAGAGAAAGAGAAAGAGAAAGAGAAAGAGAAAGAGAGAAGCAAGTACAGAGGCATAAGGACCATTTGCCACAGATGAAGGCAGGGAGATAGTGTAAGGACAGTCTGGCTTGCTGGGAAATGAAAGTAAAGCAAGTGACAGCATACACTGCTAATAAGGAAGGTGCTAAATGAACAATAAAGAGCTCTCTGCCAGCAACTGAGCATCTTTTACAAAGGCAAAAGAGAACAACTGATGTAGATGTCTATGATTACATTAGAGGCAAGATTCCCAGGGAAAATCAGTGCCTTTTATTAGATCATCTCATATTATTTGGAAAGTCACACTTCTGGTGAGCATGGACATTCCCTCAGGCATCTACTTCAGCAACCAGATAAGGAGCCAGGAGAGACTGTGCTCACAGTGCAAGGCTCCTCACTTTCTGCCCTCCTGCCAGTCTTTCCTCCAATTGAAATCGAGGTAGGAATGGGGAGCATGTGGTGTGGATGTTGTGCTTCCAAGCAAAATAACCCCAGGGTACAGCTTTCAGGTTACAGTAACTGGGATGACCTTTCTCTGTCCCCTTAGGCATAACATAGCCTGTGATTGTGTAGGTATCATGGCATATCTTACACAGATATCATACCATACTATTTACTAGGTTTTCATTTTTCAAAGCTAATTCGGAGACAATGCTCCAATTGTTAGGCTTTAAGTAACCAAATATCAAGTTTTAACTCCAAGGTAAGTTCTTCCAGTTTCTTTTCAAAATAATATCTCATGATTAATAGAAATATATTGCTTTTTATAGTACTTTGATCTTCTTTTTCTGCTGGGATTAGTATACAGTTACATTTCAAGTTACATATCAGCAAGCTTTGGTGACAGATCTCTACTTTTAATATATTTTTGCTAAGCTGGACATCTTTCAACTGGTGTGATATATAAAAAATCACTCAATATCATTACTGATATCTTAAGAGCACACACGTCTTTACATTATCTCTTCTTAATTTAGGTATCTCTTCTCTCATTATATATGTTATTTTATTTACCACTTCTTGGACATTTTTATCATATTGCAAATAAGTGGATGCAATATTCAATTTGCAGATTCAGGTACATGTCATTTGGATTATTCTACTACACAGAGTAGAGATAAATGCAAAAATAAAGGGACTGCATATTGAACAAATTATTCCATTTATAAACCACTTCATCATAGGCCATAAATAGAAATGGAACAAAATAGTCACTTCACTACACTTCCTGAAAATATTCACTTATTAACCACAGACAGCTTTTTACTTCTTTATCCTGTGGTATGTTGACTAGCAACCTACTTTTTTTGAATTCCAAGCTGATTTGGAAGTAGAATTATTTTACAAAGTACCAGGATACACTTCATAATGATCAGGAGATCTTTACGCAGCAATCTCTCCATGCAGGTAAGGAAACAAAAGTTGAAATGCTTTGGATGCAAACACCTGCGGAGCCTTTAATATGCTTTTATAAACAGGGAGAACATGTACCCTTCACCTGATCTCTGCAGAGACTGAATCCTTTATCAGACTCTCTGCCTTAAAGGCAGGCAACAGAAGACATTTTGCTGTTGCATACGAGAACTTCTGGTTAAAAAAAAAAAAAAGCACTTTAGTATGCTTGTTGCTAGTCCTCACCAGGAGACAAAACAGAACAAAACAAAACAAGCTTCCCCCTCTCTAAATTTCAATAAAAGGGAATCACTGTTTATCAACCCATGCGCAGAAGGAAGGGAGAGATACTCATTTGGATCTACTGAAGAAAGAAATACATTACTTATTTTCCTGCCAACAAATCAAGCTCTCTTTGATTTGTGTCTTAAGTAAAACATACAACCTTATTCAAAGACTTTTTAATATATATTTATCTTTTCGAAAACCTTACTTTTTTATCTCTCTATCACAAACTTCTACACACTGATGATTAATGAATACCTAAGCACTGGGTGATTTAACATCACATGGGCATAGGAAAGGAAAAATTAATGTAAATCATAAACAAAGTACTAAGTTCCCTCCCTAAAAAAGCCTTTAGGCAAAAACAAGCCACTCTTTAACTAGAAGGCAGATGCTAAAGATTCACCTGTTTTCCATCTTTCATCATTGCTGGAATAGTTCCGTAGATATAAGGAGCAGGCCACTAAGCCAGATCCTGCTGTTCAAGAAATATGCTTCACAGCCAGGTAATTGCTTTTCTCAGAATGTTGTACTAGAAGGAGGAGATAGGGGGGAAAAAAAAACAACTGTAGTGAAATAGATTGCTTTAAAGGATCTTGCAAGAAAATCTGTTGGGGAGCATTATTTTGTCGTACATAATGATCAGTTTAACTGCACATTATTTGCAATAAAAAAGTGAACTTTCAACATAAAGCTCCAACAGTGTTAGACCATAAGCAACATTACCAATTATAACGTACCATAAAGTTCAGTAATATCACATGGAAATGACAGAGTGCTATAAGAATATAATAAAATCACAGAATATGCACACATTAGAAACAAATGTGTGTACAGTATACTTATATTTATATAAAACTCATTGTTCTCTCCTTTTTTTTTTACATTTTGTTCTTCATGCGTCAAAGAGGGTTTCTGTAACAATATTTCACTGTGGTACACTTCTAAATGTTTACAAAAGACACTAATAAAGCCTAGATATTGATGTTAAAAAGGAACAAATAAGGCACACAGCAGTTTCGATGAAGCAAGCAAAACTAGCATATTTTTCCTGCCCTTTAGATATGCACCACATCTCAGCAGGCAGAACCACAATATCACTTGAAGGAACAAGATGCAAATTGGTCACTGTGCTCTGCACAACCCAAATTACAACAGTGCTCCAGTTAGCAGGTGGACTTTGAAGGAACAGGACTTCATCAGACTCCATTGTGAGTAAACAAATGTGTACATTATCTGCCTATTTGTTTGACAGCCTCTAAAATTATGAGTCAAATCTTGTATATTATAAAATCAATTATTTATCTTTCTTGAAAAAAAAATTCTGATTGAGAGGTAGTAATCTTTTCTATAATACAGATACTTCTATTGGTGTCTGTTTTAAAATTACAGATTTACAGATGCATAAATATGTCAAAAAAACTGAGGCTTACACTAGTGTCCTTGTTAGAAAACTTAAGATTACTGCACAACATCATGGTCAGATACTGCAATTTTTATGTCCTGGAGAACAGATGAACATTGAATTTTGTGTGTGTGTGTGTGTCATATTTCTGCACATTTTCTTTCTTGTTTCCACAAAAGAATGGGATTTTCTTCTGAGTGACTTTCTTATTAAAAGAAGTGCTGTTCTTTTGATTGTTTGTGGCTGTTGTTAAACAAGTTGGTGTCAAGTATTGCAACTAGGTACCCAGCATTGGAGCTCTACATCTTCAGTGGGCACGTCTGAGATTCCACGTAACATGCAATCTATTTATTACATTTTTGGCCAATGGATGAAGCTAAAGAGCCATTTTCCTGCGTGGTTTCTTAGATATGAAAAACTACGAGAGTTTTATTACTATGTAAGTGATGCAGATGCTAATTCAAGAACAAAATGCAATGCAGCTATCACAATAAGTCAGTAATTCAGGAACACATTTCTGGCTTTGCCATGCAGAACATCTATACATCTCCTTCACGCATTATAAACTTGTACTGCTGGGCATCAGTTTGAAAAAGTGCACCAGGGCATAATTGCAGACTCAGATCTGCAGTACACTGAAAGCAGTAAAATAATCCTTGTTTGATTATTGAGACAGTTACTCTAAACAGAAGTCCAACATTCTTTTTACAAAATTCAGGGGAACCATACCAGTTTACAACAGAAAAGAAATTGGCCTATTAAAGGAAAAGATGGATGAAACCTGAAAAATGAAAAATATCTCTCTGCCTCTAATTTAGACATTGTAAACTACTTTAAACTAAAATTCATTTTCCAGACTCTCCCAGGATGAAATCCCTTTCTAACAATTTTGTTGCTACAGTAAAGACTTGAAAAATCACAACTTACAAAGAAAGCTGTATAGACCATTAACTATAGAGGATGCCACAATAAAATAGCAGGGAGGCTGTCAGTGGGAATACAACTTTCAAGGGATTTACTTTTGTAGTTACATAAGAGTACTAAATAAAGGTAATACTACATAGGAAACCCTACTGCATTAGTTTTACTTGATAGGTTTCACTGTACCTGTATTCGTTCAAGGTCCTTTTTCTCATTTCTTCATAAATACTCTTCTCAATAGGTAAAAAAGTCTTCAAATAAATGTAGCTACCTGGACCATTAGAAAAAGATATTAAATAAAGAATGATGCTTGAGCCTGGGGATTCAGAGTTTTGGTCCATCCCATATGTTGAATGAGTGTCCTGTCTTGCTGCTGGAACATAACTGACCTAAGAAGAATGGAAGCTGCCTCCTAAAACTTCATCAGCTCCTCTGTAGGAGAAAGGAATCTATCTGTTTCATGTATCACTAATTGTTCAGTGTGCAGTAAAAGATTTGCCCACCCTTCTGTTCTTTATTGTATGAAGCACGATGTTGGTAGCCTGTGGCTTTTCAGTCTTTCTCTGGTTCAAAATTAACGTAGTCTCTATCTTGAGTGATTTGTGTGTTTCTTTTGGGTTTTCTCTGATTTCTTTTTGGTTTTGTGCAGTAGACCTGTACTAAAGTACATGCAGACATAATCACACACATGGACTGCACTGTGCAGATTATATTTTCCAAATAAGAACAGAAAGCAGGGAATAAAGAAATTAAGCTAAATTAAGGAAATATATAACTTCGTCTCTCATTAAATTTTATCCTGTCTGTTCTAAATTTTTGCAGTCTGTAGGTAGATGAGGAAATAAATAATGGATTGTCATTGTAAACATATCTGAGTCACCACAGATCTCCAGGGGAAATGAGTCTACAGGTAACAAAAGCTGCTGGTTTCGTCTGGCTAAGGAGAATATGTAAAAGACTGCAACAGACTCCAGGCAGATTGTGATTCTCATGAGGACAAGATGGATATCCCAGTGCTGGTTGTTCTCAGTTGACTTCAGTCTACCATTACCTTTAACAAATTCAATATCTAAGCAGGCCTGAGAGACTTAAACTGTGTGCTGCTGTCCTGAAGTCAGCTACTTTTTATTTACTCACTGAATTCCTGAAAAATTCCTTAGTTTTGTTACTTAATGAAAAAGATTATTTAATTACGTTCACAACATTTTGATTTAAATAAAAATCTATCAATTCTAAACTTTACAGTCATTTATGTAATCAGTGTTTTTAATCACTCCTCACAGACTTCTCACTGGAAAGTCTAATCCAGGCTACAAGTCACACGCAACTCAGAAGTTTGTGTTCAGGAGACAAATCCAAGAATGCCTGCTTGGATATGAGAGATTCGAAACCTATAGTTTTCAGTAAAAACTCTCCACTTGTCACAAGTTGTGCTATTACAGGCATTCACTGAAGCTCCCTTCTTCCTGAAAGCAGGCACCTCTCCACGTTCTGTAAGTAACCGTTCGTGCTAGTTTAGCTCATACCAAAATGAGTCAGTAAGACTGCAGTGAGCATTACTGAAAGATGCCGTGGTCTCTACCTTTAATACATGATAGCCTAGTATTTGATGTGGAAATGGAGACTGGTGCCGAGGCTCTTTGAATTTGGAGGGAGTAGAGCCCGTGCTCATTATATTCCAGGATAGCACTAGCGTGTGCGCTACAGAACATAGTACAGTCAGGAAATGGAAATCCAATGAGACCAGAAGGAGATGACCTAGGAAGGGAATCTGAGTCAAAACTGATAAGAGCCAACTTCTGGGTAAAGCCATGCGGATCCATGAATTTTTTATTTCTGTTTGCAATGTAGTTTATAGCTAACAGGAGCACTAAGAAATAGTCATCCGTAGAAATCCTTACCTTACTGGTTAGGTTGTAAGCAAAGAGTACTGAGGACAAAGTAAGCCTAAAGCCCTGGCTCATTGAATGAAGAGGCCTACCACTGAAAAAAAGTGAGGTCTTATGTCATAAAAATCAGGGCCCAGCTTTTGGGTGCACAATCCCTTTTTTTCACAAATGCAGACAGTCTTGACAGATGTCAGACAGGATTTCAGCCATACTTCACTCCACCTTTCCTCTTGTCTGATTTCAGCATGCCAGAATTCACTATACAGAGTCCTTGTAACTTTTTCCAGGATCAGGTATGAGATCTATCAGTGTTAATTCAGCTTTCTTGGTCATCACAGACTAAAGCTCCATCACTGTAGGTTCTAATACAGAAGCTGACCCTATAATGTTCTATTTTCTTTGAGGAAAAAATGTGGAACATGGTGGACACTGCATGGAGAAAGAAAGCATTTTGCACAGTAAATGCAGTTCCATCACGTCGTGTGATGTGGGAAAGCGTGTTACATCAGGCAGCACTTATGTGTACTGGGTCACTTCAACTCTTTTAAGGGTTGAATAAAGGCATTTTTCAGCCAAACAGAAAGACAATTACAGAGACATTGTGAAACTCTAATAAGTTGAATTCTGGCTTAAAGACCAGATCAAAAATGTAAAATATTGTCATTATTCAGGAGATACATCTGGGTTTAATACTAGTTATAAATGTGATAGTGTCAATGAATCTTCCTCAACACCATTTATCCATTTGTTTAATTCTTTGCCCAATTAGTTGTAGCATAGACTATCTTTGCAAAATTAAGGCACACTTAATGATACAAGTTTTACTATTCACTGATCTAATAAATCATAACATTTTCTTTCTCTGTTTCATTTTTTTGTAGACTCGAGCCTCATTCATATACATATTTAACATAACCTTATTAGATATAGTTTCAAATGCTAAATAACTTTATCTAAAACAATAGATGAAGTTAACTTTTTTAAGCTGAAAAAATCAAAATTTTAGATGCCTCCATAAAAGGAATTGAACCAACCAAGCAAATAAAATCCATGTAAGAATATTCTGGTTATCTCAATAATTAGAATAGGTTGGATTTTGTAGTTGTTTTTTTTTTTTTTTTTCCTAGCAAATTCATCCTGTCTGTAAGTTTTCATCTTGCATCTTGATGGAATCTGTACTACAGGTTATGTTTACAATAAAATAAATTTCAGTGAAAGTGGAAAAGTCAGAGTGCATAGTCATCCATTAAAATATAGTCTTGAGAAAGAGGATGCCAAAAAATGACTGAATTCATTTAAATACTGGAAGCAGTAATTCCTTTAAAAAATATTTTTTCAGATTTAGTATCCCTCCTATTTGTCAGAAACCTTTACAAAATGTTGAGTCCTTTAATTAAGACACTCGTAATACAATAATTATATGAATCATGATGTAATTTAAAGAAAACTAGCAACTGCTCAGAATTTGACAGTGGAATGAATACACTGTAGAAGAATGTAAGTGGTTTAATTTTTCTATCCACAATTTGTTTGCTTCACTTTAGCTTCTGCATACTGTTGATCCTTGCCATCTTGGTTGAGCTCTCTCCCCAGACATCTCATGGTGGGAAAGTTCCTTCCCATTTGCACATCTGATGCCACACAGATACTCATCCATGTCTCTTTCATCTGTGACTAAGTGCATGCATCTTCAGCTACGCACTGGAAGCAGCCTCACTGGGAACATTTGGTGCCCTGACTCATGGGTGCTGGAATGAGTGAATAGGAAAAAGCTGATACATCCGGAAGAGCCTGAGGCTGAATTCTCAAATTAAATTTCCATTCCTTAGGACTACTAGAAAGATAAATTGAGTAATACAAAAGCACTAAACACTTAAAAAAGACATCCACATTTTTTCATTGTTTTCAGAGCAATCTACTCAAGAGAAGCTGTTGGTAATAATGTTCACAGAAAAGGCCTAATAAGAATATTTAGGTTTTTTAAAATGCTCTTCCATAAAAAAGTATGCAAAAGACAAAGTTTAACCAACATTCTGCCTTGGAATCTTCCCAGTCAATCTCTCAGAGAGCAGAAATTTATCAAAGTACAATAAAATTGGTAGGTAACTATAGAACGAAGCTAAATCATTTTTCAACAAAGCATGACATTTTCTCAGTTTGAAGAAAATCCTATGGTTAGAGAGTATTTTATATTGCTTGTACAAGAAAAGCTCAACCTTTAAAAAGCATACTTCTTCTAAAAGCACTGTAGTTTACAATGGGAAAAGGCGAAGGCAACAGTAAGATTCCTGAAGCCACACTTACAGCTTTGGAAATGCAGGCTTATACAAGATTTTGTAGTAGTGAACAATTTTTGAACCATTTTGAAATGCATGCGACTGTCTCCTTCCTTTCTAGGTAAAACTTTGACAGCAAGGCCTTGGGAAAAGTGATTTCTGCTTGTGAAGTAGTCTGAAGAGACAAAGTAAAAATGAAACCAGAATTGCCTCACTTCAAATAGTTTTTCAGGTTTTCGGCATTAACTTTGTCTCCTAGATAAAGAGCTGTCCACATTTTTCACTAGCCCACAAACTGTCTGAATCACATTTTCATCTTCTGATTAAAGGAAGTCTATAGCTTTCAAAGGTTTTGTTTGACCAAATTCTAAGAGGCAGATCTGTAGCACTAACTAATCCATTTTTCAACAGCATGAATTCTCACTGCCCTTATTATTACGTACTCATCTGCACTAATTCAAAGTCAATTCACAAAACCAACACAACCTAATTTGGTAGCAGTAGCTATCTACCCATAAACTGAAACAAATTATTATCCAAAGTTTAGAAGTGTAAAGAGACATATTTCTAAGTTTATTTATCTTTCTAAGAAAAAACGTTTTTGGTTATTTTAGATAAACCATTCTAAGATGAATGTCTATACTACAGCTGCCCAAAAGTGGTGCCTTGCACATTTTCTAGAAGAAAAATGACCTCTCTTTGGCCTAGTTTTCCTCTGGAAGATATAAAAAATATATATTCCTATTGATTTAAATTGAGAAAAATCCTATTCTAAATTAAACTGCATCTTACTCATGTATTTCTAACTTAAAGTTCATCCAATGTAAGTAGTTGATATAATGCATGAAATATGAGTTACCCAACCTGTGTAGAGTGTACATACACAAGGGGCTTTTTCAAAAAACCAAACTTCAATATCTCAGCTACCCACAAGCAACTGAATGGGATTCCTGATGTATAGACCAAAAGAGATGACATCCAGAGAACGACAGTCAACAGCCTCTGTTGTACGGCCTCAGCAGTGCCGAAGACCCTAGCTAAGAAATGTCCCTAGTGCTATTCTTTTAACATCAGCACTACTGCTAATGTCAGGTGCAATTGTCGTACATGGTAAGAAAAGTGGTATTCCAAATTATATGTGGCTATGCTATGTATAGCTTTTCTTTTTAAAGTTTACTTTCAGCCACAAAAGCTCCAGTGCAATTGCCAGAGGATCAGCGTATTGTGCTTCCTTTAACTAACTCCATTGAGCAAGCTGAAAGTCGAATGAGCTGAAGTGTTTGAGTGCCAAACTTTCAATTATCGTTATGGCTTAAAAAAAGCTGATGCTATTTTGAGTGCAGTTACAATAGCATGCCACCTGTGAATAGCTGGTTGAAATGCCACAACGACAAAAGCCTCATTGGCTCATAAGAACTAAATTTCCACCCTCTAGCAATAACCTAACCTACACGGGTGTCAAACTCACTTGTTCTTCACTGCTCTCTAAAACTACGTCTTCACCTTGCTACTTTTCCAAGCATTATTTCAAACATTTTCTCAAGAATTTAGGTTTGTTAAGGAAATGTGTATGTGTACAGACAGTTATGTTAACTGGTAGTCTAAGTCTAATTTGATGGACCTAAATTTAATAAGTGGAATTGGCATCAAAGATTAGCACCACTTCTAACAGTAGGGCAACCCATTGCCACCATTATCATATTTCTAAATAACCGAACATATTTAAAGCTGAAAATTGAGAAGATGCTGACAGACATGAATATTTTACTAACTGATCTGATGGGTACATTTAAGGTTCTAGCACAGTGCTACTTTAAATTCAGGAATCTGTCTCGCAAAGACATATGCACTGTCTTAGTTTGTCTTTCCAGGAAGTACTCACTGTGCATAAAATTAAACACATACCACAATTCTAGTGGATGCCTCCAGCTGAAAATTATCGGGCTGATATATTTTAGTCTCACATAGGTCCATCTCTTCTTAAGCTTCCCTTGGTCTTCTACTTTTGTGCTATCCCCGTGTTCAAAGGTATGAATTTACTATTTCCTTCCTCACGAACAGGTAATAAAGAAAGTGAGCAGACACAAAGACTTAGTGAGTTCTTAGTCATTAATATTTTCCATTTAAACTAATGCAGTCTACACACCTACTGAAATTCCAAATGATTTAGTCATTTTCCTACTTCAGATTGACTAAAATTCATAGACGTCTGAGCAGTTAAGGATGTTCTTTTTCTGGAGGCCTCTGAAGTACTGACTCTCTGTCCCTTTCTCCACACTTAGTCAATTCCTTAATTTAATTTTGTCTCTCTTCCATAAAATTATACCTCTCCTGCATATGGTTTCTATGCATTTGTTAAAAGAAGAACTTATAATTTATCTTCTCCAAGTCATTCTTCTTCACAGCTTTTCTCTCTTTCTTTTCTTAGGGGACAGTAGACAGGAAAAAAAGTAGTTTGTTTTTAAGAGCATGATTATCTACATCTGTTTTCCATGCTTCACACTATGTTGCTTCTCAGATGGGAAGTAGAAAATAACTTTGTTTTGTCCCTATCCTGGTAGCCTGATATGTTTTCAGACCAATCTGATCAGTTCAAGCTTAATGACTATTCAGGGTATTTCTGTGAGGTACAATTCCATTCTGATAGCAGATAGTGACTTCCTCATACATATAATCAGATCATTCAGTGACTTTGTCAGAATATATCTAGTTCTAACTGTAATTGTACACATTCCCTAAACAGTCAGACCACAGCTGTCTTTTTAAATGTAATGCCCTAACCCTAAAAGATCTCTTCCTATAGATAAAATATATTGATGCATGCTTACATACAGCTCCTTACAGTGTCATGCCTTATGGAAAGCAGAAGATAAATTTCCTTGATAATGACCATGAGCTTACACAGCATTCTTAGGGTGATTCTGCACCATAAATACAGCTTTTGCTATAGCTTTAGATACAGTCTGAAACAGATTTTGTTTGCCTGCAATTAAATTAAAAAATCTGACATTTGTTTTGCTTTTTTTTACTGCAGTCATATATTATCTAGATTTACAGTCAAAAGAAAGTATAGGCTTTCTAGAGTATATTGATTTTTTTATTGTGAATGATACAGTGGGCTGGCATATTCTTTCTTAATCTGTTCCATTCACAAAATATGTGCATCTTCTGTTCTTGGCACAAGTGAAATCAAAGCTAGCATCAGGAAATAACACCTCAGAAACACGACTGAAACCTGCAGGCTTTAAACCTGCCCTACATCAGTTCTCCTCTCTGTGACAGAGCACCACCTGATAACAGAGACCATAGGCATTCAAAAGTGGAGTAATATAGCAGTTTTTTGCCTGATTTCTCTATCTTGTTCAGTAGTTGAGTAGTTGAGTAGTAGCTGTCTGTCTGCTTTCAAGAATACACTGAACAGGAGATAAAGAAAATCCAGTTCTGATTCTTGCTTGCAACTGGGAGGTCAGCTTGAGGGTTTTTTAAGATATTCTTATCTACCAAGATATTAGGCTGCTTCAGTTAGAGATGGTCAGAGTTAGACTATTTGCATATGTACTGGTAGGTTTTGGTTACTAAATCACTTCAAGTCATTAGTGACATGAAGTTAATTGCTTAATTTTATGTGTTCAAAGACTTCAAAATGACAACATTTGTTTATGGCTGGTTCAGATTCAAACTTGTCTTCAAAACCAGACTATGGAGTTCTCTTTATTATTTAATTATGTGAAAGAAAATGTTGAATGTTGTATTACTAAACAGTCTGTTCTGCAATATTTTCTCAGAATCAAAAAAATCTCCAAGCATGGCAATCCTGTTTCTTCTGAGAAGTCAGTGTATAAATAAAAGGATATTCTGTAAAATAAAATTAAATCGTATTACATTTAAGCTTTTCCTTCAGTTCTGATTTCATTCAGTACTGCTGTTCAAGACTTACTCGTTTCTCTATAAAATGTGAAGTTCATTCTTTATGCTTCATACAACTCTACAAGACACAGTGCTGCCATTAATAATTATTTGTCAATTGTATAGAGTTCTAAAGTTTTTATAATGCTATCATAATTTCATAATTTTTCAACTTTCTTGATATTCATGTTGCTTCTTTGTTTTTAAAATGTAATCCAACCATAATATTTTGCTGTTTCAAGTGTTTCATTTGCTCTGTGTAAACAGAGGTTCATCTATTTTCTTGTGAAATTTGCTTTTCTTGATAAAATTGCTACAGATAGCATAAAACTCACACCTGACTTTCAAATTGCCTCTGGGAGATTTGAAGACTGCCTTCAATTTCTTCCGGTCTGCTTACAGATAAAAACTTCCTTAAATTTCTCCCACATTTCCTTCTGCCTTTTCTTTTCCGTCTGTTATCCTCCTCCACCACACCTGCCTACAACAAAGCTGTACCCAGAAGCACAATAGCAAAGCCATTAGAATAAATGTGCAGGAATGTATCATGCGGACATAATTCTCTCCCTAGGATCACTTCCTGTCTTCTGGAGGTGGTAATACCACCCCTCTAAACCAATTCTGCATGTTACTTCTCCATGTCACATGTTTTCTTGAAAGTAATTTCTCCTTTTTTTCCTCTTATAATGTGTCAAATCTTCTCTTTTCACCTGGAGTATGGAGAAATAGTGACTGCATTCCAGTGGTCTCTACTGTAATTCCCCATCATGCTACAATTATGTGTAATTATGCCTTGTTATTTTCCCAACAATAAGCCGAAGTTGAAAGTATATTTGATGGAACAAGAGCCTCAGTCAGGGACAGATCATCATTCAGGCAAAAGTACAAAATGTAAGCCAAAAAGCTGGAGATAGTAAGAAGAGTGGATCATCAGGTAAAGGGTAACAAATAGACAAATATATCAAAGAAACACAGAAACTGCCTGCCCCAAAGAGTCTTATTTGTAAATATCCTGTCTCTGATGTTTAGAGATTGAAATCTCCTGTTGTTTTAACATAATAATGAAGAAATTCTCCTGCCTCTCAAACAGAAAGCTCTGTGCAGCTCTAGCCTGGTCTCCCTGCTGCCTGAATTTAGGGTGCTAATCAGGTATGTCTTATGTTTATCTCTCCTTAGCAACCAGAGTGCAAAAAAAGGGAAGGAAAAATATTATGCACAAGCTTCACTGAAAGTTCCCTAACAAGGATTAATGCTTAGCAGTATCAACCACATTGAATTAACTCTTAGCACTGCATTTTTCTAGACACTGCTATTCTCTGTTTGTTCCTTGTTCTGGGCTACAGCCAGTATCATCCCAGGAGGTGATCATGGGAGGAGATGTGTGGAAACTGAATACAGAGAGATCAAGGGCAGAGCTGATTAAAACTCTAGCATAAAGCCCATAACACATGCCTTAATGACCATCAGGAAAATTCTAAGGATAACCTACTTATTATAGTTTCATTACAGTAACCTTCAGTAACAGTGAGAAAGGGTAGGTGCGCAGATGGAAGAACTCAAGTTCACTGTTACAGCTCTATCTTGTATTGTGTTTCCCCATTGCAGGGTTATTATTCAGCTTGTATCTGTCCCCATCAATTGACTGGGGACACGTAAGGCAGCATTTGCTTTCTATACCTGTGCCTCATGATTTTCCATGGACAATTCTGCTGGGGAAAAAAAGTAAAATAAAAGAGAGAGAGAGAGAAAGAAAGAAAAGAGGAAAAAAATCATCCAATATATCTTCCAGTACTTTCACATTTGCTTAATAATATTCACAAACGTGGGTAGAATGAGTAGAGTCAGACTTTCCAATCTGCCAGAATACAAGCACATGCACACAAGCAATTATAGTATAGTAGCTGCAAACTTGCACTCTACTTGATATTGAAGTAATTTACTCGTAAATCCAAACCTAGAGAAACAGATTTGCAATTGAACTAGGCTGCAGTGACTCACTGATAGTAAATAATTGAGAATTGTCCCCCAAAAATGATATACTGAAATCAACAGTAATGCTAAATATCAGCTTGTCTTTAAGAGTGAGTTACAAGCAAATCTCCTATGGTAGAGAAGAACAAAGAATATTATGCAGAATAACATCATTTCCTAATAAGGGGAACGGTGTACATCTTGAGCAATGAAGTTAATAGATCCCCTAATCCTTGCTTTTGCATGAAAAATAATTTGAAGCTGCATCCCTTGACACTTAGGAAATATTGTATTTTCTTTCAGAAACTCTTGTTGCAAATAACAGTCCCACCTCCTGTAGATATCTAATCCTGCAGACTGTGTGTGGAAAGTCTCCAAAGACACAGCACTCAAGATCCTCATCTCTGCGGAAGGCTCTGCTGCAGAGACATCCTGCAGAGGCACTTCTCAAACGTATTCTGAAGAATCACATAGCTTTGCTTACAATGAAATCAGGAGAAAAGGCAATCAGAGATCACCAGCACATTAGTGACAGGATGGATTTGTAATCCCACTCTCCTTTGAGAGCAGAAACACTGCTCTGCAGTTGTAGTGGCTAACTTGCTGTCCAAGTAACCTGAGAATTTCATCTCAGTTAATGTTAGCTGCCTACATTAACCTGTCTTCCCTGTTAGATGTCTGTCACCCCAGGCTCCCTTCATAGATTCATTTGCTCTGCCATGAATGCCTATGTTAGAAGCGAATGGATAACTCCCCAGAAATGTTATTTTCCCCATCTGATACACTAATTTTAAGTAAGACTTTGAAATCTTTTAGACACTGAAGTTAGAGCTGAAGAATCTCTCTCTAATTAATGGAGAGCGTGCAGAAACTTCAGAGGGTAATTCAACCCATCTATTTTAAGTGCCCATTTAGGGAAGAGAAGAAACCATTTTCTCCCCATTAACTAAGTGGGGAGCCAAGTTAACTTGCTTTACTAGACACTTAGCTTTTGGGTAACAAAATCTGATGAAATGAATTATATCCCAAGTGTTCCACAGCTCATAAGGGGATTTTTTCAATCCCTTCAAATCCTAGAAAAACCCTCTTAAAGCTTGTTTATTCAGACTCTACACAGAGGTCACATGATTTGGTGCTCTGATAGTGAGACAAACGTAATTTGGGCATGCCTAGCGATCCTTTACTTTCTTTTTCTTTTTCTTTTTCTTTTTTTTTTTTTTTATTTTTTTTTTTTTTTTAAT
>NW_024884364.1:63727195-63739627 GCF_019232065.1 Centrocercus urophasianus | reverse complement strand
TTTTTTTTTTTTTTTTAATTTGAGACAAGTAAGAACACCTCTAAGCTGAATATCACTTCTGGCATACCAGCTCTTCAGCTTGATCGATACATAGTGAGAAGACAATTGAGAAGGTCAGCTTGGAAAAATCACAGGATGAAAAAAAGGCAACTTACGAATTTCTTATTAGAGGCCAGTACTTCAACCCACTTTCGTGTTAGCAAATCTAATTACTCGAAGGGGGTTCAACGTCTCCTAGGCTGAAATGTTACACTCTGAAGCAATGCGTGATTTGTCTGAAATTCTGTCCATAAGTGGAATTCAAAAGTGATTTAGCTGGCAACACTTGTATTCCACTCCTAACAACACACAGGCCTTTCTAAAGCGCATTATCCTATTTCTCTTTTACATTAAGACAGTAAAGGTCCCTTTATGTTTTGTTTTGTTTTTTTTTTTTGTAATTCAATGATGTGTAATTACTGGCCTAAAGTATACCTGTAACCTACAGTACAAACCATGGACAGAGAAAATCATCTCCAGGAAAAAATCTTCATTATATATAGAAAATTCAAACATAAGAGAAAAAAATATTCTTAATTTTACCTGTCAGGATGTGATTAGTCCCTCAAAAACAAAGGTAATGTTTCCTTTAAGAAATCCATTACACTTCTGGAGAAAATTAGTGGAAAAAAAAAAATTCCTAGGGGTTAATGGAAACCAGAAAAATATTAGATCCTCACCAACTGTCATAAAGGCTGGAATAAACACTTGATCCCCTAGATCTAAGAGAGTCTGAGATCATATATTTGATCCTGTAATTAAAAAGACAGAAGAAAGTCTTCACTAGATATTCTTTACAACTTTTCATTATTTAGTAAAGCTCTTTGGGTTTTTATTTAGCATTTTACTGGGAACTCAACTTCACAGAAGACAAGAATCAGCAAACTGTAGTTGACCTAAATTTTCTTTAATGCCTGTCACGTTTCAATTTAGAAACATCTGAGAGCCTCTAAGATTGCTATTTTAATTTGTCTTCAATTTGACTTTTTATGGAGACATTCAATCCAGATGCAGTTTTACCATCCTCAAGTGCAATACAGTTTATGCATTTTAGAAGTTAAAATATGCATGAAAACATACCATCTTCTGTTCATAAAAAAAGCCCTCTAGTGAAAGCAAGCAGGCATTTTTCCAAAAAGGCCATTCCCTGGGGATATCTAACTAATATCTCTCCTGGTCTCAGGGAGCTTATCTTACTCTTAGAGCTAGTTGTGTTGATCTAGAGGAAAAGAACTTAGAAAAGCAGGTGTTATTTACAGAAAACAGCTATTTTGCTCTAAAGGTGAGTTAACCATTTTCTCCAATGCACATTTAAATAGCAAAAATGATGTACTGCTTCTGTTTTATCCCCATTGCCGACGATCTCAAGGAACTGCTACAACTGAGAGGTGACTGCCAGCACACACGAACATCCTGAATATGGAAACATTTCACAGTCATGATGGACAGGGGAAAATGCAGCAGTTGTTATGGTGGGAAACCACAAGGGATTATTTAAGACACTCAGATTGCTTTCCCGAGGAATGATGCAGACAGATTTAAATTTACACCCTGTGGTCTCCAATGCTCCTGTCCAGAGAAACTCTCCTGTAATGTTACTGCCATAGGCTGTTACCTAGAAGGAAGGTGTCAGTCCTGCATTTTGTTGTTGTTGTTGTTGGTTTTTTTTTTTCCAAAAGCCAGCAACGTGTAAATTGTAGCAGCTCCGTGTATGGTGCATAATGTTCTCTCAGTCTTTGAATGGTGATCTTCTGCTAGAGAAGAGTAGTAAAAGTTCTTGTAGGTGCATTTTACAAGAGAGGCTTTTCTGGACCAAAATATTACCTCAGAATATTTGGATTTATCTTGTGTATGACAGTGTTCTGGGAAAGAGGGTAAAAGAGTTTTGGGGTTTCATTATTGCCAAGTAAATACATAGGTAGTAAGTGCATATTTTTCTCATTAAAGAAAGGACAAAATTAGTTTAGAACTAGTATATGAGAAGAAAAGGAAAAATCTGTAAGAAAGCCTCTGACTTCCAGCTGGTCTTTGAGAAGTAATGTGTAAGGAGAGATTTTTCCAAACAGTTTCTACTGTCACTATTTTAGATAGTGAATGAAAAAGCTTCTTTTAATATCTCATTTAGCCACCAAGGCAAAACAAATGAAATGAATTTATATTATAGTACACTGTAGCTGCCTAAATGTTGATTTTTACTAACTAAACAGAAAGCAGAGATATGTTATTACAAGATTCCTAGCACCTGTGTGTAACACATCCAGTCAGAATGAAAAGCTGATGTGATGTCCCCCTGAAGTGAGTTTTTTACAAGCCCAGAATTACAGCTGCTGCCAACTAGGAGCCAGCTGAGCTGCTCATGTTAAAGAGATTGTCCTGATTTCACATGGGACAGAGTTCATTTTTTTCTTCATAGTGTCAGATATGATGCTATTCTTTGTCTTTGGGAGAGAAACAATGTTGGTAACACACTGATGTTTCAGTTTTTACTGAACATTGCTATGCAAAGCCAAACCATTTCAACTTTATTCACTGTCCTGCCTGTGGGAAGAATTGAGGGGACACAAAGAGCTAGATTTCTCTTCTGTCTGGAGACCTCACCTCCTGCCAGTACATAAGGAGTAAGTTTTTTCTCAAATAAAGTATTACACCTGGCTGGGGATGTTAGTGCTGCGTATCCATAAAATATTCATTGCTTCTTGTAGCAAGGACAATGATTTTTCTGTAAATGGTCTTCAACATAAAAACAACAACTCAAAAAAGAATCCAACTATGGACTAGTATATTCTTTAGCACAGCAGTAAAATGATCATACAAAAGTATCCAGGATTATCAACAACAACCACCACAAGTTGTCAATAAATATTTAACATTTTGCTTTACTTTAGTAATATGTACTCAAAAAGAACGACATAGTTCCAACTAAGTACAGTGTTTTGCCTGACGAGCATTAAAAAACACTTATTCTTACGTTAACTTTTTGATTTGATAAAAGCCAGATCCTAATTTTTATCTTGATTCAGCATGAGTGCTTTGTGCCTCTGATAGCCAGATAATTGCTCTTAGTTTCTTTAGGTACAGTTTCCTGAGTGTATCCTCCTAAGTACTTCCTACGTGAATGCTTCTGAGGGTGGGACAGAGAAGGGATGCTATTTAGATCCCTGTGAAACACCCCAAGAAGGAGACTAAATGCCCCCTGTACCGACAGAGCATATTTTGATGTTTGAAACAGTCACTTCTATACACTGGAACACCTAGAAGAAGCTATTACTGAGACAAAATTTTCACTGTGTCTTTTTCTGTGTGCATGTAAATTTTTAAAGTTTTAAACATTGTAACCTTTAATGGTTTAACATTCTCTGGAGTGCATATCTTGTGGTAGACATGCTCCAGTAAGAATTACTTCTAACAAGCTAACTTTTCCATCATTGCTCCGTCCCAAGCCTCATATAACTGATGGAACAGGTAGGACAGTTTAAGAATCTACTTCATATAGTATATGTACTTTCTTTGCTCAGAGAGTGAGAGGTGTTGTAGAAGAATTTTGTATGAGGCCAAAGAGCTATCAGAAACATATGTGATCAACAATCATGACATTACTGAAGATTTTTTTTATCAAAATACTCAGAGAATTATCAGCACTATTAGAAATATTTCCCATAAAAATGAAACTGCAAATTTGGAGGTGTGGGAAGAGGAGGCTGGTTGTTTAAACAATAATACCATTTGTTTCTCTGAAGAGACAGATGCAGAAACTGTGCATACTGCAGTGGGTTTAAAGTGCAGCACCTCAAGAAATTAAGTACATGAGTGTACTTGATGAAATACATCCAGGCAGGAGGAGACTTGGGAAAAAAAGGTATTTGAAATCTGCATCTCAGTGAAATTTTCCATGATTCTATTCTTTATTCTTGATTTCTTATCATATGCACATTTGTCCTGCTATTCTCTTTCAAGCTACAACCCTACTAATGAACCTTTTCTAAGCTTTATGAAAAGTGTGGTAGAGAAAGACCAAGCTTGTCATTGGTTCGTAAGTCAGTTAGCATTAACAAACACTGATATTTCCTCCAAAATCACACTTCTCACAAGGGGATTGTCTTGAATCCTGGGGAAGCGATGAATATCTTTTGGGTGACCTAGAACACCCAGCTCCACGCATGTACCCTCTCTTAGATAAAAACACACTGCCTTACCTTCCATGTGGCACACAAAAGCAGCCTGCCCTGATGTATCACTTGCCAAATGCACAAACATTAGTTCAGGTAAGCTCCATAGGCTCCACAATAGATCTACAGCACATGCACAAACTGATCCGTGCATGCTCTTCCCTGAAAAGTTAAAAAACAAACAAGAACAAAACAAAACAAAACAAAACAAAACAAAAAACAAAAAAAAAAAAAAAACAACAACAAAAAAAAAAACAACCACTTCACAGCGACAGCAGAGAAAGCTTTCAGACTTGCCTGTCAGCAACAGCCACTGGGACTGTTCATATCCATTGGCAGCATCCCAATGTGAAGGGATCTTACCTGAGGCTGAGACTTTTGGGTTCTGGTTTTGAAGTCTCAGGTGAGAGCCCTGAACAGAGTCTCCATGTTCCAAAAAGAGCACTGTATTTATTCCATCTACACTTCATGTCTTGTTTTGGCTTTAGGCATGTCCTCACTTATTATGTTAGTTCTGACTTGCCTTTCTGAGGAATCTCAACTGTGCACTGGATTGGGAAATCAGGCATCCAGACTGGAGGAAGGATACAGCAGGTATTACTCTCACAGTGCAGATGCTTTTAATATGCCTAGCCACTAAGCTGCACTACATCTATACCAGAGATTAATTTTATACATCCTAGTTCGGTCAGAGACTAAAAAATAAAATTAGCCTTCAACCTGGTCAGCTTTGTTTCAATGAGGAATACCCTCATTATTTTTGGAACTGCAACACATAAGCTGCATATTTTGAATTATAAGTTGAATACATGAATTTGCCAGTATACTTGGGTCAAGATGCTTATCGTCTTCATGATTCATAAATGGTGACCAACACACCTTAATATGGAAAGGGCTAAATGCGTATATATTAATTAGGAGTATATATTTTCACTAGGTATAAAATATATCACTCTTGAAAGAGATCTCTTGTAGCCTCTACCATGAAGTTAGAAGAGAAACTAGACAAGAATGTAGAGGAGAAAGCAAATTATCTTTTACAACACTTTTTGTCCCAGAGAGCGTGAAGGAGAGAGTAACCTCTTCCAGTAAAGATAAGGAGCTTTCAACAACTCAGATATCATAAGAGAAACTGCTGGAACAAACAAACAAACAAACAAACAAATAAATAAATAAATGCATCATGAGAATGGGACAATATTTATTTGGGGTCCCAAAGCAATTTAAGACTAACAAAAAAAACTCAACAATGCAGTCTCATGTTGAAATCAGCTTGGATATGGAACCGTAAAGGAGAGCAGTCATCTTTACGTAACACCAGAGAGAAACCAGGGAAGAATTCCAGCAGTTCCACACTACAGATATCATTGCAGTAATTAATGTACTAGCCGAGGTACCAATTAAAAAATAATTATAAAATAAATATTTGGATTAGAGTTAGAAGCCTTAAAGCTTTGTATGTCTTCTTAAACCATTGCAATGCTTATAGTATGTTAAAAAATAGCAAGATAAAGAGGAGCTGAGCTGCTTGATACAACTTCTCTTTCAAGACTTTCAAGAGCCTTTTGAGACTGTTTCCCAGGAACAGTTATTTCAGAAAGAAAGAAATCACAGAGCAAGGAAATAAATCTTTGTCATTTGTCATTAGAAGCCAACTACAAAAGGCAGCATACAAAAGCAGAATATATTCATTAATGGTCAGTGCTCCATGTACCTAAGGGTTAACAGCAGGGTACCCTCAAGTTCTTTACTAGGGATATGAGTGTTTAATTTATCCTTTAATCATCTGGAAATGGACTAACAATAAAATGGAAATTTTTACAATTGACATATCAAGTCTTAGATTAGCCATGGTCAAAGCAGGCCAAGGAGCTTTTGGGTCACTTAAGAGAGCTAACTGAAAGGTGAAACAATAGCAGATGGAATCTAGCACTGCCAAAAATAATAGATGCATGCAGGAAAGCACCATATTAAATACTTTGTCCAGAATTAAAATCTGAGTACAACCACTGAGGGAAAGAAGAAAAACTTGTGACAAGCACAGTGCAATACACAAAAGAAATCGTCTGCCATGCAAGAAATTTCTCTTAGATGCCTTTGATAGTACGTAGCCATTAATACAGTCAAAAATCTTTATGTGCAAGCGGAATATTAGCAGCAAATCCCTCAATCATTTTTTTTTCAATATATATTCAATACATATATATCGAATATATATATTGAATATATACATATATACATATTCAAGAATATTCTATTCTTACTACCTTGCTGTAACATAATTTACTACCTACAATTTGCCACAAGATATCAGAAAAAAATCATATATGAGCTACAAAAAATATGTAGCAGGAACTATAGGAACAAAAATTCAATCTTCACTATTACAAATAATAAACGGGATTGATAAAGGAAACATAAAAAGAGACAAAATTTGATTAAACGTTTGTCAATTCGCAACTCATTTAGAAAGAATCTGGATTTTTAATACAACTCAAAGTGCCTTTAAGAATGAAACTTCATCTCTAAAAATTAGACACCCCATATGAAATTATGCTAGTAGAAAAGTATATGGATAGGTATTTTCTTGAATTATTAGTATAATAAATCGATTAATGTCTAATATAAGAAGAAACTCTGTATACTAGCAAACAATTTTCTGTCTGGTATAGTAGTATTTGTTTTGCCTCCCATGCATTGCTTATTCCCAAAGATAGAACACAACACAGAGTGGATCAGTGAGCAGTGTAATAAGTCACTTCTTGTTTATGGAAAATATGCCTGAAATGTCTCTTCAGTTTTCTGATTCTTCACAATTGGTTCCTTTAGACTTCAGGATAAACCTATGTGAGCATAATTGAGATACATCTAATGGAAGACTTATACAGATATATTGTTTATCTGCTCTTACAATGACCCAAGCTAAAGATTTCCATTTGTACACTCTGCCATTCTGACTGCATTCCAACTGGCAGAATAACACCTGATCTCTACTAGTCACTCTAATTAGCAGTTCCTCTTCAGCTCAGTAACCTCTGTTGGTTAAGTACTGATCACCTGAAGGTCTCACCTCAATATTTCAATGAACTAAACATTACTTCAACAAATTACTTGGTTTTCCATTTTTGCTTGGCCACTGGGTCATGTTTCTTGCCTCTTTTTCGCCATAGTGGAGTTTCCCACTGGGGAAAACGAAACTTCTCTGCAGTTAGCCAGAGACTAAGAATATTAAGCCGCACAGATCTTCAGGAACAAAGATATCATTGGAAAAATGCTTCATCATGACTTCTAGAAGAACACTGATAACAAATTTTCTTCCAGAAGTGGAGGAAAATTACTTACTAAATATACTGAAAATTACTTATTAAAAAAACAACTCAGTACATGCCACGCATTTTCAGGATTTAAAAGCAGAGACTGTCTGCAGTTACTGAGTGTACTGAAATAAAATTGCCTAAGTAAACAAACAAACAAACAACCAAAAAGAAAAAAAAGGATAATAGTTCACCACACTAACAACAAATATTCCATCAACAAGGCAATATTCTTCTAGTATAATATTTTCTAAGAACTGCACTGTACTTTTCTAATCTTTCTAAGAAAGTAACTTTACTCTATGAAGGAAAATTATATTCATCTAAATCCATAAGTATGTTATTGTCCTTGCTACTGAAAAATCCAAAGACAATGAATTCTTCATCTTTATATAGAAAATAAAATAATCAAACAAGAAAATAAGTACAAAGATAGGAAAGGCAGTGTTTTATGAAGGAAGGTCAGACCTGCTCTACTGTTGCTATTTCACTCCCTCCCCACACAAATCACTCATTTTCATGATAGTTTAGATCATTATTCCGAAACATAAAAGCTCTAACTTCACACAATGAAATACTGAACATTCTGTTTAGCTTTACGTCCATGTGCTGAGAAAGTGCTGGGAATTTCACAGCAAGGACAGACACAGACTGAAATGCAGCAGGGCTGCAGTGGTTCTGCTGCACAGAGCCTTGGCAGCTGCTGGGAAGGAATACAGCAGAAATCTACACCACGCTGCTCATCAACTCCATAGACATGCAAGTGGAAGTCTGGGGAAAGAAAGTGCGCTAGAACAATATCTCTTTGCTGATGGAATCTTCATTGTTATTGTGAAATATTGCCTTTTCTTTTTAATTTTATTGTTTATTATATCGTATTTGTTTATTATATGTTGTATATTATTACTCAGGCAATTTTACTTCCTAATAATTACATGTGGTAACTGCTCTTGAACCCTGAAAATCATGTCATGTATTGAGTTGTTTCCAAATAAATGCACTACACTTCTGGGAAAAAAATCAGTTTCTAGTGTTCTAACACTGCAGTCCTCAAGAAATTATAGAGACAGTTTGGGAATTATCACAGAATCATAGAATGGCTTAGGTTGGAGGGAACCTTAAAGACCATCTAGCTCTAACCCCCAATTATCTCCAGATGAGAGCTGAATTTCATTCTCTTTAATTATGGCTATGTGAATTTATCAAGTAATGGGACTCTGTAGACTGAAACAATGCCAGGAGCCTGGCATCCACACTATGTGTTTCAGTGCTTTTACTTCAGATTAACTATAGTTCTATAGCCCCTTATGTCTGCAACTCTCTAGATGCACTTTTGGGACGTTTTCAGTGGAAAACAACCCAGATTGTTCTGCAACATGAATCAGAATGCAGGAAGAGTGAGAGTAGGAGTAAGTGGGAGACATGTTTCAAAAGCACAAATCTGACCTAAAGTAAAATGCTAATGTAGACATAGCCTCAGGGCAACCGCCTGTATACAGTTCAAGCACTCGAGATTTGTGAGCTGTGTGCCCAAGTGTGTACAGACATTGCAAGAAAGTGTTGTGTTCTAACTCTATCCAGACACAAAGTGAAGCAAAGAATTTGAAGCAGAAGCAGTCCTTTGAGGTCTATAGCAGATGCACATCGCTATGCACTTCATGTTATAGGACCCCTATGTTACTGAATTGTGGTCATATTTCAGTTCCCAACAGCACCATTACTTGCAGAAAAACAAACACTTTCAGATCTTCTACTTGTCCTTGGAGTATCATTAAATGATTTCAGATGTCTCTTTTACCATATGTATTTTAAGATCCATTTTCTGTCCTATACACAAGACAACAACTTTAGAGTAATCCAAAAGAAGTTTAATTAAACTCACAGACCTCTTATTTTTCCCTGATCTTCCCTATCGGTCATGACTTTGATACAACTCAGAGATATAAAAATTTTCTCCAAGATGTAAAACATAAGATCTTCTCTTCTTGCACATCTAAACTATAGTAGAGGTGTGGAAAAAAATTTCTTCATCCTAAATATTAGCTCTCTTCAAATTAGGCCTATAGGAAAAGCTATGAAAAAAGTTCATAATATAAATACTTGAGTTCCCAATAAAAACTTAAGCAGGAATATTTTTCCAGTGATGGACACAATCAGAAATAAAAAATAAATTTAAAAAAAATAAATAAATAAAAGGGACACCTACAACACCTACAACTCAATGAGGTAGCTCAAATCCCTGTCCAGCCTGACATTGACAGTATCCTTACCGTGACTCTGACAGATGCTTGTGTATTCAAACATTTTATGTGGGGCATTCCTGAATTCATGTTCTTGTGTTTTTGTTTTTTTTTAAAGTGCTCAAAGTAATTTGCATTTCCAGATCAATCACAAAACAAATAGGAGACTTGAGATCAAAAAAGGAAAAAAAAAAAAAAAAAAAAAAAAAAAGACTATTTAGAAACGACAGTCATATTCCCCTATGCTTCTAAAACTACTTAATTTTAAAGAATCCAGAACATACCAAAGACTTTCATAGGACTCCCCTTCAGTCTAGCCTCTCTAAGATGCTTGATCCTACTTCAATAATCTTCTTGTTGCATCTCACTCACATTGTTGGATGCATGCATATATATAGATCACACATATACATTTGCGTGCATAATACCCATAATTTTCATTTAAGATGAGTCATTGTTAAAATTACTACCTGTTTTGTGAGCACTGAAATTTATTACAGAGGAAAATGTCTGTTGCCCCATCCATTCTTCAACTTACACTTAAATTCTGACTGTATTTACACCAGTATAAATACACTGCAGCAAACAAAGCAGCTTCTCCGAATTTAAACGGGCAGTACTACTACTGCTCAGCATCTTTATCAGCATCTCTCCTGTTAACCTTGTTGGAAGACTGACACAATTGGTTGGAAAAAAAGCAAAGGAATTCTCCTTTGCTTCCTTCAGGATTTTTCCCTCCTAGGTATCTGATCGTGTTAAGATCATATTTTCTATATTGTGACAGAAAAAAATCAATAGAAATAAGACAATAGGATCAAAGCCAAGTAACTATATTGAAGAATAAGTCAAAACAACAAACAAGCAAATAAACAAAATCCATTAATCTGAAAACAAATTAAGTAATAAATTAATAACATTAGTCAAAAACAATAAAAGAAGTATTTAAAGCACCTGCTGCATATTTCTTTTCGGAGCCAAGGTTCCCAAGCCTGACTCAGACACATCCCCTTGATTTCATATATTGAATTTTCATCCATATCATATACCTCCTTCTGCTCTGAAAATAGTATTAAGTGAAGCCACTCACTTAAGTGAAGCAAGTCCTGGTTTATGTCGTTGCAAATCACTGACTGGAAAGGAAAACTGGTCTATATTTACAAATGAAACTAAGATTGCATTTTAAATTCCCATCTGCCATACAGAGTCTGGCTTGCAGTGCATATACACAGGTCACATCCCAGGAATCAATCTCAGCTGCTAAATCTTGAAAAGCTATTGCTTCAGTAATGATTTAATTTTGCTAATACAGTGAGACTGCAAAAGTGTATATTTATAAGATTGAGATTTAACATTTATAAGATTTAAATAAAGACAAAAGAATCCATAATGCACTTCTAACTGAATTGGGATATAAAAAAGCAAGCCTCATTTCCTGAACTCCAGTGATACACTCTATCTTGTTAGCTAAACATAGCTTATAATATGGGTCATTTCCCCAGGGACTGTTATACCAGAAATGTAAAGGGGAAGAAGAGATAAAAATAATAAATAAATAAATAAACAAACAAACATAATAACATAATAATTTTAAAAACCTTAAAACTGCTATTATGAGAATTTGGCCAGTATTTCAAATGTACATTGTTTTTTGGGTTTGCTTTTTTTTTTTTTTTTTTTAAAATTTTTTTTTTTTTTCAACAACTACTTCTTCATAACACTGATCCAAGGTATGAAAGTTCTATGTAGAAATATTTTTAACAAAAATTTACACCAAAGCAGAATGGGTCTGGAAATTAACACCTCTCTTCTCTGAATGCACAAAGGATTTAAAAAGCCATTCCTCGAGACCTTGGCTGTGTTCTTGTTTTGCTTCTTTTTTTAGGTGTGGAACCTGAAGCTCATGCAGTCTAGTCCACATATATCCCTGCTCCATCTATGCAGCCAAATGAATAAAATCTTTGTGTTGCTGGCAGCATATGCTGAGCCATCCCCATGCACAGGATTCTGGGTGCTCAACATTGTTGTTCCCTTATGTAAAAAAACTTTCTCATTGTCAGCACTGGCCAGTCTCAATTTAAAGCATAGTACCACAATACAAACAGCTTGAATATAGTGTAAAAGTAAAACATGACAGGATGTTTTATAGTTAAGAGGTATACACTTTTAATATTCCAAAACAGATGTGTTTTGAGCATTTTGCTTAGTAATAATAAGGTCAGTAAATTATGCTCTGAAGACACAGATCTTTCTTCACAGCTCACACTGGTAGTTTAGACTATCTACATAACTTTACAAAGCTGAAATGAGTAGAGTCATATCCCACTGGAAAGAATCAGAAACTTACTTATGGAATTTAATAACAAAAAGCATTTTAAATAAATATTGCAGCAATTGTTTATCTTGAAATTTTCCAAGATTTTAGCCTTTACAAAAGCATTATTTGGACTACTTGTAGCTATTTTTAATAAAACAGATGATGACTTGCAAGCACATTTTTATTTTGATAATTTTGGAATTGTATATACAACTTGAAGATATATTTTTCTCTATTTTATAAAGAATTTTACTTTTTTAAAAAAAGATTTGATATACGAGATCTAAACAAAAAGTGATCTGCTTTTAGAAATCAGTTATGCCTTCAATACACAAGCATTGTATTGGAGGAGAGGAGAG
>NW_024884364.1:63674392-63686080 GCF_019232065.1 Centrocercus urophasianus | reverse complement strand
AGGATTAGGATTCAAGAGTTTTAATTACCCACTGTCTTTAACCAGGGGATTGTTCGTATGTTCCTCTTGAGTACAAAAGAAGTGAACGATTTATTTCAAGAAGGGTGCCAAATTTTATGAGATTTTCCTGTGTTGCCCCATGAAAGCCTGGGGTGGAATGATATTTATTTATGAACCAGATGGGATTATAACATGCTTGCATTAGCATTCATTTCATGATTTTTATTTTTTTCCCTGACTAGAAGAACTGCCTACACCCCTGCTCACCATGGCAACTGAAGAATCTAGCAGCAGACTCAAGGCAGGAAAAACATGAGAAAAAAAAGAGCTTGAAAATATCCCTTGATACTAAAATTGGTTTTGTTTTCAAAGCAATACACTATGTAATTGAAAGAGAAACAGAGCTATCTACCTATATTTCTGTTGGAATCACCCAGCATGGGAGGAGTACAAAAAGAGTGTGGATGTTTGCATGTTATACTGGAGTATGTTAAGGGTAGGTGGCACTTATTTTGAAAGCATATTTTGACTGCTGAGGGAGGATGAGATGTTGACAGTGATATGTGGATGTTTCTGAGGAAAAGAAGACATTCATATGTACTAGATGAAAATCATAGCAATTTTGTTTGAAAAGTTTTCCTTCTGTTCCTGGGTTGGTGCAATAAACAAAACTGTTGACAAATATTTATCATCATGTCTAAACATATAGGAAGAACAAACCAAAGCTTTTCAACCACTGTCAGAATGAAAACAGACATTGGAGAATTTGCTAACGCCATAGCCAAATTCTGCACAAGAAATATCAGCCTCAAGGATTGTAATTACTGAAATAAAGAACTTGTGTTTATAGGAATAATTCTGAATACATTTTTAAAGAAGACTATTTTAAGTATCACTTGGACACAAATTTGAACTTGCAATAATTAAAACAATCATAAAGCATACTGTTGCTTTTCCAGACAGAGAATCACATGTTCTAGAAGTAAGAAAGGAAAAACAGGAATAAAAATAAAAGAAACAAGCAACTAATCATATTGTCTCACCTTACCAAAGAGGAGTTAATACCAAAATTTGTGTCTTAAAAAAAAATTCAAAGAACTTTTTTTATGTCTGTGGAAAAATCATTTGATTAATGTAGGTAAGGAAAACAATCTGACATGCATTAATCTAATCACAGCAAATAAAGTCACTGGAAGTTTTCTTCTATAAAATTGGTTATATGATATTAGTCTTAATGAGAGGACAGCCCATAAATAACTTTCCTAATTTGCTATCAGTTGCATATGTCTTCCTACTGATCACAATAAAATAAGGAACAAATTGACGTTAAAGATCATTTTCTATTTTAAAGATAGTTATTTTTATATGACAAAAAGAGCCCTGAAAAGGTAGACTCTGCTGATGAGAGGCTGGAGCTCACAAACTCCTTACATTCTCATTCTCAATAGATTCATTGTAATATTTTGTTTTTCTAAGAACATACTTTCTAATTCTTCATGTGGAAAGCAAGCTGTGGTTATCCAATACAGGAGAGAAATGGATGGGATTCAGATTAGCTTCATAAACTGAAGTTCACACCCATGTCTACAGTGCAAATGACAGCCATTGCAAAAAAAAAAAAAAAAAAAAAAAAAAAAAAAAAAAAAAAAAAAAAAAAGATGGTTTGCCTGCAAAGTTTGAATATGTGGTTATCAACTTTGATAAGACTGATAAGATAGTAATGGGCATGTGTTGAGAAATACTGGATAAATTTTACTTTTTTTTTTTTTTTTTTTTTTTTTTTTTTTTGTCTACATTCACCACACTGCATTTTAATTTTAATTTCAATTTCTTTGCAATTTGTGTCTTAACCACTGAATTTTTTTTCTCTCTCAGTGAATGGAGGTTGCAGGAGAATGAAGGACAGGACAGACAATACAGAGAAAATGGATGTAGTGCTAGAAGAAATGGAGACAGAATTTAAGACAAACAAAAGAAATTGTGTCTAAGGAGTGGAAAACTATGTACTGATGAAGAAAGGTAATGGTAAAAAATGCTCCAGTAGTTGGTGAATCAATGATATGATATTGGCTAAAAAAAAAAAAAAAAAAAAAAAAAAAAAAAAAAAAAAAACCAAAAAACTTCATTACAAGGGCAAGGCAAGGAAAAAAGAGATGAAAAAGGAAAGGAAAAAGGAAAGGAGAGGAATGGAAAATATTTAGGTTAAAAATGCTTGGGGAATGACTGCAAAGGAATTAATCTTCAGGCAAATTTAGAACTGTGTTCTATACCTTCCTGCAAATTCTGGTGTAGGTAGCAGCCCTGAAGGACAAAGGTGCTAGTCCTTGAATGCAGAACCAGCTTTGATTACCAAGTTAACAGCGTTAAACTTGCTTGATTTTGTATTTCAAGCAAGCAAGGGAAAAAAAAATGCAGATATGCTCTAGAGACAGAGCATGAAAATTACTCACAAATAGACACAATGGGTAAGTCTAGGGACAAGGGGAATGGAAACTCATCAGGAAAGTGTGAGAGTAAAATCAGACTTAACAGAAGTTGAAACATAAAAGTAATCATTACCATAAGTATTCACGCAAAAAAAAGGAGAACAGGATGTAAATGGACCCCATCTGCAAATATCTTCCTCTGTGACAATAAAGATATCTAGTGCCAAAATGTTGTTAAAAAACACTTTCTTCTGTGTTCAAGAAAAAATTACGTAAAACTTGAGAGTGAAGGCAGCATCAGGGATACTGAAACTGTGATTTTTAAATGAAAATTTGCTTGAATGAATTTGCTTGAAGTGACAGGTGTCAGAACTGGATTGTTTACTCCTATGCATGTCTGATATAGCTTTTTTATTTCCTTCATCTTTTCCTTTCACTTAATATTTACAGATTCAGTTAATGATAACTTCATCATGGAAGGATGACTAATATGGCCATCTTTTCAAATTAGCTTTGTAAAAACTAAAGAAACACTTACATGGAAGCATTTCTCTATAGCTTTCAAACGTACTTCTGAATAATCAGCCGATTATTCAGTAAGGTTTCAGTAAGTATCAGTAAGGTTTGCAATAATCATATTTGCCTTGGGAGAACTGAACTTTTTATTTTCTAATTTTCCTTATCAGTTTCAAAAGAAATGTACTTCCTAGAATTCGGTTGCATACTATTTGTACTATGCTAAAAATAAACAATTAATTTTCTCGGGTTTTTTTTTTCAGACACTTGTTAGCAGTGTAGCAGTAAGTAAAATTTGGATAAACTCTCCAATTGGACTTCCTAAGATGAATAATGAGAAATAGGAAAATTCTATATTCTTCACTTACTCCATTTATCTGGAGATAACAAATATAACTATTTTATTTTTACTCACCTTCATTTATAAAATTTAAATTCTCTGGATAAACATCTTGAATTTGCCATTGAAATGAAGAAAATATATTTCCACAAAAGCAATGAAACTGCCAAAAGTATATATATATATTTCTTTTTTAAATATCACGATAATTTTTCCTGTAAAAGAAAGAAAAATATTTGCTGGAAATTTGCATTCATGTTAGTCCTTTTTCGTTATGCAAAATGACATCTCCAAATGCCCGAGGCAGGCATTTCTCATAGAAACCAAATGAAGAAAAAGTGATAAAGAAATTAAAATCTAATAACATAATATGGTAGAATATTTATAAGTGATCAGTAGTGTATTAAGCTGTAAAGAATACTTATCACAGTCACTCTAGCTGGTTATATTCTCTCCTACACAACTACCTAACCTAAGGCTAGATTACTTTGAAATTTGAAAGCAGGTTTCTGAGCATTAGACAGTGCATCAATTATCATAAACAGCTTTAGCATGTGAGCATGCATATATACTGAGTTAAGCAAGGTGTTATCTGCAAGATTTTTTATTTTTAGACACACTTTTCATCCAGGGTTTCTTTAAATTGTTTTAAAATGAATGATACCGAGGAAGATAACTTCTATACAAATGAACAAAGAGCACAAGTCAGTCCTTAATGAACATGAATAAGAGAAACTGTACAGAGTAACTTTACATCAGTTGAGAATCTCAAAAACATCACAGCTTTTGTTCATAGCAAACTAATATCACTTAACCATCATCCTGAGCCCAGTAACTAACATCCCTTAATTACAGCCTTTTGACAATATTATTCTTTGAATTATGGTAAAATCACATCTAATTGAGAGATTAGTGCAGTACAGTGCTTTCACTTTTCCTACATAAGTAATACTGCTCCTATTCTATAAGTGTTCTTCTAAAGGTAATGCCTCTTGTTTTATGATGTTGGCCCACAAAGTCAGAGTCAAATGCTGTTAGTATGGCAGTAAAGGTTGAACATTCCTGCAAATATTCTGTCACATTTTTTGCCTTGCAACAGATGGCAGCAGAGGGGCATTCTGATCTAATGGGATCCGCCATAAAGTGAGCATGAAGCAAAATGATCTCATTGAACTCCACCCTGAGGAAAAAATTGCAGCCACTGACATTCATCAACACTGAATGAACATTTATAGAGACAAGCAGTGGATGTGAGCACAATGAAGTGGTGAGTGGTGCATTTCAGCAGTGGTGACACTGGGACACCTCCGCTGGTGCAGATTGTTACGCACATGGCATGCAGGCTCTCGTTCATCAGTGGTGAAAATGTACAGTGAATGGTGGTGACTGTACTGAAAAAGAGTGCTTTTTAGCTGAGAATTTGCTCTATATGATAGTGATATTGTATTCTTTGTATCTATTGTAGTTTCCACAGAAATAAATAAGAGGCATTACTTTCAGAGTGACATATAGTTTCAAAAATCAAGAAAATCTGATATTATACTACATAGAACTTGGTTTTAGTCAAAACCTACATATAGAGTACCTGTATTATAAAATGAATATTCTAGAAGTCTTGAAGGGAGAAGACAAATTCGAGTGCTTGCATTTAGTTTTGTGTTATGGAGAATTTGGGGGAGAGAGATTGTTTTCTTTGCCATCAATAGCCCATTCCCATAAATTAAAGATTTTTTTAAAAGTACTATCTTTCTGTTGAAGTTTTTGGGATTAACTTAATATTCAATAGCAGATTTGCAGAAAGTGTTCAATTTGGTTTTCGAGTGCCAACTGTAAGATACTAAATTTCATCATTTTTATTGCAAATATGTCCTAGGCTACACGAAGCTACCATTTATCAAGAAGCCATTCATTTAATAAATCCAGCTCAGCTGCAAAAATCCAGAAATAGTATGCAATAGATATCTAACTGCAACCAGAAATACCAGAAACAAATACGCTTGCTAATCATCAGCCATTAGTGAGAATGGTATCTTGCCTGACCTTTGGGAGTATTCAACAGATTTGGCTGGTATCCTGTAAAAATTTGCACTGGAGTTTATCAAGAAGCTTGATGTGGTACTACCACATGTGGGTGCCATATTATGAGATTAATTCTAGTAAATCTGGAACATATTTTGATGTAACAAGTATTAGGAGATACACTTGATACCCTAGAGATCACCCAGAAAATCAACAAAGACTCAGTTAAAATATGAATTAAACCACCATTTCTCCTTTACTCTTTGAACAAAACTAATTTCCATTTTTCTCTTTTCCTGGGTTGTTTACTTATCATCCTGGCATTTCTAGTAGGATGACTTACTCAATTATATTCCGTTAATATTAAAAGAGGAAGTAGAGCTCTGTACTGAGAACTGATGAATGAAACATTAGGGAAGAATTTGGTGTGTGTGGGGGGGAATCCTACACAATTACCTATTCTAGGTGAAATGTGAAATTAGACACAATTAAAATGATGTCTAGAAAAAAGTGTCCACAAGATATGATTATAACCTTTTGTTCACCTGAGGGCACCATGGGACTGTCCTGTTCCTACCCCCGTCCCTGCCCCCTCCCCCCCCCAGCTCTACCAATGTCCATGGACCCCATTTGAAGCCATCCCAGGACCATCAGTTCTTGTCCCAGACATATTAAAAATGTGTTAGTTTGCATCTTTGTCCCTGCTAATCCTGACTTGTTCACTGGATTTCCCAGGCTGACACTGGACCTGACAAATCTTTTCACTTTGTCTGTCTTCCTCTGTCTGAGGAAGTTTTTACTATCCAGCCCTAGCTTTGCATGGGGTAGCAGAGTTGCTACTCTTTCTTCTCCCAGAAAACAACCAGGAAAAGTATATGGAAGGGAAGAAAAAGTTAGAAATTAGATGTACAATCAGATAAGTGGACTAAGTATCCAAGAAAGGAGAGAGAAAGCACGCAAGCAAGAGAAATATCCATTGTCATCTTCATTTCCATAGTTTCACTATACCTTTACCAATACTGATTCAAGGTTGAATGGTTTCTGAGGCATTTCATCCACAATGACACATCTATAGTTTATAATTGCTTCTTCATAGAGGAGAGTTGAATCAAAAAAACTATATTGCAAGCTAAAAATACACCTGAGTAAGAGCATACACATGTAAAACAAAGTTGGGAACTAAACTAAAAGGAAAGAAGTCTGAGGAAGCAGGCTGAGACCTGGAGACTCAGAACTAGTTTCTCTCACTGATAAAAACCAAAGGAGTCTATGAACAGATTTGCCAAACAGAATATATAAACACTAATACCTTACAGCACAGTAAAATCTGAAAACTGAGAAGAATAAGAGATAATTCATCCTCAGCATATAGCAAAGATTCATCAACATGACATTGATTAAAATTATTCACGCTAATACTTTTGCCATTTAAAAGAAAAAGAAACTCATTACTTTTTCTCCCAGCCAAAGCTAACTAACTAAATACTAACTCAGCACTGATTTCTCAGCTTATGTGAAAGAAGAACATGGCCTGGGCCAGCACCAATCAACTTTCTTCTGTGATATTGATGTCTCAGAAGATTCAGCCTAATCAAGAACTTCATATTGTAACCATCCAGTACACCATCTTCTGTAGCTTATCTTGAGCAGAAGTCATGGTCATATTCTCAGGTCAACTTTAGTTGAAATGGTCAAATTTTCTCTCTTTTTTTTTTTTTAATGAATATTACTTTCTATGAAAGTTTGAGGATCTCAATAAAGATTGATTTTCCCTCTTAGAGAAATTATACATAGTGAAAGAAATGGTCAATTGAATTTTTTTTTGTGTGTTTTTTTCTCAAACTTCTATTGATGACTGTTTAAAGTTCAAACTTGACCATTAGTTTTTCATGATTTCAGAAATATGATGAAACACATGTTGAATCTCAACAGTCCTGAACAAAACTTATAGTCTGATTGAAATCACTATAAAAAAAATTAGTCTGATGTTAGGCTTGATTTTTTTTTTTATCATCTTTATGTAATTTCATAAATCTGTAACTTCCTAAGAAGTGCAAGTCAGAACTTCATGTACCCAAAACTTAAAAAGAATTCAGATTAATAGAAACAATTTTCAGTAAAGGTGAGGGTTTTTTTAGACTTCCAAAAGGAGAATCAAAGGGTAAATCTTCCACTGTTGTAGACATTTCTGTGATTCACCTTTCATGAAGATAGACATCTTCAGGAGATAATTAACTAACAAAAAGAAATGTCAGTATCTGTTAGGTTTTACAAGGAAAAATGAGTTATGTTCAGCTGAAAAACAGTATGTTCAGAGTCAATAACAACAATTTCTTTTATGCGTAGTTTTGAACATTAAAACACATTGCAATTTTTTAAAAAATTTCATTATTTGAGAAAATTATTACCAAAAATCTACATTTATATTTCCTTACATGCAGGTAGATATTCACTCTATAAATAGTGGTACTTATCCATAGACATCACAGTGATGAATACACACATACACCTACATAAACTCTTTTTCACTTTTTACATTTTTTCTCTATCTTATGCAATAGAGCAAAGTATGCTCTATAAGTACTTATGGCAACATCATGGTTACTACACATATAGTATGGTCTGTGATATCTTTTCTTCTTTGGATTTTGTTCATGCTCTCTGAAGACCTTATATTTTCAGTAAGTGCCATATGGACAAAACAGTTCCTGGTAAAATTTTGGACAACAATTAACATAAGCACAGCAGGAGATCCCAACTGTTGACCCCTAAAAGGTGGTTAATCAACAGCATATGGGTTTATTTATCCCAGCATGGCCTTTTAATTAACAGTTCTGGAAAGTGTACTTTTAATGAACACTGTTATAATATGTTGAGAAAATTCTAAATAGTGTAAATGAAACTCCAGCTTGCAAGAAAGTAATGTTGTTTATAAGGAAAAAATCCAACCATACTGCAGTACATGAGAAATATTAATTTTAATTTCAAACAATGCTAGAGTAACAATGTTCATGTCTGGAATCAGATCTGAATTTCAAAGAAAATCCCTAAGCTACAGAAACCTGCACTTAGTCTTCAAACTCTCCTTTAAAAAATAAATGTACATTGTAAAGTTCACATTCAGAGTTAAAAAAAAAAATGTCAATAGGACAGGGAGGAAGGTCTCCAATCTTGTGTTTTGGTTTGATCCCACCCTCCATGACATTTACTTTCGAGATGACAATAGAAGATACTTGATAATAGGGTACGTTGAAAAGAGAAGAGAGTACGAAAATAAACAGTGCTATCAAACTAGAAAAGAGACATAAACAAGTACACAAAAGGCACAGGAAAAGTAAACATAGAAGAAAAGCAGCTAACATTCAAAGTTCTATTCAACATCTCTATTAATGCATTCAAATTATTTAAGGTGAACCTCAGATAAACTGAAAACCTAAGATAAATTATTTAAAGAAAACAGTAGACCAAAATTTTTGGTTGGTATAAGCCAAGACAACTACTGACAGAAAACTGATTTACATGGGTCTTCTATCTATAGCATAGTATCTTGTACTTCATACCGAAGAAATTCAGACAACAGACTGAAGAGTCTCTTCTTTATCTTTCAGTGTGTAAAACTGATAAATGTTTTTGATAATATCACATAAGACTCTTGGTAAGTTTCTTGTAAAATATTTGCCAAAGATGAATGCATATGGAGCTCCTAAGGTTTTCAAATGTGTCCTAAAGCCTTACAAAATGAGACAGTGCATGTGCCAGTGTTCTCCCCACCTGTCCCCAGCATCTTCATTCAGCCTGGCCATTATTCCCCAAGAAATGTTACTCAGGACTGATAATAATCAAGATATTGCCAAAATCAAAAATAACCACAATAGTGTCTCAAACTGAGTGCTTGAAGAACTGATAGTAGACAAAGAGTTCAACAGATGCCTGTTTAGCATGCAGTAAATATAATGAATCAATCACATTACACCATAAATAGTGAGTAGAGTAAGAGTCTTTTGAGTTCTCCCTGCATGACACTTGGTTGCATGATAGGATTGCTCTTTGAGCGGGGACACTGCTTGAGTTACATCTTGTCTTGCTCCAATTTATAGGAGGGAGATGAGGTTCTTTTAATATCTGTATACCTGGTGTGAGATTAAGAAACAAGGCTTCATATGTTAGTCCAACCAGTTTATTACAAATCCTAATCAGAGAGACAGGGAAAGGAAGGCGGGCGATAGAAAAGATAGAAAAGAAGCAAGAATTGTGTAAAGTGGGGATTGTTACCACCAGGATCCAGTAGTGGTCCCGTTGCATGATGTTTCGAAGGTCCAAGGCAGAAGCAGCAGAAGGGGGAGCAGCAGCATTGTCAGCTTTGGGCAGGAAGCAGGTAGCAGGAAGAAGTCGCAGGGCCAATCCGTGAGGAAGCAGCAGGACTCAGGTAGCAGGCCCAGGAGAGTCTGTCAGCATGCAGGAATTCCGTAGTGAGGAATCTGATGGCAGACACCTTTGTTCTTCTTCAGCATTGTGGTAGAGCGCAGAGCAAGTCCAGGAGGGAGAGAGGCTTCTCATGGCAGAAACCTCTTCTTCATGAGGAATCTGTTGCCAGAAAACCTCAACCTCATGGTTTTCAATTCTTCTTTTATCTTTCTTATTCTGCCAACGTGGCATTCCTGGGTACTTGGGTAAGAGTCATGTGAGTACCCCCTCAGATGGCCATCTTCCTTGAGATAAGTCCACACAAAAGATCGCTTCACAGCTATTAAGCTGCAGCTTAATAGCTCTCTCTCCTTGTCCCTAGCCTTTCCCATCTGTGTCCCTCAGACAAAGGATTTCACAACCCTTGCCCAGGACTTGCTTGGACTTGTTCATCTATGTCCCCAGTAAGTTCTGAGACACTGATGTAAAAGAATAATCTCTTACACACCTGTGCAGAGATCCTTTATGCCTTGATGTAGGTGGCACATATAGAATCAAAGAATGGCCTGGGTTGAAAAGGGGCATTATGATCACCTAGTTTCAACCCCCTTGCCACGTTCAGGGTCACCAATCACTAGACCAGGCTGCCCAGAGGCACATGCAGCCTGGCCTTGAATCTTCAGAGATGGGGCATCCACAACCTCCTTGTACAGCTTGTTCCAGTGTGTCACCACCCTCTGAGTGAAAAACTTGTTCAATTCCCCCTTATCTTATCACTATCCACCCTTGTAAACAGGTGTACCCTCTCCTGTTTATATACTCCCTTCAAGAATCGGAAGGACTACATGTAGCCTATGCTAATTGAAAAATTTTTCCTCTCAGAAAATAAATCTGTGGTACCAAGAATTTTAGAATCTTGTTAGTTGCCATTCTTAATTTCCTTATAGCAAAATGGAAGACTGCCTTACAGAAGGATGCAGATTTTAAGTATAGCTAATATTAGGGAAATTCCAAAATGTAGCTAAAGTTACTACCTTCCAAACTGTTTATCAAAGTTAATCAGCTGAGATTACACTGCATAAAGTGTTAGATTTGTCTTCATAACAAAACAAAAAAGATTTCTGCTGTATCACTGTTTTTTTTTGCCACACAAAAAATAAGGGAAAACATGATCAAAATGGTCACTTATTTTCGATGCTCTGTTATGAGCTAATGAAGAAAGAGAAAACAATGAAAGCAGGAGAGGGGTCCATTCAAAGTACTAATATCAGAGAAAGGTGAATTGCCCACAAGGAATCTGATAAAACACTGAGTATGATTTATAACTTCTAGATAGAAACGAATGATATCAGCTATACAGATAGCAAAATTTAAGTATTTTTATATCTACATGAAGGAGGAAAAGAAAGAAATGCACAGTCTAAATTACATATGCTATCAACCTCCTGTATACTGAATACTAATTCTTGTTTAAAAAAATATTTTAAAAGCCTTAGATTGTTACAGAGAGAGCACCTAATTTCATAAAACTGTAGTCAGTATCCTGTAAAAACATACAGGAAAAATTAAATCCTGTGTGACAATTAAGGTAAGTGATTCATACCGCACTGATGATTTGATTTTCAAAATAAGATCAAGACTTATGCAAATCTTCAGTCTTGGATTCTTTCTGTCACTGCTAGTAAAATATTTTATTTTGAAAAAAAAAAAAAAAAAAATTACTTCAGGATAAGACATTTCTTGTTTCATTTTTTAAAATACCAGTTATTCTATAATTACAATAAAAGCATACTTGCTGTAGTAGAAGTATGCTCTGCTGGGTGTATTTTAAAGATTTTAGCTTTAGCATTTATAGAAAAGAAAAGAAAAGAAAAGAAAAGAAAAGAAAAGAAAAGAAAAGAAAAGAAAAGAAAAGGAAAGAAAAGAAAAGAAAAGGAAAGAAAAGAAAAGAAAAGAAAAGAAAAGAAAAGAAAAGAAAAGAAA
>NW_024884364.1:63657921-63674382 GCF_019232065.1 Centrocercus urophasianus | reverse complement strand
GAAAAGAAAAGAAAAGAAAAGAAAAGAAAAGAAAAGAAAAGAAAAGACATACATGAAATTTCATCTGGATTACATAGAGAAACTGTTATCTCAATAAGAAATGCCTTGAATCAGCTTTTCATTCCTGATTGGTACCTGCTTAGTTCTGCTATGTGAACTAGGCCACAGTTATTTCACATCCCACTTTTTCTTTTGGCCTGTTTCAAGTAAAAGAAGAAATGTTTAAAAGTTATTTTAGGTGAGGGCACTTCTTCTGATATGCACAAAGTGTTTCTTATTTATCTACATTGTCAGCCAGTCACAATAAGCAACCTGATACAAATCATTTAAAATCATGTAGATCTGAATCTAGAAAACCAAAAATGAACTCTGGGCTGCTCTCAGTGTAGTTATCACATGAAAGAGTTCGCTAACAGTAAAAATCTAGGAAATACACGTCAAATATCTAAATCCTGCAAGCATACAAGATCACTAATGGTCTAGATTCAATTTGAAGCCCAGCCATGGGATTTTGGCCCAAGTCCTTGCTAATAACCTGAATTTCAAATTTCTGATTTAAGAAATGGGTTTCAATTTTTCCCTCTTAGAAATAAAATTTCTGAATCTGATGGGATATAACAAAGTGTACAACTAGGTTTTTTTTCTGATGATGCAGCAAGATATTGTGTAGCACAATTACTGTGCATTTCAGAAAAGCAGTGATTTGTCCTTGATATATGATTCCTATGGCTCCCTGTTTTTTAAATCTTTCTTGAGTGGAGGAGAGAAACAATGTTTCCTTTACAATTAGGGAGTCTGGGAGTTAGCCAAGTGAAAATTAGTTAGCTTCTGCTGTAACTAATTAAAGTTTAATATTGTTTTCATTAAACTCTCATCAACCTCACATTTTGCTTATCTTCAAGTGTAGGTTTCAAGTGTTGTCTAGTTCTCAGAGGGGGAATACCAGTTGTCACACCTGGTTCATCTCCTGTGTTAGGCCTTTCTGGCACTGAGTTACTGGGCATTTTCTAATGCTGAGGAGGGTTTTGGAATGCATTTCATCTCACTTTCTGGTGTTTAAAAAAATGGACCTATTGCTGAGTGCTCACATCATCTGAATCAGAGGAAGCAAGCCCACATGATTTTTAGTACCTCTTCTTCACCATGATGTGCTTTGTATTATTGTTTAACACTGGTAGTGCATTATACTTTAGTTTTCTGCATCTTCATGTTTGCAGAATCTGGCTAAACTACATAATACTTAACTATGTGCATCCTAATATTTTTTTAAGGAAGAATTCCTCTATACAAAAAAAAGACAGATAACTTTTGCCTTTCCAAAGATGAAGTGACTTATAATTGAGGGAATATCGAATAGCCAACCAAAATTTCTCTTTCATCCAAATATTACAGTGATGTATTTATGATAACCATACAGTGCTAGGAAGATTTGCCTTATTTTCCATAGTTGAACATTCATTTGTCAAGACGAATACTTAGGAAGAATTCATTTTACCATTATTTACTTTGGATTATTCATTTGAAAAGGAGGAAAAGAGAACACTTCAAATGCAGAGTGTACATGGTAGAAAGAAGGTAAAAAGAGCAGTTCTCTGAACTGTTATGGGCTGAGAAGTGCAATAAAGGAGAAGGAGATAGAAAATCTCGGCTGTCTATCTGCAGGAATGAAAAGTTATGCAGAGTAAGGAAGAAGCAAGTACACATTGACTAAATAATATATCTCAGATGAAGAAAAACTAGTAAATACCTTTAATCATATGAGTTTTAATGAATAATTATTCTAGTGTTTTCTGTAATTTTGAGAATTAATTTTTTCTGTGTTCAAAATGCATGTAATCAACTTATCACTTTAAGGTAATGATATTCCCATGGCTTCCTTATATTTTGATATAGAAATCTTGGAGAAGGTTTAGTTCTTGAAAACAGCTCCAGAAAAACAAACTTGTATAAGTACATAGTCTGCAGCAACACAGTATTACAAAAATACCCATCAGAAACTGGACATTTAGATCATTCATATATTGACAATATCTTCTACATATTTGATGCCAAAAACAGTTACCTGGTACTCTCACAGCTACACAGGCTGTGGTCAGAAATTAAAATATTAAGCACTGACCTCTCTGAAAATACTCAATCAGTATCATTACTAAATTCCTTTCAATTCAATATTAATCATAGACTTTTTTTATGCACCCTACATTTCTCTTTTCTTACACTATTTCATTATGCTCTTCAGTTTTACGAGTAATGTGTGTTCTTTATCTAGAAAATGACATACCTCATCAAGGAAAATATCAGATGAGTACAGCAGGATGGACTTGGTAAATCTGAAGAGTTGTTTTGTTGTTGTTTTTTCCAGTTTCCTACGGAAAGAAATTATTTTGATTGCTTTTTTAAAAGAAAAGCTTTTCTAAAATATTTATACTATTGGAATAAGACTAATGACGCTTTCTATGTATGAATTCTTTACCTTCTTGCACATACCTGTCACTTTGAATACTGTTCAGCAGCATAGCACAATTCCATTTTAAAAAGTTACAAAAATCTTTGCTGTTTGAACACCTTCTAACAATAGCAATGAAGTGACAACTTCTGCTGAGAAACACTCACAGCTACCAGGATTCTGAAACACCAACTACTTTTCCTACCACGTGTTCTGAAGAGAAAACATAAAATTTGTCTTCTTATTCAATGGAAAATTAACTGTCTCAGGGGCTTTGACTAATCACTGCAGTTCTCTTTTAATTGCCAATTTTTTGCAGAAGCTTCCAGTAACACAAGCACGTAGCAGTATCCTCACTGTGAGTGTAAAGAAAGATCTCATGTGTATCAAGGTAGGGAATGCAGCTGCAGTCTGGTTGGAGTCTCTGACAGATGCACAACTAAACACAGCACCATGACAGTGAACAATGCATGAGCCAGAGAGATGTGAACACGAGGTGTAGTGTGTAACAGCCAGAGCCCACTAAGTCATAAACTGCCAATAATCTGAAATTGAATAATCTGGAAATATATTTCATTTATATGAGTAATTGTCTTCCCTTAAGTGAACTTCAGCTTTTTCGTCTGTCAGTGGACTCATTTGCTACTGATTTCAGTACAGATAATATCTGTAGCAGCTTTTCAGAGGAATGTGGGATATAGATCAGTTGATTAATTCTCAGTTACACCCAAAATAGAATATTTCTTAACAAAATACCAAATGATGCAGGTCAACTTTGAATATTGTCTGATTGTGCAACAGTGTTGGTACTGGTGAGGTGTTGAACAGGCTGGAATAGCCCAGAGAGTTTGTGGATGATCCATCTCTAGAGATTTTCAAGGCCAGACTGGATGGGGCCCTGGGCAGCCTGGTCTAGTTTTAAATGGGGAAGTTGGTGGCCCTGCCTGTGGCAGGGAGGTTGGAGCTTCATGATCCTTGAGATCCCTTTCAACCCGGACCATTCTGTGATTCTGTGTGATTCTGTGATTTTGCTGAATATGTGCAAATAAATTATAAATGTTCTGGAACACCTGAGTGGAACAAAATAATGATCATGGACTTTGATAGCAAGATCCAGCATACTACCTCTTACTTACAGAAGTCATATTTAAAGACTACAATATAACTTGGCTCTGTACAATGTATGCCATTTTACTTGTTTACAGGAAGATCACAAAAAAAAATGTAACCATCTACATTGGTGCTAGAGCAATACTTTTAATAAGTGCTGTTTTTAAATTTAGGTTATAGACTAAAACTTATTACTTATACTGAAATCCATCTGCACTTATTAAAGCATAATCTAAAGCCCAAAATATAGCTGGGAAGGCAATAAATAAGTTAGCCAACTACAATGTGACCAGCGAAATTGACAATACAGCCAGCTGCAAGCTGAATGTAGTAGAAACTTCTCAGCAATTAAAAATCACTTATGCATGCACAGTTTCTCATCAACTATTTATAACTACTTCCTTTATTTATATTAAAGATAGGGACAGTGTAATCATGTCCAGCAGTATTTTGTTTTAAAGAACAGTAAATAATTCAATAGGTAAAATTACAAGAATTCAGCTAAGTGCATACAGATGTTGTCTTTTAAACAAAATCCCACTTACAAAAGGAAAGTTGTCAAAGCCCACTTCAAGTAAGTAATGGAATGATAGGAAGACAAGTCTTGAAAATATTTTATGATACCCAAGGCAAAGTCAAGCATACCTCAACTGTGTGGTATTTTAAAAATCCAGTGAAGAATACTATTCAGGGGTTTGCTAGCAAACTAACAAAAATAAATCCCAGTAGAATTCTTGGCAAGTGGGAAGGCTGTAGAAAAGATCTGTGGATCAAATTTAGATGAGCAGAAAGAAATAAGGATTACTCTGCAAGATGGGGATCAGCTGTATGACTTTTGACACAAGGAGAAGTACAGAAAGAACAGGAGACTTTTTGTTTAAATTGCTTGTTTTAGTTTTTATCTATATCTATCAAAATATTTCAGCACCTACTCTCATTAAATATTTCTGAGTTTCATGCAAATTGAATTTGAATATTAAGAAAACCACTGGTTTATCTGGTTATCAGTGTTTTCCTGCCTTTGTCATTGGAGGATCCTTTCTACTGAAGTTTCTTCAAACAGAAATATTTCACTTATTTTAATAATTCCAGCCACTGTCAGTTTTTTTGTTCAAGCCGAACAGAAGGAGTTAGTTGAATTCTCCACATATAACTTCGTAAAAACTATAAGTTCACAAAGCAAACACTATGTTTGATGCCAATAGACTCTGTTGGAAATGCTTCAATTAATCATTTTTATACATCCAATAGGAAAGCTCATCCTTTCTTATAGTTTTAACCAAAAGTCTTTGAAAATAACATGAAAAAAGTCATTGCTATAAAGACTCAATTTTCTTCAGAACTACCATTAATTTCAGATGTGTTAAGTTAATTTATATTTTAAAATTGGAACGTTCAAATTAAACAAAACTTACAAAGTTTATCTCTTTTTCTTTCTTTGTTAATTTTCAAGTTGATTTAATTTGGGCCCTAGTGAAATTCACCTCCAGTCATATTTTCAATTAAATCATGCTGTTGTACATTAGAAATGTGTGGGACTTCTTTCTCTATGACACAATCGTTCAGAGCCTGCTTTTATAAACCGCAGCAGAAAGATCTGTGCCATGGCCAACCATTTCACATAGTGATGGATCTTAACAAGATTGAAATAGGAGAGCTGGATGAAGTACAGACATGCATTTGTATGTGTATATATGTATATGCTATAATACTCTAATAGAGATTATGCAAAAGTGAAATTCACTGAAGCATCTGAGAGGTCCATTATATTAATTTGGGACGTATTACAGCATCTTGAAATTGCACAGCAGTGACTGTCAGCTAGCCAGACTGCCTAATGTGGAAAATTTCCCTTGTTAGGCACCTTATTAAAGTTCACAGCAGGATTTCTGATTCGTTTCAACATCAAATGAATAGCATGAGCCTTTATTCAAGAGATAACTACAGTCAAACTAGATTATGCCAAATTCCAAAAATATGCTTTCACAGTTGCCAAAGATATTCTATCACGTATACTTCCAAGAAACCTGTCAATATGGACCTGATTCACAAAAATTATTTTCCTGGGTTAGCTGCACAATTGCCCTATTGACACCACCTTATTCTCATAAGATGTTTCATGTAAGACAAATCGTTTCTTGATGTTAGAGTATCTGTGCAATTTTCAGTCCTTTGGAAGTGGTTACTACAGAAAGTAAAACAATGGAATTCCAGGGTAGCCTGCTCTGCTCCCCTGCCATTTTTGAAGACCCTCTTAGATTAAACAGTTTTAATATAATCTAAGCATCATTTACCAGCTTTTAATAAAAGCTATCAGAAAGTCTTCTTCGCATAGCACAGAATCCTATAATACATGGGCAGGAAATAAATAGCTCATCTCCAAGGTAAATCCAAAGTATAGTTCCTTCTTCACTTCATTCAGCAAGGAATACATCTCTTGATTGAAACCACAAATGAAGTATAGTTCAAGAACCTCAATCATTGGAAAAAGTGAAACATGTATTTCACTCCCTTCTCTGCCAGACTGGGCTGATCAGAGCAGTTGTTACTGAGAATCAGTGCTATTAAAGAAAGGACAGAGCCGCTGTGATAACTGCCTTTCAGAACCCTGCTCTCCAAACCACAAGTTAGACACCGGTGATCTCCACACAACTTATGCAGATAGTTAAGTACCTCAGAAATGCAACCTAACTGGTTTCAGGCAGAATGCCAATCCAATGCAGCAAACCAGGCAGCAGCTGAAAATTCCACTTGCATTTGAGAGTTGATCAGCTTGCTGATAGCTGTAAACAGATGCCGCTGTGTATGGTCAACATCTGAACACAGGAATTGGTGGTAGATAACTACAAACTGCTCTTGCTAAGAGCTGAGTAAGACTTGTTTTTCATTGATAGTGACTTTTCACTGTTCATACAAGACATTTATTCATTCAGGGTTAAATCATTCAGGGAGATCTGAATACCGCTCTCATGTTGATACCTGTTTTCTACCAAGCATATAATTCTTACAAATTTATTCTGGGTTTCAGCATTGTTCTGTTCTTCCATATAAAGCTACAGTCAACCTCAGTCTCATGAAGCGGTCTCAGACTTTGTCTTTGCTTACAGTGGGAGAAATTTTGCTTTCCTGACCCCTTCCTAGAGATTCAGCAGTGTGAGAGATGTGGAAAGCCTGACTCAAAAGCTTGTTGAGAACCTCAGCCTTCTCCATGTCTGTTATTGCTATTTCTCCTCCCTCCTTTATGAGAGAGGGTACACCTTCATGTGACAGTCAGCTGACCAATATATATATGAAAGCCCTTCTTGTTTTTTTTTTCACATTCATAGACAAGTTCAGTTTCATCTGTGCCATGGCTGATCTTGTCTCAGTATGTCTGAATGTCATCCTTATATTCCTTTCCAGACACATATCCTTGTTTCAACTGCCTATACATTTCATTCTTTTCCCTCAGATTGACCAGTAGGTCCTTGCTCAGTCATACCAATTTCCTACCTCCTCTACAAGATTTCTTATGCTGGGGAGAATAGAATTCTTGTACTCTCAAAAAGGTGTCATTAAAAAGCTGCCATCTCTGTTCTGTTCCTATGTCACAGACTCCCATCCAATAGCTCTATAAGCAGCAGGAAGTTTGCCCTCCTGAAGTTCAACATAACAACTCCACTCTTAATCAGGCCCATGTTCCTCAAGACCATGAACTTAAGCAGAACATTATCACAACAGCTTTCAATGGATGGCCCTTATATGAGCTCAGAATGTCTCAACCTGTCCAGTCATGTGGGGAGCACAAGTGCAAACAATTTGCCTGTGCTCCCTGGTCCAGCCACACCCCTTTACTAGGTGCTCAGTCACCATTTCAAGCCATGAACTAACAGTTTCTCTACACCCGTACTTACCAAGGGACAACCATTCTTTGCAGTTTTCTGAACGCTTTTGAAGGTATAATTTTATGATTTTATCACCACGTGTAAAATTAAAAATCAGTGCTGTCACCCAGAAATATCAAGGAGGAGCCTCATCAGTAGTTAATGATTTCCTTTTTAATCTATAAATGCCTCTGGTAAAGGAATGAAAACATTAATATATCAATGTGTTGCGTGTCTTGCACACAGTGTTAAAGTCCAGGGTTGAACAGTGTTTTTCAAGAATGTCAGCTGGGAAATTATGACTCAATTAAATTTTAATGTATCACATCATGATAACAATGAAAAAATTGTCCCTTCTAAAAGGTTTGAAAAGATTGCTGAAGTTGAGGTCATGAAGTACTTAAGACGTGTGGTGGAAAAAAATCCATTTTTCTCCCTCACAGAATGCTTTGCTTGTAGAAATTTTTGTCATTAGGACACAACCTCATACTCAACTAGAACAATTTTAATTCAGCATATAAATCATAGTATATCGTCATTGAAAGTTAGCAACAAAATAGAAGAACAAAATAAAATAATTTCTTCAGAGTCACTTATCACAGGCTATCCCCTTATCCTTAACACTCCTTAAAAACCTGAGTGGACTGCAATTTAATTTACTTGGTGTTTTAACAATGGGTTGCTTCTGCAGAATAGTATAAACATTAGTCAGCATGGTCATTAGGAGTTCTAGACTCCTCCTGAAGGCTTTATTTGAGAGAGGTTAGTGGGAGGCAGATTGCTCAGACAATCAATTTCTCTTCTTTTAAATTAAATTTTCTTTCATAATAGAACAGTTTAGGTTACAGCAAGAGGGAACTATAAAATAGTTGCAAAGTCCTAGGGAGAACTATTTTTAAAGTAATGGTGTCTGAACTGTAGTGTCCCCACCCCCAAATCATCTGTTGCATCCTGAACTTCTAATATAACCTACATGGTGAAGAATTTCCCTGTTGGTATTTAATTTTCAAAAGGACTTTAGAAGTGCATGTGATAAATGTTGACATATTACTCCATGCTGAGTTTGATCTGATGCTCAGATCTTGCAAAGCATTTAAAAGAGAACTTAGACTACTTGAACAAGCACCTCTCCCCTCACCTTCACCTGCCATCCTCCAGAGATATAGTGTTCAGCATGTGATGACTGGATGAAGCAGCTGAATGGATAGGTTTGGGGAATGGCGAAACAGCAACTACAAATTTATAGAAAAAAATTGAACAGTTATACTTTACCAGAAACTTAGAAAGAAAGATTTTAAAAAGATGGATCATAGTTTCAAAGGAAATGTACAAAAACAGTCAGATAAAAACAAACCTAGATACAAGTCTAGATAATCCAGCTTTTTCCTGGCTGAGCATCTTAAGGAATAATTAAGGAAACAAACTGGAATTAAAAACATCCAATCTCAGGAAAATATTCTTTAATTTAAAAGAAATAACCTGTGAAACTCACTGCCGTTTGTTATTTTATACCTGGTTTCCTAAATTTAGTGATTTTGTAGCAATTTTTAGTGTTTATATTGATAAAATTTGCAAATAAATATAAATTTTCAGAATAAATTAACTTAGATTTCTGTTGCTTCTATTATTTCCTTAAGACACACTATGCCTCTTACAACAGGCAGTGAAAAATCAAACACTGATCTGACCTTGGAGACAAGCTTTCAGTGGTAATAGTATTTGTACAACTGATAGTCTCCTGGCTCACTCAAAATCAAAAACGAAAGTTATGCAAAAAAAGAAACAATTTTCCTTTGTGTGTAGAAAAACATAAAAAGCTTTTTGGGTATAGCCTGTACTACGGATAAGACATCCAGCATCTCATCTTCAGTGCTACTTTCTACTCCTCATTCCCTCGCCTGTGGAAGTATGTTTTGAGACATCAAGTAGACAGAAGAAACATTTCAAAATGAGTAAAAATTTTTCCTTTAAAAAGAGCAATAAAACTCTCACTGACTTCTTTAGAACCCTTTGGATGATGCAGTGACTTCTGAATATAGGCATGTATTCATTTTTGTAGCTCCTATTTTAACATGTTCCAAGAACACAGCTATTGTATTCCTTAAAACAGATCCTGCAAAAAAAAAACTTCCGTTGTTGCCAAATTCAAAAATACAAAGAAAACCTTTTCCATAAGGAGCACAGATACAGTCAATTTGTAAGCCAAAAGCTATACAGTGGTACAGGAATATACCATTCAAACACAAAATAAAAGTTACATATTTATGTCAGTTCTCTGGCATCTAGCTCTTCGTCTCTTGCTAGAAGAAGGGCGCTTCTTGTTTAGAACTGGTTACTCATGTTAAGGCAAATTTGGTTAAATTATAAAAAAAAAGACAGGAATGTATGTATAAGGATGCGCACATTGAAAAGAAAAAAATTATTTCCTTTTGGATGAAAAGGCAAATGTATTCTCATAGTTAAACATACCAGTAGTCGTTAGAAGGCGTGAGGAAAAATATCTATTAATAAATTCAGTTTTGCAGCTTCTTAAAGTATTATTTTCTGTTGAGAAATTCAGGAAAAAAAAAATCTTTCAAATTGAGGAATAAACACCATTTTTCCAAATCTGCACTTTCTGCCAATGTAGGCAGCATACAAATGAATATTAACCTCTCTGACACTCTTTAATTTCTGACATATGGTTACTGCTGCTGGGCTTGTTGAAGGAGTTGGGCTGAGAATATGGGGGAAGGAAGGAAAGAGTAGGGATGAGTGATTCTGGTGCTGATTCTGCTGCAAAAAACTGAAAGCATTTGCAAGAAGGAAGAAAATTCAGCACTGCTGAAAACAAATGGCCTCACTTCAGAAAACTGGAGGTGGTTAGGAAAGGGAATTTCTTTACGGAAAACAAAATATTCTCACTGTTGAAAGAAGAAAAAAAAAACCCACAAAACACCACAACAAACAAACAACACATACACAAGAAAACCCTGAGACTTCTTAGTTCTCAGCGAGAATCTGTTTCTCTCTGATTGGAAGAGAAAGGTCAGTGGGAGGGGTTGCCTCAAATTTCTTCCAAACTGAAGGATTGTGGGGGTGGACTAGAGGGGGTTGAAGACTGTGTAACATCAGGAGACACATTTGTTCAGTCTGCACTGGCATTTCCAAGCTGAAGAATTTGTTTCTGAAAAAAAGGTTAAAAACTGTTCTGTGGCTTAAATTAATTTCTTTGGCATGAAAAAGATAGGTTTTTACTTCTCTCTGTTTGGTGCCTAAATCAGAGCAATCTTGTTTTGTTTCTGTTCTCTGCTTTACTTTGCCAGCATTGTTAGACTTTCTCTTGCTTGCACAGAAGATTTTAGTCATTAATTCTGATTTGTTTCACCCATACACATCCTAATTCACATCTTTGTCCCCTGCTGATCCTTACAGTCTTCGCCACTCTGAATGTAGGAAATTAAGTTTTGATTAAAACTTGTTTAGGGCTTATTTAGTTCTCATTTATTTCTACAGGAAAAATAATGCCTAAAACCAGGAAACTAGAATTTTCCTAGGCTTCAACATTTTTTCTTTTCTTCTTTTGAGATATAATTTTGGATGTTGTATTGCAAGACTTCTGTTATCTGAAGCATCCATAAAGCATAGATTTAAACAACTAAAAGTGTGTGTTTTAAAATATTTTTCCCACACAAAATCACGGGTGGTTAAAAGTATATCCAAAATGAATCTATGCTCCAAAGAGTCTGCATGATTCTTAAGGCATTCCACTTTTTCTACAGTTATGATCAGTCCCTACGTAATGTCTTACAGTGCTTATAGAACTGTTCTTGAAGACTTCCAGAGGTGGAGAGTCTATAGTCCTCCAAAGAACAGAATTTCAATGCATTTATTAGGACAAAAATTATTTTTATCCTCATGTCTTAATATATAATGCAAATGCGTTATTTCCCATACTATGATACAAACATGAGAAGCAGATTTTTTCCTCGCTAACAAACTTTTATATTATTACTGCCCCCTTTTTACTCAGAGCAACCTTTATTCTCATACTGATAAGACTCACAGATATCTATGGGTTTTCTCCTTTGCAATTTGGGTAATATACATAAACCTAGATGCCATTTATCTATTTCTTTTTTTCCTCAAACTTTTTTTATTTTCTCCCTGGTGACACCGAGTTTACCATCACATCTGTCTCTTATGCAGGATAGTAATATGAGAGAGAAACCCAAACTGATTCACTGGGGAGTTCTGTAACATCGCAACTGCCCCTAACTTTCCATCTATATATTCATAGGCCAATTTAATGGAATATTGTTTAAGGTCCTCTTGCAGCCTATGTTCATTTCATCAGTTTTCATGGAGTTGGTAGCTTCTATTTATTGCTATCATTTTACTCGTGCAGTCATCATGACAAAGAATTACTTTTGAGAGGTATTCGAAAGCTTTCCAACTTTTCTGAATGTGACAGGATAGAATGCTGGAAATGGTTGAAGTCATGAAATGAAAAACATCATGGGAATATGACTCAGGACTAGTCATCACCACCTGGAGAGCTGTCATTAAATATATATATATATATATATATGTATATATATATATGTATGTATATATGTATATATATATATGTTAGAATTCAGCATACAGTTCTGAGTCTTGCAAAGTTGCTGGAAGGCATGTTGATAAACAAGAACTAGGTTCTGGAGGGTTACTTCACTGGTATTTCTTCAGGGCTAAAGTTATCTTCTCGAAGAAGAGACCTTCCAGAGTCAGACTTGACCTCCAAAAGGGATTTTCGGGATGCTGTCAAAGTTAGCTTCGTATTACCTCTACACTATCACACTTTCCTGTAAGTGGTGAAAGCTGTACCAGGAAGTAAAACAACATCTGATAATTCAGATTATGCTGGATAATTACATTCCTGATAGTAAAGAAATTGTAATTATTCTTATTGTTCAAGTCGCTATGATTTTTTCAGCTGATTTTGGGGCATAAAGAAAAAACACCAGTTGTCCCAAACTAGTTTCAAGGTTGGACCCTGTACCCTATTAGTGCATAAGGACCAGCCTTAAAAAGTTTAACTGTAGAAACTTGCTATTTGTACAGATTAGTACTATTCTTTTCGCTTTTGTTTATTTTGAATCATTCTTTGTAATTTTTATCTGATTTGATATTTAATGTTATCTTTCAAGCAAATGGTTTCAATTCTATTTCATTTTATTTTTTCCACTCCTTGCTCTCCTTTGCAAGTTCACCTCTTCAGGATTCTCTTAGCACTATTGTTTTGTTTTCCCCGTTAGCCATTGTAGCAGTAGAATTGATCTAACATGTCCAAATACTCTGAAGTGCAAAAATGTCCCAAAGGAAGAACATTCAGGGTGAAGCCCTACTTAGGTTCAATATTAAAACATAAAAATTGAATGGCCACTTAATCTACGTGTGAAGTGCTAGACATTTTTTTTCCAATATTTACTGTACTTTCTTCCTAATCCAGCTATAATTCTTTGGAAGAACATAATTAAACTAAACCTGGAAGCATTAAAATTGCTTTGGATTTTTTTTCTTTTATTTCCTTTCACTTCTAGCTATGTCGTTAGCATAATGGCTTTACTGGCAGTCATTATAAGAGCAACATTCTATAGTGATGGAGATATTATCATTTCCATACAGAACTATTTAAACTAAGGTGTGAGCTCATCAGGAACACAGTGGCTACAATGAGAGTCAAGAATGCTCAGAATCAGATAAAAAAATACACAGCCTTGTGGAGAATCTGGCTTAATTCTTTAATTCTCAGTCACATTTCATTTTCAAATGCATTTGCTATACTTTTTTATTACATGCTTAACTTTTTTTTTCTTTTTCCAGAGGACTTCATAATTTACAGTCTAAATGAGCAAACCTACATATTTTTGGCAGGGGAAGGCACTCAATAAAAAAAAACATATTTCACCATTATTCATGCAGCTAAAATTAAAGAAGCTATTTTTTGTATTTAATAATCTGTTTATTTATTTGCCCATTGATTATTATTTTCTGGTTATGCCTTTTTTGATTGTAAATATTTAAGCTCTGAGGCTCCTAGGGTAAGAACTGGACTTCTGCTAATGTAAGAACTTGCTGGAGTGAGTTTAAAGGCCATAAAAATGGCCAAAGAAGCATGTCTCCTGTGAAGCCAGACAGATATAAGGGGTTCATCAGCCTAGAGAAGAGAATCATAGAACTACAGAATCATTAGGGTTGGAAAAGAACTGCAAAATCACCTAGTCCAAGCGTCCACCTACTACCATTATTCTGCATTAAACCTTGTCTCTTAGTATCTCATCTTCACATTTCTTGTACAACTCCAGGGACAGTGACAACACCAACTCCCCAGGCATCCTGTTCCAGTATCTGATCACTCTTTTGGAGAAGAAGTTTCTCCTAACATCCAACCTGAACTTTCTTTAGTGTAACTTAAGGCCATTCTCTCTAGTCCTATTACTAGTTATGCAGGAGAGGAGGTTGACCCTTCACCTCACTAAAACTTCCTTTAAGGTAGTTGTACAGAGCAAAAAGATCACACCTGAGCCTCCTCTTCTCCAGACTAAACAACCTCAGCTCCCTCAGTTGCTCCTCATAAGACTTGTGCTCCAATACCCTCACCAGCTTCACTGCCCTTCTCTGGACCTGTTCTAGCACCTCAATGTTCTTCTTGTAGTGAGAGGTCCCAAACTGAACACAGTACTTGAAGTGCAGCCACACTAGTGCCAAGTACAGGGGATGATCATGTCTGTGCTCCTGCTGTCTGCACTATTTCTGATACAAAGAAGACTCTGGGGAGATCTCATAGCAGCCTTCCAGTACCCATAGGAGGCCAAATAGGACACGTAGTGATAGGACAAGGGGTAGTGGTTTTAAACTATTAAGATATTAGATTTAGATTAAGCATAAGGAAGACATTCTTTACTCAGAGGGAAGTGAGGCACTGGAACAAGTTACCCGAAGAAGCTGTGTATACCCCACCCCTGGAGGCGTTCAAAGTCAGGTTGGATAGAGCTTTTAAGCAACCTGATCTAACAGAAAGCTTATGGCAGAAGATCAGGAGAACCAAATGATCTTCAAGGTCCCTTCCAACCCAAAACATTCTACGATTCTATGATTCCAAATATAATTCTGAGTTTGTAGTGCTTATGTTTGTATCATTGTATTATGCAGCAACCAATATAAAAAGAGCCATATACGTTATTATTTTCCATTCCTAAGTGATATTAAACTACGCAAATGATCTTACTATCTTCACACTATCAAATTACTATTGCAATGGAATATGTAGAACAGCAGAAAATTTTTACATTATATAAGACAATTATGAATAGATCAGCAGAAATCCCTAACTTGCTGACTGTTGGAAGCCAGTAAGGTATTTCAGGGAAAGGTATTTAACATATTTCTGTTTTGCACTTTACTCAAGCATCTGTGACCTGCCACTTCTAAAGCAAGGATATTAGACCAGAAGAGCCCTTGGGTTGACAAAATGTGGCTGTTTCCATGAAAATAAAGGTCCATTTATTTTGAAACCAATGATGTTAAAGCAACCAGGTAGACAATGCAAGTGCTACAAGCATAGAATTATAGAACAGAATACCTCCCTCTAGACCAGGTTGCTCAAAGCCCCATCCAGCCTGGCCTTGAATGCTTCCAGGGGAGAGAGTATTCACAACTTCATTGGGCAACCTGTTCTAAACACTGTTCTAAACCTGTTCCAAACATCAAACATTACTGAAGGTGTCAACATAATACTACAGCATTGATGGTAAGAACATGTTATTTAACAAGAAGTGTGATAAAAAAATTCGAAATGAGTATAATATTTCCCACCAAAGAAGAACTCATCAAGGAAGACCTCTTATCAAAAAAGACTCCCAGCTTTGGAAAGCCATCCTCACACTGGATGTTCTTTATACCAGACAGAATGCATTGTCTTATAAAGGACCAGTGTGACAGTTTGAGAATCTCTATCTTTCAAGTATTCACAGAGAAGAGCTAGTTTGGTATTGATATTGTTACCACCCCAAGATGTTCTGTGGAAGCAAAAGGTTAGTTGGGAAGGGGAGACTTCTGAAATCTCTCTTGCCCTCTCCAAGACAGAGGAATACAATTTTACACGAGCTGCCAATGGAAAACAGTTAATGAAAATAGACACGCCTTAAAAACTTAGATTGTCTGAACAGGTGATCTCCTCTACACATTTTTTAATAAATAATCCATCACTTTTTCCTTTGGAATCCTATACAAGCACTATGCATACCTGTTGATGTTGAGTACAGCTAACAGAGACAGACAACAGATGCAGCGGTTTGCGTAGCCATCTCTGGATTCTGCTTTGGGAGCTTCTGAACCCTCTAGGAACAGGATCCAGTATCATTGACAGACCCCTGTGAACCCTTTGAGAGACTTTAGAGTGCCTGTTGCCTCTAGCCAATGACAAGCTTAAGTGGAGCCATGGGCCTAAGGAACTTCTACCATTCTTCTAGGAGTTCAATCAGCTGCTCTTGACCTAAAAGTACCTGAAGCCTTTGTTGCAGCTACCATCCAAATATGAATGGTCAAGCACCATTTTATGGGTTGCTATGGAGAGGCCTAGAGCTAGGTCTAGACCACAGCTCACACGTGGAGCATTTTGTAGAGGTGTTGGTGCAGCAAGATTCAGAGAAGGGGTCCCCATTTCAGTTCAGACCAGCACTGAGATTCCCATGTGCAGTTATTATGTGCCACAGGCCACATTTTCCAGCAGGTGTTGGAGCTTTCCATGGTACAGGCTTTGATTCAGAAATAGATTTTGGTGGTGGATGCAGCCCTGCAATTTTCACACAATGAACACAATGTAGATCTTGACATATCCCAATTAAGCAAAATAGCCAGAAAGCTGACCTCAATAACTAGAAGAAATTCAGTGAAAGCAATGTTCCACGGTGACACAGATCTGGAATTAAATGCACAATTTCCAACTTAGGAAAAGTTCATAAAGTAGGTTAACAAAAAAAAAAAAAAAAAAAAAAAAAAAAAAAAAAAAAAAAA
>NW_024884364.1:63561913-63657821 GCF_019232065.1 Centrocercus urophasianus | reverse complement strand
TCATAGAAGTGGGATAGAATAATGAGATATTAAAATGGATAAAATGGAGACTTGGATAATCTAAAATTAGGTGTCTGTGCTCTGAGTTCAGGTAGTAAGGTGGGCTGTTCTGAAAATAATGCCTCCTTTTTTATTATTGGATTTGGCCCAGAACACCATAGGTGAGTGATAGTATGGCAGTAGAAGCTGAACGTTCCTGACAATATTCCATACATTTTGCTGCCATGCTACAGATAACAGCAGAGGGGCAGTTTGTTAAAGTGGCATCTGACATGGAAATGTGTATGACAAAAAGGTGTTTCATGGAATTATTTCACTCAAAAAAGATAAACGGCACCCATTGAAATGCACTGACATTTGCTGAACGTGTATGGAAACCAAAAAGTGGATGTGAGCACAGGGAGGTGGTGGTGCGTTTCAGCAGTGGTGACAGGGGGTCTGCAGAGTACGCAGACTCTTGTTCATCATGGGTGAAAATGCACAGTGAATAGTAGCAATAAAGGTGAAATATGTGTTTTGTTATTATGCAGTTTGTACCTGCTATAATTTCCATGGAAATAAATAAGAGGCATTACTTTTAGAGTGACCCACGTATTTGTAGAAATGATGTAAGAGCTTAATCAAAACCAGAAAATACATTAAGGAATAAAATGACTTAAATCAGTGTAGAAATAGTTTTACTCAAGGAAAAAAAAAAAAAAGAGAGAAAAAAAAAGAAAAGAAAAAGAGAGGAAGAGGAAGAGGAAGAGGAAGAGGAAGAGGAAGAGGAAGAGGAAGAGGAAGAGGAAGAGGAAGAGGAAGAGGAAGAGGGAGTGCACTATGCTTTACTTCTGTTTGAGTATTTGTTGAACAACTTCTACTTTTATTAACATACTTTTGGAGGTGAAAAATAGCAGTACAATGGAAAAAAAAAACTTTGAAAAGTATGGAAACATTTAAAAGCTGCTATTTTAGAGTACATTTTGAATATGTAGGCACTGGCTCATAATCTAGAAAATCACAATGAGTAAAACAGATCACAAAGGAAGACTGTTTATGATTTTAAGGTAAAGAACAAGTGAGAGCAGTGGAACAATAAAAAAAACCTTCAAACCAATGCAAATTTCAACATAGAAAATTACTAGAATAGACCCCCAGGCAGGGAAAAATTGTTCAGAAAGAGATTTAGTTTTGACAAATGTCACTATGAAGTCAAAAGAACAAACTGTTTCAATACAGAGAAAGGATGGGAAGTTATATGCCCATTTCTATTGCAGAATCTTGAAACTGAGAAGTACGCAATCTGTCCCTATTACTAAGACCCAATCAAACTGAAAATGTGCACTTTTAAAAAGATTCAAAACAGAAAAATAGAAGAATGGAAACAACACTTAGTAAGGGACACAGAATTATGAAAACTTTTGTGAAGACAAACAAGCAAGGAGATCATGGACTTTTTTACTGATTAGCAAACTAACCATAGATTACTAAAAAACATTTGTATGTACACTACTAATTAAAAATACCATAGTTGACTGTCATTGTTATTTTATGGCAGCCAGTTATTTTGCATTGCTCCATGCTAGGTAAGCCTAAACTGGAACACTGTGTCCAGTAGTAGGTATCATACTAAGCAAGATGCCGACAAATTGAAAGAACAGCAGAAATACAAGGTTTTGAATATGTACCGTAGAAGGCAAGATCTAAAAGTACTTTGAACTTTTTTAAAGAAGACTGAAACTGTATGTAATGGGTGCCTCCAGGTGCATATTCAGTTACTGTAAAAAAAAAAAGATGGATGATTATCTTAATGCAAGGAAGATTTAGGTTAGAAAATTGTGCCTAGTATCTACTTACAAGGATAGTAAACCTATGGAACAGTTCATTGAGCTATGAACCCTGATCAGTAATCAGATCTGTTCATGAAAATGAGGAAACAATTTTAACAGTTCTCAGTAGTGTTGTAACCATACTTGTTTCTTTAACATGGATTAAAAGTTTGCTTATCTTTCTGTCCCGCATATTACCTTGCCATTATTTTTGTTACTTAAATGTCAATCCTTTTTACTTAATCTTTTTTTTTTTTTTTTATGTTTTACAGCGTAGTTAGAGGATTGGAGGTCTGTCATTCCTTTTCCCACCCAATTGCTATTTATCAATTTCAGCATGCAAATCCTGTAATTTTTAACTGAAATATTTTACAATAACACATAATGGAGCTGAATTGGTAGCTTGATCCTTCTAGCATTAATAACTTGCATAACACCATGCATTCCTGTGTCTGTCAATGTAACCATCCTTACAGCGACAAATACTGTCATGTTTACTTTGAAAATAAAGAAAATAAATGAAGCTTCCAGGACATATACTTTAATTTTACCTTTCAATGAGTCTTCAAAATTAACTTCTATTCCTTGCATCTGCAGAATTTAGCAATGCCAAGCAATAAATGTAGTTCAGTTTCAGTTTAAATTACAGAATATTGAATTACTGTAAAAAGAGATGGATGATTAATATTTCTCAATTATGTAATCTGTCTGATTTGCAGCAGTGGAAATTTAGTTTAGAAAATTGCACCCAATATCTATTTATGAGAATAGTAAACCAAAGAAACAGTTAGTGAGGCTAAGAAATCTGATCAATAATCAGGTCTGTTGGAATATGTTATAATATTTAACATAATTGTCATAATTGAACCATAATTACGTTTAACATAATTTGTATGAACATAAAAATCAAAGATTAACTGGAAAATTAAAATAAGTTCTGTACAGTAGCAATTGTTTCTAAAAACCCATGACTTTTATGAGTTAAACCATTAATTTCACACAGTAATTTGTAAAATTGAGACGTATGTCATTATCAACTCTCCTTTTCCAGTAGAAAGAAGACATTTTAATGGAGTCTTAGCTTTTGGGGCAAAAAATGCAGCTATCATTTACCTTTCTGGTAACAGCAATTGCTCAAAAAGAATCTTTCCAGGCTGCTGCAGGAAAGTGTTAATCCAGGATCTCTGCTTTCACCTTGGTGGTCCCTGATATAAAGACAGTATACTATCAGTTATTTTTCTCCAGTGTCCTTCATTCTTCACTATTGTCACTTGCTGGCTACATCATTATCAGCAAGAACGAGTCAATTCTTTTGCTGCTGCTCTGCTCAGCCTATTCTTTTCTAGAGCAGCAGTTTTTTTTATTTGCACAACAACAGAATCTCACTCTGCTGTGAGTTTTGTTGACCAGCTTTCCCCAACTGTCTTTTGTTCAAACAAATATGAAACTCAGTCCTCGTACCTTCCCAAAAACACTCTTGTCCCAGCCTGCAGGAGTTTTTTACAGCATAGATTAAGGTAATGCAATACTGAATTGAGATAATTTAAGATTCATTTAGAAAGCTAATAAAAATAGTGCTAACAAATAGTACGGAGGAGAAGCTAGAGGAATTCCATAGACAAGTAAAATCAGCTTCTATAAGCTTCCACTGCTGAACAACATATAGTCATACAGCCTTCAGAAGGAGGAACACAGAAACTTTCCATTGGACACAAAGAATTTATTGATGAGAAAAAAAATTCTGTTAGACTGAGAAGAAAAAGTAAGTCATCCATGCCATGTTGTTTTTGCTAGATCAGTGACTAAGCTTGAAAGGTATACTGCTGTCAGTTCACTTGAAGACAGGGATATTTAACGTTAATTTTGTAGGTGTTAATTTGTTTTTTACTTCTTAAGCAAACTTAATATGAGACACATGCTGGGATCAGAATGACAGTGCATATTGAAAATATGCAAAACACAAGACCTAATCACCTGTTAACCAGCTGGAGCTTAGACTCTTCTTAAAAACAAGATCTTGCAATCATCAGTAGCGGATTTAGAGAGTACAAATTTTTCTACTCCACCTCTACTCCAGGTCAGCTGGGCAGTTTTTCATAGAGATGTATTCAGCAGAAAGCAGCATCCTGCCTGCAGCCCTTCTGGACAGCTAGGCTCAGTACCCTGCCATTGCATTTGAAAACACAGCAGATGGATGTCAGCTACAGGGCAAGAAGGGGCCCAGAGCATGGATGAGATTGACTCTTTGAGAAATCCCAAAAATATCACAGAAGAATTTATCAACTGAGCTTCATATTTCCAAAATGTAAAAGTCTGTATGCAAAGCATTCTAACCATTATTTATACAAGGAGCTGGATAGAAATAAGCCTTTTTAAATATATATATATATATATATATGTTACTATCCACCTGATCTTTTTACATTTTTATCGTCAAATAAATTGAATTGTATTTATTTCTCCATACTTCTTCTAAAGGGAGCCAGAAGTGTCTGATTCAGATGTAATTTTATCCTGCAGAACTTGAAAATAATGAGATGATTCCCCCTCTACTTGTTTTGAGAAAAGCTTGCCAACAGAGTTCAAACTTTAATCCTCCATATTCTAGAAGGCATCTTATCAACTGTGAGCTAATTCTTATTCTTCTTACAAAACAAAAAATGTATAACTATGTACAACATTAGCCACGGCAGAGTAGCTTGCTTTTCTAATCCATATTTCTCAGGCAGATAGAATTTTTTTTTTAGGGAACAGATGTGCTACCTGTTGGAAGAATTTTATAAATACTTACAGATTACATTTCCGGATGTATTCAAAGGTTTGCTTCATTTCCATGATGTTTTTTCTTTTTTTTTTTTTTTTCTTATTTAGTTTTCTGCCCCAAAGAAGGGAAAACTGTTTTCTGACTTCAGTAAAAAGAATTACTTCATTTTTAAAAAACAAAAGTAATTGTTTCAGGCTGGCATTCATATCAAAAATTACCTTAAAAATAATTTGAAAGTATATCACACAATCTACAAATGAAGTGCAACACTTCAGGCTAACCAAAACACTTTAAAATGCTTCCTAGAGTTTTTCTTCTCACCATAAAGCATGGGCTTGTTTTATCAAATAATTTTGAAGAACATGCTTTGGCCCATCTGTTTTAATCAAAGCAGATCTCCCTTCCTTCCATCCACCTCCCTTCCCCCAGCATCCTACTTCCATCCCGCTCCCCTTAATAACAGATCCATTTTCATAGGCAGTCTTCCAAAAGCAAACCAAGTCTTCCACAGTCACTTGGAGAACATTTTCATCTGATTTGCTTATTAATTAACTAATGCAGAGGAAGGACTGCCACACCATGCATTCCAACCCAAAGATTTACTGAAAGCTAACCAGAGCCCTGTTCATTAGCTGGACATGGAAACAAATGCCGAAAATAAGTGATGGGGCAAAGATATAAACCTGCATATCTGCATCCACTTAAGAATATATATCTGTCAACGAAAGAGCAAAACAAAACAAGCTGTTATCTGGCACTTTGGATGTGGCAGAAATGCTACCAGCCATTGGGGGTTTCCCCAAATCAAACTTAGAAAAGAAAAAATGGTGGGTATGTGTCTGTATTATCTATTGTTTACATGCACTTAGTTAATGACAGAGTACCACGCATATAACATTGGTGATATTATCTTCTTTCCATTTTATATCGTTTCCAGGGGAGATGCATGAATGTATTTGCTCTCATGCTGTTAGGTTAAAATGCCATGCTGTTTTTCACAGTAACTCACTAAAAGCACTACCAGCATCAAGTGAGTCAAATTTTGCTCAGTGTGTGGCACTGCGTAAAGAATAACTAAATAAACAAGATGAAACTGCTAGACTAACGCTTAAGGTACTTGGTGGAAGATAAGGATAAAACTATTTCTCCCTGCAGAGATTTAAAGACTACCTCCCCAAAACATCACCTAGTTTCTGGTAGAGACAGACTTGCCTTTTCTTAGAGGGAATGGAGAATCTTCTTTTTATATCTCCACTCTCTTTTCCTACTGAGACAAACAAACAAACAAACAAACAACAACAACAACAACAAAAGTTATTTAATTATTCAACCAGTAAAATTTTGCAGTGCTTCTGGGAAGGTACTCTTTCTTCTAGAAAAAAATCTGGATTGAGGGTAAGGGAAGCATGCAGTTAAATTCTGAAGCTGGTGATGTATTTGAGAAGGATCTTGTTGGAACATTTTCCTATGGAGCACTCATATGGGCATAGACATACTGATGCCATGCCACAGAGCCAAGCCCTCAGCAGAAATCATCACCGTTGCAAACATCAGCTCAGGTAGTTCATCAGATTGTCTGTAAATACAACTTCTTTGTCCTACAGTTCAAATCAGATTTCAAGCATTTCTTTTCACTGTGTCACGTGCTTTAATTTCTATCTTGAAACATCTATTTTTACCTTAACTCTGCCTTTTCTGTTCACTCCCCCACTGAAGATTCATTAGATAGCTTTTTTGAAATTGAGTGGTTTTTCATCTGAGAAAGAAATGAACATCTGTGCCTATTTATTCCTAGGTGTTTTTTTCAGTATGTTTTATTTTGTTTTGAAATCATTATATACACAGGATTTGCTGAACTTGAACAAAGGAAGCAGAAGAAGCCGAACAATATCAACAACAAAAAAAATCACTACAGTATAAAGACAGCTATAGATACCAGGAAAACATATGATCCAGTTCCTGAAAACAAATACTGTGAAAGCACCAGGAAGGATTTCTTCTTCATTACCTTTCAAATTCCACTCCAGCTCTCTGTCTAACTGTAACTTCACTATCCTTTTATTTCCAAGTATTTTAAATGTCCAGCTTCACCCACGAAGCTTGGGTCATGAGCCAAGAGAAAGTATTACTTCTAAACCCTACAAATGTCCATTCCAGGCTTCTTATAAAGTCACATAACAATTTTGAATTATTCTTTCAAGTAATATGCTAAATTCCACATTTCAGTAAATTCTGAAAAACCACATTGTATTATATCATTTTTTAATAAATAGACATGTCAGCAGGATTGCACCAGCCTAGTTAAGCAGCTGACTGGTGTCACAAATATTAGTGCTCCACTCGTTTATTTTCATGACTTCCACATGCTCCACCTTGAATCCTGCTGCTACCCTATTTAACTTGACATGTTTCTGCTTATGCTAAGCAGGTTGGATCTTATTGCATCTATTTAGGAGCAGATGTTCCCCACTATATCCTGCACTCCTCCAAGTCACCTTTTTTTCACAGCTCCCTGCTAACTGCCTGCAGGTAGTGCACTCTCACTTTTGTGTCACCAACTCCACAACAGCTCCTGGAAAGAGAGAGGAAGAAATATGAGCTTTTAATGTTGTTATGAAACCATATGCACCCTGCTGCCACCATATCAGCGAGTGCGTTTTCTCCCAGAGTGTTTAATACACCTCTTTTGACATCACAAAAAATGAATTGTGAAGGATACTGCAGTTAGAAAAGTTGATTTTTGCCTGGGGAAAAGAAAATCAGAAAAGGTTATAAAATTCACTGTTCAATATTAACTTAATCACAATACATATTTCAGCAATGTACAGCGCACTACTTTTAATGCACAGATACAGTTTCATGCCTGTCTCTTTTTCTAATCTAGCCTGCAGCTCTCACTGGCTGTGAAAGTTAAGATTTATAGTGATAATATTTGCTATCTGACAATAAGTTTTGAAGCTAAAAGCTTTGTGGTGTTTTCCCTATCTTGTTGCATATGTTTTTTTCACTTGCAACACCCATTAAAATTTAATAGGAGATTTGTGCAAATCACGAACATGAAAATGAGAATATAATTACCCCTCTGTTCTCAGATCACTAAAATCAATCTTTTTGTTTGTTACAAAGTCTCAGGCTGACTGTAGTTGAGTCTGTTTTCACAGAAATCTTCTGAAAACCTTGTAAGTGTAATGAATACCTATGCTACAAATCAGAATATTTCTTTTTATGTCTGAATTTTGAAACCCATCTATCCTCTTCTTGTAATATATTATCCAAAACTGAAGTGCACAAAATACCTAACTGTATTGCTATTTCTCTGAAGTGATTTCAAAGGAAATGCAAAAATAGTACCAGGAAAATTGCTAAGCAGCCTTAGACCACCTGCTAAACTGCCACACTTTTTATAAAGGATAAGGGGTTGTTTTTCCTTTAAATAACTTTTTTTAATTATGCACTTAGCTGATATGGAATATTTTCTTCAGTAAACTACATGTGCTGGTAGCAGACGTTTAACTTGCAAATACGACTACATAACCACCCTTACAGCATAGTGGCAGCAGACTAATGCTGAGCAAATAAAAGAGACACTCTGAACCATAAGGTAGGTAGGTGAGATTGTGGGGTGTGACTTGTTTGAACTTGGCAGTAAGCCTATATTAAAAACATTGAATCAAATAGCTAAGAAGCAGAAAGGGTTGGCTTGAAACCAGGAAGGCTCTCTGAACTGCAGGTGTGACTCAGTGCAAGAAGACTCCACACTCAAACTCCTTGCCTAACAAGGCTTTAGTCAACAAAGCTTCATTACTGAAGTAGTAATTACAATAGATTTTGCTAATAAATCTCCTTTTCTTGACTAGCACTAGTCTACTCAAATGCATTGCTCAGGTGAGTGTGACCTCTGACAACAGCTTCCTAGCCTGAACTGATTAGATGCTTGTGGCATGTGCTCAGAAAACAGAGATGCACACATAAATATCCCAGGATGCTCGACCTAGAGCACTGCTAAATTGGGCATGGGCTAATCTGTCCTACCATGGTGGTTTAGATATGTTCTGGAAAGAAATAAACATGGTTGAGCTATTAATAACTTGATATCTTCATAACATATTTAGGGCAAGAGGCTAGAATGCAATAGTAACATCGATCGCAAATTCTAATTGCATTTAGACATTGAGAAAATTACAGAGTTCAGCTTAGGACTAAATAACTAGAAAGGCCTTTAGCAGTTTGTTGTGACAATCTGTTTTTAAAAAGTACTAAAACTGGAAAACAGCTGCTGCTCATGGGACATTTTAGACCTTGTTGTTTGGCTTGCTTTAGCAGCCTGAGGTTCAGGTGAAGCTCTACATGGGAGATGAGGCTGCTGGCAAGGACTCATGCATGTGGAGGATTGGTGTAGATGTTCTCTTTCTCCAGGCCCGTGGTGCAGGTCTGATGTGCACCAAAGGAAGAGGTTTTCTGTGGCCTGTATTGGTGTGAATATAAGTCATTGTGTTGATGAGCAGAAATTCTGGAAGAAGAATCTGATTAAGAGAAATTGTTATCCCACTTTCTTTGTCCATAAATTTCCCATTTTGTGCTGCTGAGTGATATGGTTCCTGGTCATGGCACCCTGAATTCTTCCAAGACAAGCAATGGAACAAACACCTAGTTCATTCACGGGTACCAGCTGTTTGTCTTGGTGGTTAATTTCAAAGAATGTCCCACCAAATTTCTTGAAACATAAGATTTCTCATGCAACAAGTATTATTTATTTCAGTTGCCTTTCAAAGAAAAATCCATCCTGCAAATCTCACCTTTACAGTACAATTTTATTTCTAAATGAGACAAATATACGATATATTCTTATCTTCTTCAAAACCATCCATAAATTCTTTACTTTTGGCTAAAAGCAGAGAGAAAAGTACATAAAATTTTTCATTTGTTTCTCCACAAATGTTCCACAACATCAAAGATAACTCTTAATCTCCATTTGCTCTTCACACAAGATATGGTCTCAGAGAAAATTTTGAGCTTTGAAGAAGCTTTTTAAAGGAGCTTTTAAAAGTGTATTTCATAAACCTTCATATGATCTTTGCAAACACATACATATATTTAAAAGAAAATATCTAATGAATTATATCTGTAAAAACATGATTAATCTGAGAATCTTGATTACAGTTATTCTCCAGTGGTAACTTATTAGTTATAAATAGCAATTATTTGTATAAATCTATTATCTAGATATCTAGATCAGTCCTCCAAGAACGTGAATGAAAAAAAAAGATGGTCCATGAGATTCTCGGATGGTCTTTTCAAACATAAAATCATAGAGTGCACCCTGTTGGAAGGTTGTGCCAGGTGGGTCCCACAAATGCTCATACAGGAATAGAATGAAAACAGTATGCAGGTTTGTCAGGATCTTTAGAAAAAATACAAGACTGAAGGTGATGATTCCCTGAATTTTGTCATTTCTAGTAATGAGATATGGTGTCACCACAATGAGACAGGGTCAAAATGGTACTCCATAGAGTGTCAAAGTGAATTTTCCATCAAATAAAAAGTTCAAGATGCAGCCCTCAATGGGTAAAGTGATGTGCATTGTCTTTTGGGATGCAGTAGGGGTGATTGGTCTGTATTTTGGGAACTGAACAAACCATCAACTCTGACTGCTACCTTGCAACACTGACTAAGCTGACAGCTCAAACTTCCAAGGTCAGGCCAGAAAAGAAGACAACCTTTCTCTTGCAATATGATGCCAGGCCCCATACCAGTTTGAACACCGGAGCATGTTGCCAATCTTGGCTGGACTGTCCTACAACGCCCACTGTCTACTCCAGATTCCGCACCTTCTGACTTGCATCTGTTCAGGCCAATGAAAAATGGACTGTATGGGTGACATTTTCCTAGCAGTGATGTCATCATAGCAGCTGTGAAATAGTGTGTCACTTCATCTGGTACAGATTTTTACAAGGGCAGCACACAGGCTCTTTTTGATTGTTGGTGAAAAGGCATAGCTAATGGTGGTGACCATGTTGAAAAATAGTGTTTTGTAGTTGAAAATCTGCTCAACAAGTAATGCTATTGTGCTCTTTATATCTGTTGTAGTTTCCAGGAAAGTAAATAAGATACATTACTTTCAGAGTAACATATATGGAAGGATTTTGTAGTATAGAGGAAGTATATTAAAATATTCTTTCACCACAAACTACCCAAAACTATATGATAGGTGCCAGTAACTCTTTGACAGTGTCAATGCCCTCACCCTCCCATGTCTGGCATCCTCAGTTTGGGTCTTCCCTTCATGTAATCCTGAAGTATGTTAATCAGTAGATGTATCCCGAGCACACCAGCAGGGTTATAGTTCCCTTCAATATTAGTATAGTCACATTAGCTGCACTTCAGCACTCAACTCAGTTAATTCCAATGTTGCTGTTGTTGAAACTAAGTAGGCTGTATCTTATAGGTGCGACCTTTTTTACGTTTTGCCTGCCACGCCTCCACTGCTCCTCCCCACCGTAACTTCCAACTTTTGCCTCCCAGTTCCCCTGCCCATGCAGGGCAGCACTCTGGCTGCTTCCTGGCAGTAACTCCTGGATATTGATATGAAATGGAGGTCTGACAACGTGTAATGCTACCTGGATCACTTAATACTGATTTTCCCAAGATGAATGCTGACTTCAAGTACTATCAGAAAGTGACTGATAATCATCACGATTGAGGATTCTTACCTTTAATGTTGGAAGTTCTTTTAGAAATGCTTTCAACAAAGGCCATTTTCAGAGCCTGCATTTAATCTCATGGCTGCAGTTATTCTAAAGAGCAGCATACAGGGAGAGCAACAATTTGTGATCTCTGCTGTAGTCTTAAGAAAATTATACCTGTTTTTTGATAAAGGTGATAAAAGTTTTCAGAACACTGATCAGTGAAAGTTTGCTTCATTTTCACAAAAATATTGTTTGGCATACTGACGTTTTAAACATAGAACAGTTCTAATTAGGGAGCTCTAATTAAAAGCTCTAATTAGAACTGACACACAGTATTTTGTAAACAATTATAAAAACTATAACAACTTTTAAAACTAAAACCAAATAAATCAGTAATGCATTTCATTTATTTGCTTCGCATAATAAATCAAAAATTCTATGATGATGATTTCTGGATAATGTACATGCTGCCATAAGAACAACAAAAAAGAGGTCTTTACTAATGGATATCCACTGTGCATACTCATTTTAGAACTCCAATATGAAACTGAACAGTGAATAATATCAGTTCTAATTCCTGATTTGCAATTAAAAAAAAAAAAAAGAAGAAGAAAAAAGAAGAAGTATGAAAAATGGAGCCTGCAAGTAAATCTAAGTGTCTTAAACTGAGGCTAAATGGCTTTGGGTTTGTAATCAAAAGTTTGGGGGATGGAGATGATTTGATTTCTCTTTTTTTTCTTCTGATGAGGAACATCTGTCATCATGGAAATGCTGGCAGTGCAATGCCACTAGTATAGGTAATGTTAAATTTCTACTTATATTATGAAGCCTGTAAATACTGGCTCAGAAGAAACGAAATATCTAAATACCGTGGGCCCCTTTTGCCAGTATTTCCTCCACTACATTATGAATCATGCCAGAAAATTACACTATTGTAAAGACAACCTGCAGGCTTGAACATTGGTTTGTACAGGGAACCTGATGATAGAACTGTGCCCTGAAGGCTGGGGTACCTCATTAGAGTCATCACCAGAAATGCGTATGTAGGAGTCTTCCTATAAGAGCAAATATTTAAAGACCCAAAGTACACAAAGTTGGTTTGCAGAGTGAAGCTGAATAAAAGTTATGGGAAGGAAGAAGAAATAAAAAATATATATATAACACATACAAAATCTATATTTGAAGAACATTATTAAGACAAAAAGCCAGAAACAAAACCATCAATACGTACTAGCAAGACCTCCACTTGTGCACTACCAGTAATTTATTTCCTTCCACATATTCACTAGAATTTGAGATGAATGATTTTTTAAATTAACAGTCTATTTCTAAAATAGTAGCTGGTAACTTCAGAAAATCTACTTTTCTAAAGAGCTAATCTTACCTGCCCTCCAACAAACACAAGATGATAGTGTGGCACCTGTAAAGGGAGAGGTAGTGACATGGATGTGATCAGATCAAAGAGACATGCTAAGACAATACTGGTTACATTCCAGTTGGAGTTTTACTTGTGGATGATATCACAAGGCAGCAGTCTAAAGTCCAAAGAGATGAGAGTTCCCCACTGTGACAGACTCATCTGTAATGGCTAGGACAAAACATACAGTTTCAAACTGTAATGACTAGGACAAAACAGATCTTGGTAACTACAATCATAAGAAATGTGAAGTGTCTATCTAAGCTAACTCATGGGTAGATTAGCTCCCTTTTAAGGATATACTTTTAAGTCACTTCGAATTGCAAACTTTTTTGCTGAATGTTTTCCAGAGGGCTTGAGAGACTGGGCTCATTATTTTCTCTTTTTATTTAAAATAAGATGCAAAAAAAACCAAACCAAACTAAACCAAAACAAAACAAAAAAAAAAACAACCAATGATATACAGAATAACTTTTAGAAGAAATGCAGCCAGGAGAAAACCAGGGCGTATAAGAGAGGCTAATTACTGTATGGAATGAGCTGTTGTAATCTCAGCCAAAGCAGCTTCATTAATATCAAAATAGAAAGTATAAACAACAATGAGAAATTTTCAGGAAATAGTTAAATAGAGGGAATATACCTAAACTCATTATACATATATATATATATGAATTACAAATAAAAATGTATTTCAGTAGCTAAGCATAATCTAAAGTACATGGAATCTTCTAAGAATTGACGACCTACTAAATTTTGTATGCCAAGTTTAATCTTAGCTAGTCATACAGAAATCGCTCAAGCTTTTTTGCTTCCAGAATGGAACTTGAAGATATGCACAATGCATACTAATCATTACATTAGCTTTAACAGAAGTACTTCATGTTATTCATCAATGGTCACTTGTAATGAATCATACCCTAGATTCTTTTTTTAGATCTCTGAATTTTTTTCAAACACATATTCTTTCAAAGACAAATATTATAGGATACAAACTTAAACCACTAACTGGTCACTTTGTATAAAGGTTTATATAAGGGTTTTATTTCCAAGTCAGCCATACATTTATTCTGGGTACGTCATACAGAAAAAGAACCACCATGCTCTTGAATTTCAAAATCAGGCCAGTATTTTGGAATCTGAACAGTAGACACTGACCTTCAGGCACTCAAGTCTGAAAACATCTTTCTTTATCCACTTTATTCCAGAGCAACAAAATTCATTTTTGAGGGCTCTCCAAAACTAATGCCTTCCACTTTATTATGTTGGCCCATTATGTCAGGGAAGACATTGGTGGTATGACAATAGAGGTTGAACCTTCCCACCAATATTCCGTTACATTTTGTTGCTGTGTGAAAGATGGCACCAGAGGGCAGTCTGACAAAATGATGTTTGACATAGGAATGCAGATGAGCCAAAGGGGTGGAACTTAATTCTTCAGTGCAAAGAAATTGACACTAATTAACACATGCTGAACGTTCATGCAGACCAAACAGTAGATGTGAACACTGTGAGGTGGTGGGTATGCATTTCAGCTGTAGTGATAGCAACATGAAAGACAAGTCACATTCCAAGCAGACATGCAGATTTGTACAAGTGCAGCATGCAGGCTCTTGTTCATCGCTGAAGAACACTCATAACAAGCAGTGGAGACCACGTGTTTTGTAGCTGAGAATTTGCTCTATCAAATAGTCTTCTTGCACTCTTTGTATCTGTTGCAGATTCCATGGACAAAAATAGGATGCAATACTTTCAGAGCAACCTACAAAAAATAGATTTAAAATTAGTTTAAATTAATAGATTTAAATAAATTTAAATTGTGTTGAATGGAGTTTTGTCACTTTCCTGTGTGCTTTATTTATGTACCCTCACTTCTTTTGTTTCTTTGTCTGTTTACTAGCTGTGTTTGTACACATATGTTGCAAGATCTTCAGAACAGAAGTGGTTTCATGTACTGAAAGAGCTCTATACTTTGGCTTTTTAATGCCATCAAGATGCAAATAATAAAATATATTTTGTTCCTACAGTTGTTGGCAAAAATTTTTATTGAAAACACTGTGTCAGTTGTTTTTCACCCAAGTGCTTCAGATTTTCTGAGATTTGATCAAACATTTCAAGAGGGCCTTCAGTGACAAATGTTGTGCATACTGTTCATGTAGAATGACCATACTGGGTTTACTGACCACACTGCCCCTCTAACAGAGTAAGAAATGTTGTTACTTTTTTGAAATGGGGTGATGTGAATCTGAACGGCTTGGTATATTACTGTTTGATCCTAAGTACCTGCCACTTCATTACTAGGTGCTGTGTGACTTGCTAGCAGAAGTGGCCTGATCTAAACACACTTTGACAATTTCAAGTGTGTTCTACAGTTGTTACCAGAGGATGAATTTGTGGGTTGCATGTTTTTCAGAAAAAGTATTATTCAAGCATTCCTTACATTTGTTATTTAGTGACAAAGTTAGCTGGTAACAGTTCCTCTCCTAAGATGTAATTTATATTCTTCAAATTGCTAAGAAGACAGTATTTGTTGTTCCTTTCTAGAAGTAATTGGTCCAGAGTTTGGCAATTTGCACTTTCCAATAGCTGAATACCAAATGTCAGTGTTGATTACAAGATGTCTTACATTTTCTAAATGTGGAAGGCTGCTTGTAAATGTGATACGCACATTCTTATGACAAATTTTAGTTCATGATTTTTCCACATATGCTGTTACTGAAACACTTCAGCCTATACTATCATCTTGCAGTCAGCTGTGTGTAGCACATTCAGTTTCTTAACATAACCAAAAGGAGTTCATATTGCACTCATGTTCAAATGGTAACACAAATGTATTTAATGCTACCTGTTCCATTAGTCTCAAATAAAAGTCTTCTGTACACTCCACCTTGTACACCCACTCTACCAGAAGGAAATAAAAAGATGGTGAAGATATACAGAGGATATAAAATATAAGTTCATACATCTTATGCTTATACTGAGATGCCAGCCTGCTGCTCTGAGCCAACACCCTTCCATTCTGCCCTGCAGCAATATTTCAGGTAGTTTCCAGTGTCTTCCATCAGCCAAGTTTAGGTTGTTCCCCTCTCAGTAGGTGGATTTCTGATCTCTTTTAACATTGCTTCCACCCATGTCACAACCTTCAGATTTTAAATGTCACTGTAGGAACAAGTCATCTCCACATCACACACTACTTTCAGATGGGAGGGTGCAGTTCTCCTTACTGGATTAAACTCCTTATTTATGACTGAAAACATTGTATATTCCATTCCCTACAAGACTCTGACAAGGGTCAAGTCATGCTAGAAACACTAAATTGCTGAATATACCCTCATTTTCTACAGCCTTCATCAACTTACAGTTTCAACAATGTTCTTGCAAATTTTTGCACTGCATGAACAAAAATCTAGATTTCCAAGAAGTCATGAATTTCTAAGTGCTTAATTTGTACTCTATTCTTCTTATCAGCCACTGAAATCATGCCAGAAGTATGAGATAAAACAGATGATTAAAGAGATGCAATTTCAGATTACATTATTTGATTCACAGTATTGTAAAATTTAGTACAATACCTTTAATACAACTTTTTTTTCAACAGATGGACTTAAACCCAATGTAACTGAAAAACAGTTCAATTTAACAACTGATAGGATTTAGTTCAGGCTCTGTATTATTTTAAATTGCTTGATTTTTTTTTTTTTCATAATAGAGTATCTATGAAGGTAAAATGGTAATTTTAAAAGTAAAAAAGCAATTTTACTGAAATATATCTTATCAAATAATTTATTTGCATTTGAATACAGACCTCCATTTAACAACAGAAACAATTTGCAAGTGGCTATTCGGGCATTTTAAAAATACATTGAAGTAGTTTCCCCTTATGACGCTGTATATATCAAAAGGAATGATTAGAAGGCATTCAGAAATCCTACTAGAATTGCTTTCAGTAACTGAAACATAGGAGCATACGTGCAGCCTATGTATCTTCAGTGACAGTGCTATCAGTTATTTTGTATTCAAGGCTGTTTGTTTAATAACCAGATAGACTAAAGAAAATTACATTAAGATGAACTAACAATACTTGAAACTTTTCTTGTTTCCCCTTGCCTCTCATTTCAATAACTTCTATCTCAATAAATGTTTTTTGCAATATTGCTTTAAATTAAGCATAATATAAGGGCTGTCTAGGCAGCATCTATTTTGCTGTCTGAATTCTTCTCCCCCTATCCCTTAAAAAAAAAAAAAAAAAAAAAAAAAAAAAAAAAAAGCCTAACTTACTTTTAATTTATAGTGCAATGTTGTGAATTTATTTCTCTGCTGGTCAGCACAACATATTTGCTGATCTTCAGCGCAACAGTAGTAGAAGTAGATCAAAGTAATCGGTGTTGGGAACTCTACAACTATAATAAATGTAATTCTGGGTTTTACGTCAAACTAGTCAGTTCCCTGAACCTGACACCCCATCACACGTGATCTGAATCTGCTTGATGAAGGAATCATTGTGTTGGGCCATATTTTCACATTATGGGGTAGAGTGCATTTGCTGAGCTCTCAAAGAAGTTTCCAGTGTCATTTTGCCTAAACAGAATCTCATTTCTGTGTACCACACCCTCTCTGTGAACCAAACCACAGCTGGAGGGGGAACCAAGAGATTTGTCTCAGTATTACATTTCTGTCCCAAACCAAAGTGCTAATACAGATAAAGCCTTAATATTCTGATTTCTATTGTTTTAATTTAGCAGTTCTGCTAAACATACCAATCTCTGGGTCTCTGAGGAAATTAATTTTTATTGTTTTTTTACAAAATAAAAGAAATTGAAAAAGAGGTCAACCCAGAAGATCTGCTGGCTAAAGAAACTTCAGAGTGAAAATTATCTCCTTAAGCAAAAGAAAGCACTGTACCCAGGCATCCATCCTCTACAAACTGATGAACTCATCTCACTCAAGTATCAGTTTCACCAGCAGCTGTTTTTTTAAACAAACTCATGCCCTAGCCGTCCTTATTTCTGAGATGAATCCTGGTGACCAGTCTAAGACTACCAGGACAACGTCAATCTCTCTATTCAGTTCCAGTTGGGAACCCATGTCAACAGAGGAGAAAAATCCAAGCTCTCTTTTCTACAAATCAGTACCACCCAGATTGGACTGTTCAGTGCTCAGTGCCCTGGACTGGCACTTCCCCCAGTGCCTGTCTCACTCCATGCACTGCAAAGGTAGCCAACTAACATATGGCCACACCATTTTTTCCTAGATACAAATAAACATATTCAATACTAATCATAAAATATCATGGCTTATAACCAGAAAACCTTATATTTTAAGAAAAACACATTTAATGCAGACAAGAGGCACTTCAGGTCTACAGGAAGTGAAGAATAGGACTCTATTTGATATTACTTATTATTACTTCTTTTTTTTCAGGAGTTAAAACATTAAGTCGGTGAACATAACATGTCTGTAGGTGATACAGGTAACACTCTGCGATCAAGAAGACTGATTAAATCAGTGTAAGATTGGTCCATGATGTACAACTGCAGACCTCACAATACAGCTAAGAATTATTACTAGGAAGCCAAATCAAGAAGTCTTTATTCATTTGTCTGCCAGTTAAAAAATACCTTGAGATGAATAGGATATTTTCCAGAGTAAAAAGTGGAGGAGGGGAAGAAAAAAAAAGTGAATGGCTAAAAGGAAAAGAATAGCCAAAAAATGAACAGCATGCTTTAGTAAACTTGAAGTCAGGGCATAATTTCCAATGCAGAACACAATCTACATATAGATTAAAGAGACAGAACAGGAAAATAAAAAGTCAGAATATATTCTGTGACAATATATACAGTTAGTGCTGCCGTATTCTCTCAGATGCAAAGACAAAAAGAAAATTTAAACATGCATAGAGACCTGTGAAGGTATTGGAAAAGAGCAGAAAACATTGTAACACTTTTCACATATTAGCTTCAGTTGTCAGCTGCTGCATAAATCAGAGGAAAACTAGGTCAAGCTGTACTAACAAGCACATAATTCCCATTATTATCTATGAGAGAAATACACCTCTGTTTGTAAGTTTACTCCAAAGAAGCTGCCAGTCTGGATAAGATTATTAGTCTGTTTTACTTAGTACCCTGTCTCACAGTGGTTAGCACCAAATGATTTAGAAAGGACCAAGAAATTCCAGCATTGACAAATACAGAGTAAACTGCTGATAAGATGTATTGCTTTGTACTTTCTGTCATTTGACAACTGGTTTGTGACTCAGAGGATTAGCTTTAAATATCCTGTGTATTAGGCAGCATAAAAATATTTCTTTTTTTCTAACTGTGGATTCATCTATGAAATGATTTGCACAAGGAAACCTCAATATTCTGAAATGTGATTTTGATCTGAAACCAAGATGAAGCACTGCATACTATTTTTTTTATCAGTTTTCAGTTTAGCAATCTTACATTCTGAGCTATAATTGATGTTAATCTGTTTCCTAAGTAACTGTAAGATTTTACGAAACATCCAGAAGCAGATACTTCTTGATCTTAGTTTCTTATAATCTCGAACTGCTTTCCTTCAGCCTTGAAAACAGAGCCCCTAGGGTATTATGGATAAATATTTTCGATGTCCAAGCTAGGCTTAAGTTTTCAGAGCTTCAGCCAAAGCAACTAACATTGAAAGGGAAACAGATTTCTTCCATGTTATACTTTCAAGTCATTACCAGCTTAGCTTAAAAGCAAAAAGAAATAGGTAACACATTCAGAAAGGTTTGTAAACATAAGAAAGGGAAGAAAGCCATATTAATCTACTTAGTTATTCATTGATTTATGTTGTTTCTTCACTCAGCTTAAAGACAGTATGTCTCACAGCATCCTGGTTTATTTGCCTACACTCATTCATTTTATCTTCCTCCTCCTTCGAGAGTTCCAGCACAGAAGTTTGCCTCATGCTAAGTGAAACTGGGAAAATGGCGTGGCTTTAAAATAAATAAATAGATAGATAGATAGATAGATAAATAAATAAATAAATAGATAGATAGATAAATAAATAAATAAAAACACTACTATTTTGTTAGCTTGATCAGGCCCCAGAAGTTTTTTCAAACATAGAATATTAGATCTTCTCAAACTTGCAAGCAGACTTATTACAAGCATTTACATGAGGATTATATTCCTAGTTCATTGCAAGCTATGCTTTTATGACAGATAGTAAGAATAAATAATTTTGCAACAGCTACATCCAAGGCCATTTATTTGTTTGTTTGTTTTACTAAAATACAGAACCTTAAAAGAGCCACAGTTTAAGTACTTTATGCCATCAGTTTTGCCTTGTGTCCAGGCTTCCAAGCCAAATTCATTCATTTACACCAAACTATAGCAATTCAATGGGTCAAAAATTGTCTACATTTTATTAAGAACTAGAGAATCATTCTTATGACCATGACAAGTTACTTTTCTTCTCTAAACCGGTTCCCTCTTTGCCTAATAGAAGAACTGTGATTAATACATAGCTTACTAACTGTTTAAGATTTGCTCTCAACTCCGAGATCTCAGTATTCCCACCATACAAACAGAAACTACAATCCAGGCAGAGAAGCAGATCACTGAAAAGACTGGCAGCACTCCTCTTCAAAGTATCAAACATGGGCCCATGGCCAAGTGGGCAGGACCTACTGGGGACTCACTGGGACAGAGGCTGATAGCCTCAGGCTGATATGGTGTCTGGTCCTGGGCCAGGACAGAGAGGCCCTCAAGGACTTCGGAGACATGGAAAGGCACATCAGAACTGTGATCAAAAGAAGTCCCAGCACAGTAAATACTTTGTGCGTTGTGTCCCAGAGATTATCTGCCTACTCCCACAGCAAGAATATTTAATATTAAAGCTGGCCAGAAAATTCAGACAAAATCTTTCTGAAATTTTTACTTCCTCAGAATGCAAATGTTTCACTAAAATAGCCCAATTGTGATGAGATTCCACTGGAAAACTGCCACCAGACAAGCTTTGAAACTTTCTTGGTGTACTGCCAGCTCATCTCCATGGCTCCTCAATAAAACACCTGCTGGGTCCCATTACCATGAACTGTAGATCTTCCAGGGGCTGAAGGACAAACAGGTGGATATTCCATGCACCAAAGATCCTTTCTGTTGCCCAGCAAATAGAAGTACTCCTTTTTTGTGATCCAGGTTACAGTGAGAATGGTTTTCCAAACATTGAAATAAGTCACAAAAAAGAATGGTGTTTTTTTTTCCTTTCAGTTCTATTCCAATGTGTTCACCAAATTAAAGAACGAAGGATTATAGCAGAAGAACATTTCCTTTTTTACAAAGACTTAAAAAAAGAAAAAAAGAATAGTTACGTATTCTGGGATGGAGGAGTTGCATTAATATGATTTTTTTTTTGTTGTTCTTATTTTTTGTCATTTGTTTAGACAAAATCTTCTATTTATCGTGCAGATAAAGAGCTGTATACATTTTCAGATAAATGGGAAAATGATTGTATTTAAGATAACAAGATGCAAGTTTATGCATGGAATGCTAAGAATTTCTGCTTAGAACTAGAATTCACCAGTTTGAAATGTGAAAAGAAAATACGAATCTAGTGGAATAGATCATTATGTACTGACTGATACAGGTACTGTGGAAACAAAGAACTATTAATGTCACCATATGGAAAGTAAGAGCAATCCTTATCACCTATACACAGAAAATATGAGAGCATGCTAGAGAATACAGAATAAATGAATGGACATACTGTCACACCAAAAGCAAATAATTTAGCTCCTTATCATAGTCAAAGAAAGTGTAGGATAGTCAGCACTGCTCTTTGTATATACAAGAGGAGGTAATCACAGCAGAAAAAAAGGAATTATTTCTGTAAAGAAAAATATCAGGTCAAAACTGAGAGAGTGTCACTTAGCCATGTATCCAGAGAAAATTTAAAACTACTGATAGAAAAAGTACTAAATATCAATGTCAACCAGAATGACAAAAATGATTTTTGTTTTGTTTTGATTTGCTCTTCTTTTTAATTTTTAATCTTGTAATGTCAAGAAGTTCTTTGGTAAATTTAGAAATTGGTATATTAGGTTTTACTGCAGCAGCAGGAACTGGACTGTACACCAAAAAGTTACTTCCAGTTAAACTTGGGATGACATTCAACTATATATACCCATCTGCATGAGGAGTAAAGGTAAAAAAGTAGACTACATGAAATTAACCCTAATCAAAAGCATTAATGACGTGGCATTCATAAATAAGCAGCCAGACAGCCTTTAATTTACACAGAGTGGATCAAGCTTCAGTCACTTTATCTTTGGTATATGAACGACACAGGATGGCACATATTTTTCTGGGCATTAATCACAAAACAACACCACATTTTTTTTCTTTTTTAAAATTCTGTCTTCTTTTTATTTATTTTAGTTTGAAAGGGTTGATAATTAGGGCAATAAAGAGAATATATGAGTCATGTCTGGTCACCCATTAAAGAAAGAATTGCATTAGTGTAACAAAGAGTAAGTATATTGTTTTAATGCAATAAAGAGTGTGTAAACAGTTCAATAAAGACTAAGACTTTAGCCAATATCATTGTCAGCTTCATCATTCCAAATCAGAATAACTCTCTAATAATAGAGGTAGAAAGAATTGAAAATAAGGGCCAAATAATTTTAATGATAGCAAAGGCCTTAATCAACAATTTGCTTCATTAAACATAGAATGTATCTCAGCCTGACAGAAATTCAGAGCTGATTAAAAACAGGCCAAGTGGTAATTTAAAAACGCTTGTCAAGGAAGAAATCAACTGAAAGTATAATTCTCAATCCTTTTATATGCATCAGTGGGGTACTAATAAATCTGTGCAAAAGCCACTTGGCTATGTTCAAGTTAAATTAGCTCAAACTGGGTAGAGAGAGACCACTACTAAGTGGATTTTTGAATAATTGGATGACAGAGGAGTCTCCAAGGCTATCACTCAATTATGATAAAATATGGAAAGTCACAAACTCACCTAGGTTTGCACACCCATGTGACAGATGTGGGATAAAATTTCCTACAGTCGTATCAGAAAAATACTCAGAAATTGCAGTTGGTCAGTGGATAAGACTTTTAAAACATAAATTTATTGTCACAATACAAATATTTGCTTATGGCTCTTTGCCAAATTGCAAAATTCGTGGTGGAACAGTGAAATTTCCTGGCTCCATAAGGTATACTCAGATCAGTTTTGAAAAAAAAAAGGGTTTAACTATTTCGTAGGAAGCCCTGGAACTGTAAACTATGACACAGGTTTTATTATGTAATCCAAGAAAAGCTTTTTTCAGTCATGTAACAGAGTAAACAGTTTATCTTGCTTTCCATCCATAAAGTGTTTGTCCTCCTAAAATTCTCCCTGCAATATATTTCTGTGTTTGCTAGTTCACAGTCTTCCAATTCTAATCAAATCTTATTATTTGAAGTTTTTTTGACAATCCTGAAGATTTTTTATAAAAAGCATTGATCTTGCAGAAACTCCACATTTACTAGCCAAATTATTTCTTTAACTATGTGGCAAATTCACTCAGTATCAGAGTACTGAAGTGCTTCTGTAATATTTCTCATTGTTTTTGTCTCAGGGCAAGGCAAATACAGTTTCATCTGCAGAGGCATGTAGAGCTTAACATTAAAATATAGAGAATATGTTAATATTTTCCATGCTCTCATGTCCTTCCACATAATTTTGAAAATGAAAAATACAAGAAAAAATGCCTCCAATCAGAAATCTTATCCACAGAACATATATATTTTCAACAGAAAAAAAAAGGTAGCCCTCTTTCTTTTTTTGGGAATTTCACCAGTATTTCAACATTGGATGCTGTAAAACTAACACAAATAAAGAATCATAAGCTTCAAATTTAAGCACATAAGTACTTAGTAGCTGTGGTAAAGATATAGCAATCTTTACCCCAATAATCCCAAGGAAATACCACCTGGAAGGTGATACTACAGAGAAATAAGGAGAGAGGACATCAGGAATTATGTCAATGGAGAGACACCTGTTTTGCTAACTGCTCTCCTTTTTGGTAAACCTGTATCTGCAATCCATGTTAAAATTTTTGCTATAAAACTACAAGTAAAACTGATAAATACCCCACAAAAAGGGGATGAAAGGAAAGAATTTAACCTTCTGAATAGCTAAGAAAGAAAAATTCTGAGAAATCAAGCACAAATACCACAGTCATATACAAATTAAACTGCTCTTACTATTAGTAATACGTAAAACTAACAGTAATTACATGGTAGGTTCTACCTACCAAAGCATTTCCAGTTATGGAAAAGCTGCAACTACTGCCTGAACTTTTTTGCCTTCAGACAACCATGGTGGTAGAATGAACTTCACAAATTTCTCGTGCCACCTTCAGGATACTACTGCTTCAATGAGTACTCCCACTCCATAACTCAAAAAGAATCTTACATTAGTAGTTACATGAGCTATTTCTTGAGATGGTAATTATAGTTTTTATCAGGCTGGAAGATACACCATAGGAGATACTGCAGCCTCACATGTTTTGAAATGTCTCACATATCTTCAACTATTCTACATATAAAAAGCTTTAATAGAAAATATATCCAAGTTCTTTTTTTTCCATAGAAATCACAAAAAGCATACATTTCCAGCAGGGCTTCTTCTGATCCATTTTCCTACCTAATAATTTCCAGTGGAGCTAAGAAACTTTCATTTTCTTTTGTTCTTTCCAAACAAATTACTTGAGTGACTAATGAAAGCCAATGTGTTGGACATGCAGGCAGAGAGATAAGACACAGCGAGCATGACTTAATTAGACCAAATTTTTATTAACTTATTTAGAAGCTGTCCACTAATATTTCATACTGGATTGGTCATCACTTCTTCCTTGTTTTTACCTTTAGCTATAATCAGTTTCAGATCCAATCCCCAGGCTATTCTGGATATGATTGTCAGACCTTTGCAAGAAATGAAAAGAGATGAATGAACTGTTTCCTATAAAGTACATATTAGCTAGTGGTAGCTCCAGCAGGAGTCTATATTTCTATTCTTTGATTAACTAAGCCAGTACTAATCTCTGTTGATGATAGAGGGAGAATTTTACATACTAATCTGCTTTGATTTACTCAAGTGTAAGAGAAAAATCCCTAACCTAACAAACAAACAAGCACACAAACAAAATAATAATAATAATAAATGAAAACCATAATGTCCAGAGCTCATGTAAAATAGTAGACTGAAACTTTTCTTAGCTGTGTGAAGTACAGAAGTACAGCTATTCTGTTTTAAGAATTGGTTGGGAACATGAAAGTTGGAGACATCCTCAGCTGTGGTGATCATGAGACTGGGAATGCTGTAAGAAGTAAATAAGGCAGAAAAAGCAAGACCACAGCCCTGTATTTCATAAAAGCAGATTTCAACACCTTCAGACATCTGCTTGGAATAATTCCATGGAATTTAGCTTTGAAGACAAGGGAGCCAAGAAAGTCAGTTGATATTTGAGCTTCAAGTTTGTACTCCAAGCTCAAGAAAAATCCATTCTATCCATTCCAAGAAGAAGAAAATAAACAGGGGCTCAAACTGTGAAATTCCTTACAATAATTTGTGCAAAAAGTTCTTGTACAAACATACAAGTACTTACTGAGACAGTTAACTGATTGCCAGGCATAGATTTTTATTAGGACTAGGTCATAAACTAGTGTTATATTTGAACAGTCATAATAAAAGGCATCAGGCTCTGCTTCAAATGCTCCAATTAGATTATATTATTGGACTTCATCTAGGATAAGCTCTGTCTTTACCTGCAACATACTCCTTTGGTGTCCTACACATGATCCAGAGCATCAAATTTACTAAGGCTCTTTATGTCAGAGAAGAAGAAAAAAAAGTCAGTTTAGGCCAAATTATAACGTCAAGTGTCCTGTAAGAGAATTCTGATATACAAAGACATGATATGTTACCATCTGGAGGTCCTTCTCCAAAATTTCATTTTTCACATAGCTGCAGAGCCCTTGAAGCTCTTGAGAGTATGGTATGACAGAGTCCAAGCTGGTTTCACTTTGGAGCTCAGACAGCATGAAATTTGAATTTTGTGGGGTTCCAAGAGCTTAAAAGCCCCATTCTCAAGACTCATAAGATTTGCTTATTTGAGCAAATTTGAGCCAAAATGTCTTTGGAGATAAATAATAACATGTAATAACAGGACCCCGAAGAAGCAGAACATTTTGTGTTGTCTTAAGAAGAATAAGATTATGGTGCTTTTTCAATGAACTTTCTCTCTTAGCTTCCAACAGTTTGCTTAGTGAAACATCACATCTTTTCTGTGGCAGTGCATTATTGCCATGCAAAACTTTCAGTAGTCAAGACATCTTTTCTCTTGAAGGATTCTCTTGGAACAGAAAATTATTTTCAAAGTGTTTTCCTTCCTTTTCTATTTGTGCAGTGTACACTTTGGTGAATTGTTTTCTTCGAGTAGCTGATAAAATTGCTTGTAAATGAACCAAATTCCTTGCTATTATTTGCTTGAAAGGGGAAAAAAAGTTACTCAACTATGTCTAAGTCTTCCACTACTAGATGTTTAAGAAAAACAATAAACATAGTGCTATTCACAACAAAATCTGGAGACCTGGCAAACCTGACTATAGGTAATTTAGCAATGCAGATTTCACATTTTTAATCAGTTCTAAGGCAAAGATTGTCAGCTAAATACCTATTCATCAATATGTCTTTGTGCAATGTTATTATAGTTTAAAAAATGATGAGAAAGTTTTCTTACTAATGATTACATGGCAATACCACATCCTACAGGCAGCATTAAGACTGCAAAAGTTTATTATTATTTCTTGACCTCTCTTGAATGAGAATATTTAGCTGAATAACCTTTTTTTAATATCCATTGGAAGTAGGGCCTCTTCTTCCAACCTGAGCCCATCTTTCCCAAACTCTTTTCCTGCTCTAACAAATTCCCATAAGCAAAGGGAATCCACTTTGCTTTCCAGACAGAATTCACTGGTACAAGTTTAGATAAGTCTCTCCTGGAGAACTCTTTTGGCTGAGAACAATAGTGGCACGGACTTTTGCTCTGGAAGAATCAAATGTAAAATGAAGTTAGTCATGTTTTTCTTCATGAAGGTGAAGCATGCAACGATTGGATTTTTAGTTATTGTAGCTAACTTTTGTATTTGCCTTGCTTATCAATTTACTGAAACCATTTAGAAACAAAAGACAAATAATTATATTAGTAGGAGTTCTCTGTAATGTAGCAATCATTTTTAAACAGCATTTTTTAGGGTAAGTCAGACTAGAGAGCCAGAAATGGATGGCTTTTGCACCATTTGCCATTGTTATGATAGCATCTCATATTAGATCTCTTGACACTATCACTGAAAATTTTTCTCTTGATGTTTCTGTGTGAGTGCAAAGGGCCAGTGACTGTCTGGCTTCTTTTTGCTACTAAAACAATTTCCTTTCTGAATAAACTTCTGAAGAAGTTTACTTGATGATTTAAACTGATAAAGGACTTGAGCCACTGAGCACTGATCCAAATGAACTACCTCCCTCATTGTGCTGTTAAATTATTCTCCCATTTTTCTGTTGCTCCTCACTATTTCTCATCTTTACATCTAATGATGTAAAAACCCTCCTGGAAGGAGCATCAACTTTTTTTTTTTTTTTTTTTTTTTTAATTTCATGAAACTTATCCGATGTCTTTTCTTGCTTCTTTTGGTACACATTCCTGTGACTGAATACAGTGACTGAAGAGCTTAAATGTGACAAGAAAATACCTAAAATCACTATTTCAAGTGCTACTTAAATTTTTGAAATTGAGTTATACCAGTGGAATGCACTGTTTTCACTCTCTCTTCTCACCTGACATTTTGCATGATGCCTCTCTGCCTCATAAGTCTTTCATTAGAAGACAATTTCCAAATGACAGATCTGCTTCTGTTATGTAACATTTGAGTAGATAGTGCTATCAGAGGAAATTCAGACAAAAGATGCATCAGAATTCTCTCAAGATGCTAGCAGATTTTGAGCCACGTCTTAGCAGCACACCAAATACCTTTCTTGAACTCTTGTCTTAGGCCACCAGAGTGCCTTGGGAGGAAGCACAAGACCATTGTGTCTTTTCTCCTTTCATTTGGACCTCCAAAGCAGACATTTTTTCACCCTATCAACTCCAGGCTTCTATTGTTGGAAGCTTAGGGGGGGTAAAAGCCTCTGTTCCAGTAGAGTCAAATATGCTCCTTTACTCTGACAGACAGTACTGAACCATCCTCACACATACATGGATGGTAGTTTTTTTGAAGCTGGATCTTAAGGCAGGCTTCATGCCCCTGACAGTCTTCCAAATCTTTGTCCACTTAGTCCAGCTGGCTCCCTGTCTGCTATCAACTGATACAGGTGTTCCAAAAATGCAGTGTGGTAAAAACAATAAATTTGGTCATATATTCGTTTGAACTTCTCTCTTCTGACATAATATTGCCACAGTGTAATTTTGCTGCAGAAACACTGAGCTTAGAACAGGTTTAACCTCACAGTTACTTCTGGACTTGCAGAAATCAACACCTTATCTTAAAAGCACATTGGCACGCAATGTTCATTAGTCACAGCACTGAGCCAAGCGTAATACATTGACTGAGAAGGTCCCTATTGTCTCAATGAATGATTATCACTAAGTCTGCTAACAATTCTCAGAGGCAGAATTTTCTTTCCATTCATAATTGTGACACTATTAAGTTAAAATATTGCTTTGATATAGTAGTTTTGTTTCTGGACAGAATTTTTTTTTTTTTTTTTTTTTTTTAATGAAATTGATGGGAGGTGCATTGTAAAGTTGTAGCCTTCCAGGAGAGGACATGAAGTGTCTGGTATTATGCCATCTACACTGTTATTTTACCCTGCTGTTTCCTCTTAACAGGACTAGGGCAAAACAAAGCAAAGTGCTTTTGATTGTCTGTGTTCTGCAACCTGCTGCTGTTCTGCAGTGTTCACTGCAGGAATCTGACAATGTGAAGACCCTATGCTTAAGATAATTTCTGAAGCAAGCACTGTACTTTCTCAACTTTTATTTAAAAACCAAATGAAGTATAACTGCAACCAACAGGTTGTACTCTTCTCTGCAGAGAATCCAAATTCACAGAGCCTGCTATTATCTTACTGAATAATGCAATTTTTCATCCTAAAAAGCAATTTCCAAGAAGCAGCATTAACAAAACAGCAAGTACAAAAAAAAAAAAAAGAAGTCTTCCTTTGGTTATCTTAGTGTTTGAGTTTCAGTGTGAAAGCTGTAACTGATGATTGCACCTGCAAATGTTCGTTATAAAATGCTTTCCAAGAAGAAAATACAACTTTTCAGTATCATGTTATCTCACCAGTAAAGAAATTATTTGGAATTTAGTTCTTCCAGATTCTTCAGTGATCTGAAATGCTTATTATTGCTCACCCTCTCAAGAAGAAATAATTTTGAAAACAAGTAATTCAGTGTTGAGTAGGACTCAACAATACCTCATTGCAGGTGCTATGTCTGGTAAGGCAATGCATATTGTGAAGAACAATTTGTATGTATACATATATGCACAAGCTTCCTTCAAGCGAGTCAGATAAATGAAATGAAATTATACATGTCGGGTTTTTTTTGTTGTTGTTTGTAATTGTATTTTCAACTATATTATAAAGCCACAAGAAAATATTTCTGGTTTTCATAGCCTGTTTATTTTACATACTTGTATTCAGAGGAAGCCCTAGCAGTAGGCTTGTAGCAATTTTGTCAGGCCCGAGAGGCAAAGGGACAGGTGAATAGTCAAATGTACTTGGCAGCTGTAGTTCTGAAAATCAACAGCACACAGTCCAGAAGTAAGTAATATTAGCTGCAGAAAAAGCCTTCCAATATCAATCTGATAAAGTCTCTTCCAACATTTTCTCATGCAGAACTTGTCTTGCTATAGAAGTAGTGGACTGCAGCCTTGATGTTAAGTGATCACTGAGAGTCACAAGGGATGGCACTGCTACTAAAGCGGAAATGAAAATATTTTTTGGTGCACTTTTGATGTTAACACTAAGAAGAAACCTTGATTTCAGACTGATGGCTTCAGGTTACGTAGATTGAGAGTGGAAAGTAAAAGGAAGAGTTTGCACTAGATTCCATGTCCTATAACAATATGTCACAAAAAAAGTCATCAGACTCTTTTGTGAACAGCTATATGCTTGTAGAATGAGCCATGAATGTTACCTGTGCTGTGTGACAATCAATGCTCATGAATCAGAGCTGCTTGTTGCAGCAGTATCTCAGCACACCTGACTGGAAGCAGCAGCATATGCAGAAAGACAAAATAATTTGTAAATAACATTTACTGTATTATATTTTCACTTCTTCAAGATTGTTTTGTTGTTTTTTTTTTTTTCTTTTCATTTAAGTGTAAGTGCTTAGAAGCAATGCTTGATTGTCACTCAAGAAAAAGCCCTTAGTTTATAATACAGGATATTGCAGGTCTGTCAGTATGAAAAAGGCAACTACTGGGTTTTGTCAGTTCAGCAAACTTTTTGGGTTTCAGTGTTGCCCTGATACATTCTGTTAAAGGAGTAAAAATTTATGGAAGAAATTGTGCAAAGCTATGAGAGTGGGAGAAGGAAGCCTGACAGACAGAAAATGCAAGTCCTCCTATTAAAAATAAATAAAAGAATAAATAAATAAGAAGCAGAAGACTCGTGAAATACTCTTTCTGATATTCTACTGAGCTCCTTGAACCGCTGAGTATACCTTTCCTGTGATGTCCTTAAGTGTTCTCAGTTAGTCTGAACTCTATATCAATCAATTCTACTTTTTCTTTTTTTGAAAACAGAACCAAAAATGATGGTTTGATGTCAGCTGACATTTCTATTACTTCTGTGTCTGATAGTTATGAATATACTGGACTTCAGCAGGATAACACGTAAACATCTCACTTGCTATCCTGACAAGGGAAAATAAGGCAGAATGGCTCAAATCATGTTATTTTTTTTAATGCAGAGGAGAATTGGCTGACCACAGGCTGGCCAAGTATGATGTTACTGACATCCTTAGCTCTTTCAGAAAATCACAACATTGAAAAATGGGAGTAAAAAAAAAATAGAAGAAACTACTGTATTTTTCCATTTATACCTTGTTTTTAACAACTGATGCTTTAAAGTTAGAAAATTATTACATATATTAATAATATTTTTTAAAATTGCCTGAAATAAGTTTGTAGGTTTTGTTTGTTCTCTCTTTTTTTTTTTTTTTTTTAAGATTTGGACAGTGTTAGACCATTTTCAAAACATTTTTTATCTTCCCATATCTCCAAGGACTTTCAACAACTATTAGTATTCAATACGTTCATTTACTACTTCATCACTTACTATTTCAGTACACCCTAGATTTGCTTACAATAAATTACTCAGTGTTTCTGGAGTTACATGGACTGTAATGAGATCTGTAATTACATTATTACATTGCTATATTCCTTGGTCCTGATTATCAAGTATATACGTATATTTCTGTGTTCACACTCTTACAGCAAGACATCCTGAAATACAATGAAGTCCAAGATCTCCAGATTTTTCTTAAAGTAAAGGCTTGTTCTTGAATGTTTTAGGTTGCTGAAAGGAAGCAAATCTTTCTGTATTAAAAATTCATATGCTACTTAATCAGAAGACCTTATTAAATTTCACATACTGATTTTAAGTGAGTGAAATAACATTTTAATTTTGTTTCATTCCTGGAAGGAAATAGTGGTGTAGTATTTTCTAGGGAACAGCTTTCCTGAATATTGTTTGTCCTGATCACCTCCTTTTGTAAGCAATATCAGTAGCCACATTAAATCCCCAGGACATTTGATTCAATGCTGTCTATGTGGCCCTGATCTCATTAAACTAGAATTTCTCCAGGAGTGTGGCTTTATACCAGACATGTCCAACCCATGGCCTGCAGGCCACATACAGCAGGGGATAGCCAATAGTCATAGAATCATAGAATAGATCAGGTTGGAAAAGACCTTAAAGATCATCAAGTCCAACCACAACCTAACCATAATACCCTAACAACCCACCACTAAATAATGTCCATGAGCACCACATCCAGGATGTCTTCTGACCCAAGCCATCACAGTGGCAGCTCTGCTCAGTCAGATGACCCAGCCTGGCCAGGCACTCACCTATCATTTAAGAGCAACCAAAACATCAGTGTGCCATGAACACTATCTCAACTGAAACCAGGACATGGTAAGGGTGCAGTGCTGTACAAACTCAAGTTATGACAAATAATTTTACGCATTTGGATACATTGGTTAAACTGTCCTGTGAGCAGTGCAAATTATACAGCCTTGCTTTCAGTTTTGATAAAAGAATTTGAGTATAGGTTTCAGGATTGCCGGAAAAATCAATTTTTTGGTATATTTGTGACTTTCCTTTTATAAATGCATAATATACGTGAACATATATTTACTTGTGAATTTTAAATAGGAATATACATGGGAAATTCAACTTGGAATCTAATTGAAGATACACTGTTTTAATTTCTTTCTTTCTGTTGAGCTGAGTATTTACAACAAGTTGGGATGAGACTGATTCACTCTCCTTTGGCATTTAACTTCTAGCTATAATACAATTAATCTTTGCTTTGCAATAAAATGAAGTCATAGTTAACAGAAGTTAACTGCAAAATCAGTGATTTTGCTCATAGAATCAGAAAAACCTTTGTTGGAAAGGATCATGAGAACCTCTGTTTAATTATGGAATATCAATGTGTGGTAATTTTGGATACAACTGAATCCACTTAATATGAGAGACATTTCTGAAACCTGAAGCAGCTCTGCATTTTGAAAGGTGTTTGTGCTATTCTTCTGATTCAGTAAAACTCAATGTCCAGATTATTTTAAGTTCCAAAGAAGATGCATGTGTGATTTTATTTTCCTTTTGTGATAGGGCGGTGGATGTCATCTACCTGGACTTCTGCAAGGCCTTTGACACGGTCCATCCCCACATCCTTCTCTTTAAATTGGAGAGGTGTGGATTTGAAGGATGGACTGTTCGATGGATTAGGAATTGGCTGGCTGGACACAGCCAAAGAGTTGTGATCAATGGTTCCGCGTCAGGGTGGGAGTCAGTCACAAGCAGTGTCCCTCAGGGGTTGGTCTTGGGACTGGTGCTCTTTAACGTCTTCATCAGTGACATAAAAGATGGCATCAAGTGCACCCTCAGCAAGTTTGCAGATGACACCAAGCTGAGTGGTGTGGTCAATACATTGGAAGGAAGGGAAGCATCCAGAGGGACCTGGATAGGCTGGAGAGGTGGGCCCTTGAAAACCTAATGAGGTTCAGGGTGCTGCACTTGGGTCAGGGCAAGTGTTTATACAGATGTTTATACAAACTGGGGAAAGAGCTCCTGGAAAGCAGCCCTGCATAGAGGACTTGGGAGTCCTGGTGGATTAGAAGCTGGACATGAGCCAGCAGTGTGCGCTTTCAGCCCAAAAGGCCAATTGTGTTCTGGGCTGCATTAAAAAAGGGGTGGCCAGCAGGGAGAGGGAGATGGTTGTCCCCCTCTACTCAGCTCTTGTGAGGCTCCATCTGGAGTATTGTGTCCAGGCCTGGGGCCCACAGTACAGGAAGGGTGTGGAGCTCTTGGAGTGGGTCCAGAGGAGGGCCACTAAGATCATCAGAGGGCTGGAGCACCTCTCCTATGAGGTAAGGTTGAGGGAAATGTGCTTGTTTAGCTTGGAGAAGAGAAGGCTCTGGGGAGAACTCACTGTGTCCTTGTAATACTTGAAGGGGGCATATAAATGGGAGGGGAGACAGCTGTTTACTAGGGTGGATAGTGATAGGACAAGGGGGAATGGTTTTAATCTGAGAAAGGGGAGGTTTAAGTTAGTTATTAGGAGGAAGTTCTCACAGAAGCTGGCGATGCACTGGAACAGGTTGCCCAGGAGGTTGTGGATGCCCCATCCCTGGAGGTATTTGGGGCCAGGCTGGATGTGGCTCTGGGCAGCCTGGTCTGGTGGTTGGTAACCCTGCACACAGCAGGGGGTTGAAACTTGATGATTATTGTAGTCCTTTTCATCCCAGGCCATTCTATGATTCTATGATATATTGTGCATTCTGATGCATAATCACAGTGTGCTGTGATTTTTTTTTTTTGTGAATGCGTGGTCTCCATACTTGCCTATGTAAAGTTACTGTCACTGCTTGTTTAATATCAATAGCTTTTTCCAAATTTTATTCTTAATTCAAGCAATATTTATCCTTTTCGACAGAGATACAGGGTAGAAAGCAGAACAAAAACGCAGGAGTAAAAAAAACATTTATTCTTAAAATTCAAAAAATGCATTTTTTGCATGAAAAGAGAGTGGTGTAACTCACGAAATTAAGAACTAGGAAGCAAATTATGGGGGTTGCCCATAGCTGATAATGTCCTTCCATGCTTTCTACTGCTCTAGGATTACTGCTGAGGCAACCCCTGTATTAAGTATGTTAATTTCAGCTTTGTGCAATCACTTTGACCTGCAGGAGGTGAATCATTCAGACATTTATCTGCTAATCAATTCTGACATCTTCCAAGAACAGGCATAATTAATCACACCTCCTTTGGTTTTGTGTTTTCATAAACAACTTTGTTCTGCTGTCAAGATCTCTTGATTTCATGTAGTTGAGAGCATGCCACCTGTGATTCCAGGCTGCTGTCTTTCATGACAAAGCATTATGGTGATAAAATAGCCCTTTTTGTTCTTATTTAATCATAGTATAGCTTTGTTTATGATTATACATATTACGGCTTCCTTTCAAAACTAATAAAATACAGTAATTCTGGGGAAATAAAAAACCATCATAAATTAAGGTTTAGTCAGCTATGCAGGTTAAGACTTAACATTGTATGTCTTCAAGTAAAATTAGTTTGATTTTATAGCTGGAGATGTCTGTTATCATTTTAAGTGCATGTATTGCTAATAACTGAAACTGTAAGTTTGTCAAGAATTTACATCTAAGTTTTGCTATCTAGAAGTATCAGTGCTTCCTTTTAAAACATAAAAAAGTTTCAAAATAGACTGACTATTACAAAGGGAAAAAAGCAACTTTTACTGGACGCAGGAATAGGTTTTGCCATACTGCTTAATCTTCCATTCATGCTTATTATTCCATGGCTAGTTTGGATAATTGAATCTACTAAACTGTTTCCATGCTTCATGCTGTACAGCATTGCTCTGGGAATGTTGCTTTGTCTCAAATTTTTATTCTAACATCTAATTCAAGAAAGCATTCCGTCTGTTTCCAGAAACAGAAAGATTTCAGGTGGTTTTGCTAATTTACTGGCACTCTGTCTTGCTCCATATTTGCCCTCCCATCACACTGGATATATCCCACTGCATTTTCAGTACATCATATCTTGTTGGGTGATGCACAAGGTATAGAGATTTTGTCTTTTTCTATTAGCATGATTTTTGTTATGTTTCAGTATCTCAGATCTGTCTTTTTTAAAAAGACTTAACTCCTCTTTTATAGTGTACTACATGGTCACAAATCCTGAACAGAAGTGAGAACGGTGAGAGACAATCAAATAAGTTCTTTCAAATGACACTGATGGACTGTTCCAAATACGATGCTGAATAGGTCTCAGCCTCTTAGCAACCAGTATCCTGTATTCCACAGAAACAGACCACTTACACAGTGTCTAGGGTGATGACATCCTCCATCAAAACTAATCTGAGTTAAAGATTACCTTGCATTCTTCCATTAAAAAGTCTTAAGCTACATCCACTCAGATAGCCATTTTGCAAAAGATAATGTTAGCTATATCCTTACTTACATGACATTGACATTGACAAGTTCAAATATCTGCATACCGGGAAAATCTGCAGACTGATCTGCAAGAAGTTTATGTATATGTGAATAAAAATACGTGTACAATGATCATCTGACCAGCTTAATTGTCTAAGTCCTACTGAGATCATAGTTTCCTATATGGCAAAATATATAGTTTCCTCTATGTATCTTGACACACAAATGAATTTGAAAATAAAGTCTTTGAAGTTTCAATTTCTTCTTATTGTATATATTACAAGTCCAAAATATTTCAGGATTTCCCTCTGTTTTTCAAAAGAGAACAAGCAGACTAAAGTTTTTCAATAACCAACTTATATTTGAAAAGCATAAACAATTAAGAAAATAAAAATTTTTCAAATTCACTTAATAAATTTAATTGAAAATGTACAGAAAATGATGAAGATAAAGATCAGATAGACTAGATGTCAAGCTAATTAGAAGATGTCAATTTATATTCAGCTGTTTTCCACTGAATTAAAAAAAAAAAAAAAGTCCAAATTCAGAATATCAAAAAATGTAGTATAAGCATTAACTGAAAAGTTAAGTCACCTCCATACACCATGGAGCAAATGTAGCACACTGATATATCATTCAGATTATAGAACACATTGGTTCTTAAATGAAAATGGAGATATGACTAAGAAAAAGAATGTGAAATACAGAGAACAAATCAGTCACCTTTGTTCTCAAAACCATTTAAAGATCCAAAGATTTTAGCTAACATTTACTTTTATTGTTTAAGAAACAAGAACATGTTTTGCACAGTTTAAAATATCTGTTAACCAGATACCTGAACAGAGCGAACACCAGATTTAAAAAAAAAAAAAAAAAAAAAAAAAGCAAACAGAGCTATAAGGGAACAAGCATAGAAGACTAACCTTGAAGAGTTATTGAAATTCATAACTGTCATGTATGATTTTAGTTATTTATAAGCATCTTACCTCCCTGTTTGGCAAAATTTGCCATATATATATATATCTTTTTAATTAGCCATTAAAATCAAAACTTCTGCTCACTGAGCTAAGTAGAGTGACACCTTCCATCCATCAGATGTAGCTGGTGCCCCTGTGACTCTGCTCTGGATCTAGGGAGTTGGCTTGGCTCTTCAAGGCTGACAATTCAATTGACATATACTTAAAAAAAATTATCATATAATTTGTTATTTAGATTATTTTCATTTCTTATCTTGTCTAACTAAATTTCTTTTGTTTTGCTTCCTGGTTAAAATACTTTATTAAAAATGCTTACAACAGAACAAGCCTTGCAGAATATTCAGTTCTGGAAGATACAATGTGGAATCCTTATAATGCGAGGGGGCATATTAAATTTGGGTTTGAGGATATATTAAAACCATGTCTCCTATTTGCTGTTCAGGAGCTTTAAGCATCAATAACTGGATTTTAAAAGAAATCTAGTTCTAGTTTTTTCCGTAAATGAATAGCCTTACCCAACAAACCTTCGAGTTTCAAGCCCTAGGGAAGAAAGAAACCTATCTGCAGCCTTGCCTTTATTATCTCATTTCCAGAGGAGATGGAATTTCAGAAGTATCATTTCCCTTTTGCTTTGTCTCTAGGAGTGTCCTCATTCAGCAAATAATAACTGTCCTATGAGGCATGCAGTTTCTTCAAGTACTGCTTAAGGAACTTAGTCACCTGGTTCTAGATTTTGGATTCTTTTATAATAGTCAAAGGGATCTAATTTAGAAGCTCTTTTTGCTTTATCACATACTATACAAATGATGGGTATATGCATCTAAAGATAGAATTCTTTGCCACATATAGCATAAACCCAATAATGTTCTATTCTATGTAAATAGAAATGGCGTACATCATCCACAAAAAAAGTGTAGCTTTGCAATTTAAATACCAAGCAGTTTGTTTACCATTGTACTATGAAGAGATTCACCACAGAAATAGATTATTCCTCTGCCCTTAGTTCATAAACAATCTTACAATAAACATCAACTGTTTTAGGAAGTATGGTACAAAGGAGATGCAAATCTTACAGAAATATTTTAGAAAGCCCTTCTTTTCATTACACCCAGTTTATGAGTTGCCATTAATGGCCATCTGCATCCATCACTCTCTGTTACATATCTGATGATGGTGACTCATGAGATCTGACAAAAGGTCACCACAAACGAAAGCTTTGATTGCAACTTTTGAAAAACAATTTTTGAGAACAAAATCAATATATGCAAAGACTTAAATGTGTGATTACTACTAGTAAACTCTCCTGAATTTAACATATCAAGTATGTGTCCAGATAGATACATAGATATTCAAAGATTTGGATCCTGATTAAAATGGCATGTAAAATCTTTGAAAATTCCCATCAATTTCCTAAGTATTTAAAGCCTCTTGTAATTTTGAGGATCAATGTTGCAGTGAATAAATACCTGTTTCTGATTTCTTGGTTGTTCTATCCAACTCTGATTTAACATTTAATTCAGTGAATCTTTAGATCTATTTCTACAGTGCTGTCAATAGTAGCTGTGTCCTGACAGGAGTTTGTAGTTAAAAATAATAATAATAATAAAAAAAAAATCTCCAAAATAAATAGTTCTACAAAAACTAAGGAAATTAATTCTAATTTGTATTTGAAAATTAGGCAATTTTCAGACCAGATAGCTATGGAAATAAGATATTTGTGAACGTGTTGCTTGCAGGCATGTCCATGTATGCAGTTTCTCTGTTCTGCAATAACTTTTGAGTGTATGCTGATACAGAAGTAAAGATCTCAAAAACAAGGTGATATATTTTTCATAAAATAGGCAATAAGATAGAGAATTTCATTAATGCTTTTCCTAAAGGAAAGGCTAAAACATGACCTTTCAAACATGGTTACATAACTGGCATGCACATGTAATTTATAAATGTCCCATGAAAGGACAGCTCTCTCATGCTGACTGTATTATTTTTAGATATGAAAGACAACCAAACATGAAATAATGACATGTGGAAAATCTACCAACTGAAGTATTATTTGAATAAGAATTTAAGATCTACTTCAATCCGAACTTCACGCCTGAATTTAATTTTTGAAGTCAAAAAGTAATCGTAGTGGTTCGTTCTACTCCAAAAATAGATCTCCGACATGGGGATGTTATGCTACTCTTCTGAAAAATCAAGTTAGTGGTTTTTGTCAGTATTTTGATAATGGAGTAATTCTACTACATCTCTGCTGCTGCTGCTGTGGAAATAGTGCAATACACATGCTGCAAATGGAACTGTCAAACACAGTTGGCATTATATGCACTGCTGCTTACTTGCGGTCTTCTAACATTTGTATGGGATGAGTATTCTGACATGTCCAGGGCACAGCTTTCACAAAGACTGTATTCAAGTAAGAAGAATAGCTGCAAGTGCAATCATATCTCAGCCAGAATATTTTGTTAGTCCTGCAACACTTACTGTTTATGAATATTGGCATCTGGCAGTATATCTAAGAAACAGCATTCCTTCTGTGTGCGATTTACTTTAACTGGGATGACTTTTTAATTTTTTTTCTTCGTTGTTTTTTTTTTTCTTCTCAGTGTAAATATCTATCAAAACATAACAACAAAGAAAATAAGTTTCTACCAGGCTTATTTACTGTTTTTTATTTTGTATATTTAAGATTTATTTTTTTTTTAGTTCTAAAAATACATGTAAGAATAACTGATGGGATAAAGCCATAAAAGAATGTTTGCTTCTGTGTAAAGCTGTTCTACTTCTGTAATTCTTCACTCCTGTATAACAGAGACAAAAACAATGTATTGTTTGAAAAATTTCTGTCCATTCATATGATCACATTTTTCACACAGTATGCCGAAGCAATGATAAAGACTTAAAAATATCAGATTCTCTTTGCAGTTCTGCTATAAACTTCACAGATAAGCCTAAGGAAGGTCCTATATGCCTATCTGGGAAATATGAACATAATTATTTTCATAAGTGCTGGCATAGATGAACATTATTTTGCCCACTTACGGACATTGCTTGTAATCTCTGAAAGAAGAGAGAAAGTGTAATAATATCATTACTACATAATAGCAGGTAAGTTGCTAATCAGTGTATGAAATCTAATACCTCAAGGTCCCCAAGTAGGTAGTAAATTCATGCCTGTATCACCATTATGAAGAAACTTGTTTACTGTACCATCTCCATTTCCAATCTCTTTGATTTTTGACTCGTGTTTTATTTTTAGTACATTTATCTATTTGTTTGTTTGTTTATTGAGAGATGTAGTTTATGACCACAGAACCTGGGCCAGACAGCTTCCTGATGTGCAAAAGTTTAGCTGGAAGAGAGAGTCAGTCACTGAAGCACACCGAGGCCATCAGCCACATCCTGATAGCTGCTGAGTACCTACTTACAAGTAAGGGATGGGACAAATTGCAAAACAGCAGATCTTTCAACCATGGCTGCATTTCCTCATCTTCCTCTGGTAGTTTAGGCAAAACAGTTCAGTCAGAGGTCTCTGTCTTTTCTATTTAAATACAAATACGGATTTTCTTGGTTAGACTTTGAGCAGGTTATTAACAGAAGCAGATGTGCAGCTTGTGCACTGGTGCCCCTAATTCGCATCAGAAGTGAGTGGACTGTGCGTAATGAAAGACTGCAACAATAGTTTATATAGACTCATAGAATACCCCAAGTTGAAAGGGACCCACAGCAAATTGGAATCCACCTCCTGCCTCCTCACAGGACCACCCAAAAAGCAGACTGTATGTCTGAGAATACTGTCCAGACACTTCTTGAACTCTGGCAGCTCAGCGCCATGCCCACTGCCCTGGGCAGCGTGTTCCACAGCCACCACCCTCTGGTGAAGAATCTATTCCTTACTCCCAACCTGACACTCCCCTGACACAGCTTCATGCTGCTTCCTTGGATCCTCTTGCTGTCACCAGAGAGCAGAGATCTCTGAGCATACAGTTGATTTGTGTGTGTAGCTGTGGTGGTTATGCTTTCTAATTATGCGCTATGAAATCATGTGCAAGCAGTACATTAAAATTTGGCTCACTTAAGTGTGAACATAAGTACACTATTAAAAAAACATTATTCAAATTTATGGCTGATAGTTCTAGTGTAAGCATACATATAAATTCCGTGCTCTAAAATGTGTAGGATGAGTAATCAGACAGTGTTCTGTTACTCTTGTGTTATGGATTTGATACTAGTAATTACTGCTCCCACTCAGTGACAAAAGTTGATGGTGTTAACTTGTAAAATTAATATTAATTTTGTAAATAATAATAAAAAAGCTTCCGTTTTGCCATATATTGCATTACCTGTCCAACTTTAAAAATCTGAATGCTACAAAAGTAATCCAAATACAAAAACTGTGTGCAAGCTGTTCATTAAAAGCTTATCATTTCTAGATTCACATAATGATATGATTAAAAAAGAACTTGTTGAAAGAATGGTGGATCAACTCTTCCCACTTATCTTGCATTGACAAAATGACTCCCAGGGTATATATAATAATACTCCAATCAAAATCAGTCATTAAAGTTACCTCTCTGTCCCAAAACAACATCAGTTAAAAATTCTACATTACTTAAACAGGTTTTTGAATAAATCATTCTCAAAAAGAAGGTCTTGGAAGGAAATTCCATAATCCCTATAAGCAGTATATTCTACTACCTGGAAAGAATTTGTTGCTGTTAAGCTTGACGTCTACTAGACTGCTAGTCAATAATGCTGATTGTTTATGTTAAGTCACAGTACATCACTTTTTTGCAATTTTAACCCATTTTCATATCTTATCCCTGACAGATGTGTGAGCATTTCAGCTGAGGTCTGATACAGAAAAGTTAAGATAGATAAGGCATTTTATGGCATCCTAGCATAAAGTAGCATAAGGGCAGCAAAATTAACTGCAACACAAAAGACATGCAGCAGCTGTGTGGAAGATAGGCTTTTAGAAGAAAGCAATGTCAGGAAGTCACTTTTCTCAGGATGTCTACAACTAAAGCACGAAGTGTAAATGGAAAGGTATTAAAACCAAATTATTTTCTTTTCTGAACCTCTTAAGTTTTGTCTTTATTTTATTTACTTCAATTTCTCAGAGTAACCCCTCTGTATTTTTTTGCCCTCCTGTACAATGAGCACAAAATTGAGTTTTGTTTGGCATGTAAACAAAATTTTCCAGGATGTATCCTAAATCTAGAAACCTTGTAGGACATTATCTTTGGAAGGCTAAATCCATTATAGTTATATGTGTATTATTTTCCATTTATAAAACACTGTGTAAATGTCAAGCTATAGATAGAACTTCTGGAATTCTTAATTACCTTGAAAACAACTGCAGAGGTCACTATTTTTGAAGACATATAAATAAGAAAGACCAAGAATATATAAAAAATATATATTTAGCTATATTAATCTTCATGTACCTGCTTTTTTAGCGATGCTTTTAAATAAAGTTTAGAAAGATTGTTTATCTAGCATAACTTTGCTTGTTGTTAAATTGTATCAATTCTACATTTTAGTGTTTATTATAACATTTTCAGTAAACTCATGCAATACAGAGCAGAATATTTCAGAAGACAACACAAAGCCCAAGAGTCACATAAATACTGAAGACGAAATTTGTCTTGAAAACAAACTAAATATTTCTAAGAGCTAACAAACAACATAGCAAACACTATAAGTTAAAAAAAAAAAAAAAGAAAAAAGAATAACAATAATATTGCTAGAAGTGAGGTCAGTGAGGTCAGACCTGAACAAAAGAAAGGGAAGTGCATACATAGCCCATGAAAAAATAAATAGCTTTGAAATAGCTGGATAACTTCTGCATACACCATTCTTTTCACTCGAGTCATTATTTATTTAAAATTAACAAGTTCCTAGTGTTAACTTGCATAAATCATTTATGGCTTTTAATCTTAAAGAATTATATTTGATTTACCGGAATCACTGAAATAAATGATTAAAAAAAAAAAATAGTTACTGATTTTGATAGTTATTTTCTTCTAGCTATTATTATTTTATTTAGCTCCAATATCATAGCACAAGTTCCTTCATTAAAAAGAGATGAAAAAAATTGATCTCATACTTGCCAGAAAAATGTGTCTGTGACTTCTACTCACAGCGAATGTATGTATTTAAAATAAATTGTTTCTGATTCCTTGTCATCTAATCTGTAGTTAGATTTAAAATTTGCTAGTTTTAAAATTTATTCTATGTTGTATCTTTCTTCAGTGTCTTTTAATATGGTCTGCCAAGTCAATTGAAGACAGGCCACAGCCACTATGAAGGCAGACTGTAAGTAGTAGGAGTAGTCACTGTTCTGTGCTATGGAAGTATGAAACAGCCAAAGCAACTGCAGATAGAAACTGATGAGATTTGAGCCTCTGGCAAATTCCAGGGATATCTGCCCCAACAACAGAGGTGTTGGATGGGGCCCTGGGCAGCCTGGTCTAGTACTAAATGGAGAGGTTGGTGGCCCTGCCTGTGGCAGAGGGGTTCGAGATTCATGATCCTTGAAGTCCCTTCCAACCCTGGCCATTCTGTGGTTCTTTGAAATTCCTTATGTGTGGTAGAGCTGAATTAATCCTACAGAAAGATACAAAATACAACTGGAGAGTGTACTGCATGGCAGGGGATACAGTGAAAGCCCTTAGACAAATGCTAGAGTGACGTGGGAGGTGGTAGCTGTACTTTGGTGACCTGCTCTTCAGAGATCCTGATTCCTATCTGAATTTCTTCTTCCTCTGCAGGAGATATGTGGAAGCATGTCTATTACTTCTGCCAGCTTTTGCTCCGTGGCCTTCTCAGTGAGTACTGCAACACCGGTTTCTTCTATTTCTTCCCAGCATCATCTACTTTTATGTCAATAAATTGTCCTTATCTATTAGAGTTCCTGTCGTCTCCTTTACTGACCTTTTGTTCTCTATTTACTTGAAACATTTCTTATCATTCATCTTAACCTCTGGTGCAATCTTCCTGTCATTCTCTTCCTTTGATTGCCTCTCCTTTATTTCACAGTGACTTAACTTCATTTTGTAATATTTCCAATCCTTTGTAGTTTTTGTGTTTAGATCTTTTGAATGATCCTCTTGTATTGAGAACTTTTTGTACTTCTTTCAATACTGACCTTTCTGGCCTTCTCGTTTTCCTCTTTTTTAAAAGCCAGGAAAACAAAGAAAAAAAATACTACTCCACTGCTCACGTTCTATTTACAGGTAGCAGTCAATTTGGAAAAGCATGATTACTGTGTGAAACATCTTTCCTTTTTTTTTTTTTATTTTCCCCTTGCAGCTTAATTCTGGAAGTCAAGGAAAGGTTATAACTGAAATTTGTTGATGATCATCTATAAATATGTGAACCTTTCTAGGTTACAAACAGTCAGTGCAGTGTCAGACCACAGCAGAAAACATTTCTAGCATTTCAGGGACAGTTCTAGAGTTTATCAACCCTTCCCTATCTTTGTTTCTTTCTCTGTATGATTTGGCTATGTACTGTCCACTAATTAGACCCAATTAATCCATATTAATGTATTTTCTCAAATTGGCTATACCTAACGCATCTTTGATCTTGACCAGTGGGAAATGTTTATTCATATACTTGATGTAAAGGTTGAAGAAGGGAGTTTTCCCCCATATTTTCATTGTGTTGTTGGAAAACTTTCCTTATATAACTTTGCTGTTCAAGCCTGCAAACATTTTCACTCAGTTTGCTCATGAAATTCAAACTTTCAGCTATCACAGTGCTGGCTTTCATCGTATGACACAAAACAGAAGCATATGACAATTATATACTCAGTATTCAAAGGACAGTTCCAGGTCTCATTAAATAATATATGACCCTAATATCTTTCAAAAATAATTCCTACACTCACAGTCCTGTAAGTATTCGTAAGTACATTTAATTAGTGTAATTAGTTTTTATAAATACATGTGATCAGTCAGACTTTGAGATTCAACTTTTTGACAGACTCAGGTTAATTTTCCTTCAGTGTGACTAGAGATTAGTACAGACATTTTTTTCTTGAGACATACACAGAATTATGTCAGTAGAAATTCCAAATCAATGTATTGAAAGAGAATTGTCAGTAAGTCCTTTTACAGTCTTGGGAACCTTATTTTGTCATTTTTAAATGTTTTCTAACCCTCTGGAATATCTTTTTTTCTTCTTTTTATTTAAAAAGTATAATCATTTTCAGTTGCAAATAGGCAAACCAGTTTCTTCAGATAAGTTTTTCTTTTCAGAAAACATTTCAGTGGCTTTATTTCCTTACCAAGCAGGTACATAAACATGTGGTGTTTAAACATGAATAAATCTTTAATGGAAACATCACATTGTGATACCCAAGTTACCATGCCAGAGACACTTTTGAATGGCTAGCACCTCAGTACTCATAATAGCCCATTATAATTCAGGCAAACATGCAAATGCTACAAATGATACAAACTGAGCAGGCATTTTACATTTTCCATGACACAATTCAAAGCACTCTTTTTCTTGTATCCTTATAATGCTTATAGAACTTTCTATTATGAAATACCTGAAGCTACTCCCTCAGAATCTGCATAATTATTGCTGTTCATCAGAACACAAATTCACTCTTCTTAATTGTCATCTTCTTCCCCTCAGGATTCTGTCAAAAGCTCTCTCTAAAGCTACCCTGGCTTTCAAACACTATTTTTAACTTTCACTTGTTCATATAATTTTTGTATATACATGCAAAGTCTACAGTGGTCCTAATTTTATGCTCTTTACTGTCTCAAACTCTTACTGCTCATAAGCTTTTGTACCTCTTCACAGTTTCACCTTGCATGTTGCAAATCTCCTGAATTTCACTCTTGCATCTTGTTTTTTACTCTATTTTATATGAGCATTTGTAATATTATGGTTTCCTCCTATATTAAGTCTTTTTAAGAGACTTATATGTTGGTTTCCTCTTACATTAAGGCTTTTTTCCCCTGTGACAGTTTTTCTTCCTTGTTCATTCGTGCCCTTTGCTATGAGGAACTGCGGCTGCTGAATTCCCAAAATGTTTTAAACCTTTGTTCACTGACCAGATCCATATTCTGAGTTTGCTCTCAAGTATGTAAATACATCTGAAATGTGCAACTTACCCTTCATACGTCCTGCCTTAAAAGTTGGAGACATTGTTTCAGCTAACAGTCCTCAATCTGAACTATTCAGTTTCCTCTTCTTTTACCACATTCCCTCTGTCCCCCCACCATGACCCTGCTGTGTAAGCACCACTTGCCGAAGGTGTGGGATCACGTTCTTCCCAGCAGTTCTATGCATTTCAAGATAGACAGGCTCTACACAGGACTTCTTGCATAAAATATAATCTCTGAGAAAATAAATAAATAAATAAGCAAAAGAATATTGAATAAACTTCTGATGAGATGTTCTTTCCTGTGGAGTGGTTCTTTTTTTTTCTTTTGGTTTGGCTTCAAGGTTCATCTCAATTCTCAGTTTTTAAAAAATTCCACTTTTTTTCTTTGATATGTTACAGCCCTTTTATTTTTCCTTTGTCACACAATTTTTTGTTTAGTTGTTTTTGTTTGCTAATATGTAACCCACCAAATGCAAATCAGAATGTTTTCTATTCTTTCATCATCGAAATCCACAATTCTACTTTGTGATCAGGCAATCATTTATTAGCTATTTCTTCTAGGCTGATACATGGTATATTCCTTAGCTTCATGTTTCTCTAAACAGGAATTCAATATCTGATAATTTTCATTATTCCAGCTTTGTAACAGAGTCCAGAAGCTAAGCAGAGAGATTTCCCTGATAGCAATTAAAAACCGGAGGGCGTTTAGAATTAATGGGTGTACACTAATTTCTTTCCAAACTAATGCATAACAGAAGACACTAAGGGAAGGACAGTGTTTCATATCCTGCAGTATGTGTTAATATTTTGAAACGTGAGAAAAAGTAGCATCTAGTTATGTAATGTTTCAGGGATCACTTGTCCTGTGTTCTGCAATTTGCAGTAGTTATACCACAGGATGACATTTCATTTCCTTGATATCAGAGCGTTAGGTTTTGGTTCTCTAATTAAATGTTCCCTTTTTAATACAATATTAAATTAGTAAGAGTGAATTGTTAAAGTTACCTGTACAAATTATCTCTTTAAATCATAGAGAAGTTAACAATTTCATACCACACACTTCGTCTTATGTCAGCAATTTAGAGTAAATGATTCAAATCAGTAAGATTATCATACTTTGGGAAGTTTGGCTTAATATTAAAGAAATAGTTGTGTTCACAGCAGAGTACTTATTTTTACTGATGCTTTCCTTAATATTTACTGTTGTGAAACATTTTTTTAAATGCCTTTTTCATTAAAATTCTAGTTCTTTATACTCAGTTTTATGGTGTACATATATTTTAAACTATCCCTAAGTTCATTGTTTCCAGTCATATTGTACAATTACAGACAATTCTCGTTTTGTCTTTTGGATTTTAATAAAATAATGATAGCAATTTAGCTGCAAGGAAAAGGAAATTTATGGAATAAAGAAAGAACATTTGATTGCTTTGCTTAGAAGAATCACTATATTGCTGTCCTAGGCATACACTATTTCTGAGAAGTAAATAAAAGCAGTGATTGATAATTCTAGGTACTTAGATCAAAATTCTGAGCATCTATTTTTAAGACAGCCTTTTAGAAGGTTCACTGTAGCTGGCAAGAGAAAAGGAAATGTCATAAGAATCCAGAAGGAAACAGACTCTCCAGTACTTTTCCCAAGCATTTTGTTTTAGTTCAAATATAGTGTTGCAAAACATAAATGACAATTGCAATTAATACTACAGAATTTCTGTTTATTTGTCCCAACCTCTCATCAAGCTGGGACGTCATTCTAAATCCATCATGCCATATGGTCAGGCAAATGACCAGATCATTTACATGTTTGCCAAGCTGTCACAAACATCTATCTGTGCTTTACAAACTCAAACTGTAAAAGAGTGAGAACTCATTAATTTCTTAAAGACACTGGTCAGGAATGCTACTAAGTCTGCCATGTGATGGTGTGATAGAGCTGTATACACTAGTGGAACTGAATTTAAGGGCCAGTAGATTCTGCTTTGCAGTAGCTCAATGGTCTACATTTATTTACTTTGAAACTCAGCTCTTGTCTCATCTCACAGCTTCCAATTTCCTCTTAAGTTTCTTTCATTTCCAACAGGAATTAATTGTCCGGTATTTATTCTGAAACTCTCTTGAACAATTATGAGCTACACTGTATTGAACAAACTGAACAAATAATAAAGTAGTATGTTGCACCATTCTGTTTGTTTTGTTTTGTTTTTTTTCTGAGGAAGAAAGCTACTATGAGTCAGTAATATTGAAACACTGTACATTTTAGCCTCCCCTTTATCTACGACATCTTCCAGGATTCCGCTAAAACAGGAGTTAAGGTTTGCCAACAGCAGAGATGTTCAGTTTTCAGGAACAATCAAAATCACTACAATATTTGAAAATTATTTTCTGGTGTTTTTCATCTATCCTACCTTAGAACTAATAAACTAGGAGAAGTATTAGATTCATGATCAGAAACTGCACTGAAGGCTTAGAGAAACGAGAAACGTTCCTTTGCACTAGTTACTATACTCAAAAAACTGTCAATTCACAGTCTAGGGGGACAGCAGGGCACAAAGAGGGGATAGATTATACACACTAGAACCACACATTCTAAACTGAACTTCGTGGGGGGAAAAAAAAAAAAAGGCAGTAAATAAAGCTGTAGGGAGAAAAATATAAAGTTCTGGTACTTTTGAGAAAAACAAATACTCTACTATATGTGCTGCAGTATGAAGATTAGGAAAATGGAGGCTTCAGAGTAAGTAGAAGCAAGAATAAAAGTGGAAGCCATTGACAAGATAATGGTTAATGAAGAAAGAAAACTGAGAGCAGTCTCAATGAAATGAGGGAGCTCAAGAAGAGAATTTTCAACAAATGAAGTGGAAATCTTTCTTCTGAAGGATGAAGTAACTTTTAAACAAGTACTTTACAACCAATCAACATTCCCATTAAGTAATTCTGAGATTATTCATATGCTCCTAGAAAATTCTATTAGTTCCTCATGTCTGTGCAAGGGGTCATTTTTTACTCCCCAAACCAGAGTCAGTAAAAGTGGTAGAAATTGATTTGTTTTGTGTCCAATAAAACATGCTAGTGGTATTTAAAGAAAAAAAAAAAAAAGGAAAATAAAGCTTTATCTCAGCAATACCCACTACTGCCTAAGCATTGAATATGTCCTTATGGACTCATATAAAGAGAGTAAACTTTTGTTATTAGCGATATTTATTGTTATTTATTCAAAAAAATCTTCATTGCACAGGCTTAGGGACAATCCTGTTTTTCTATAGAGCTTCCAGATAGACTACAATAACCATGTGAAAGGAGTTTGAAGAGCTTTTGAGCTAGAAGTTCATTCTGGTTGTTACCATGCAAACAAGCACAACACATTTTGTGAGTCACCCAATACAACTAAGACTTTGATTGTAATGTAAACAATTTTCTACATCTGTTTATTTAGCCTAAATGGCTTTATTGCTGTGCCCAGAATATTGAAAATCTTTTGTGTTATCACATTTTCTGCACACAGCTCTCTCTAGAGTTGAAGCAGATCTCACAACAGGATTTCTTGGATGACTGTTCTGCACATGGAATGAACTTACAGACAGCACAGATAAAACAGACTAAATTTGGATCTATCAACATAAAGGTAGGGGTAGGTGATTTTCAAATAAAAAAGAAACTGAGTAAACGGCACATTTTCCAATTCTTAAGAAAAAGCAAGAAAGGATCCTAAAGCCAGGGAATGAAGGGGAAAATATTTTACTGTGCTTTTTTAAAAATCATCAGAAAGATAAAAATTAATGCAACACTGACAGCAGCACTAAGGTTAAAAACTGCTGTAGCTACTGTTGTCTGATTCTTGATGTTAAGTGTAGGGCTGAGAATTTTTGCAAGTAGAAAAATTAAACTACTTCATTATGATTTTAAGCTTTAATAAACTTCATCCTCTGGTCTAGGCAATTCTATCACATATTCACTTAATTGCTGTAACTGCTTAATATCACCATGCATCATTTTGATTTTGTAGTCATGGAATAATTAGATAAGTGATGCTATGAAAATGAATTGTGATGAAGCATTTTTTATAGGATTTTTCTGCATGCTTTTTAAATATAATATAAATCATATCTGTAAACCCCTTTCTTGGTTCGATGGAACGTCACAGGAAATTCCGTATTAAATGCAGATTTGCCTCTCAAGCAAATAGGTACTTGCAAATCAGGTTAAGGCAAGAAGTTCTACAAAGAACACAGTGGACAGTATATTCGTCCAATAATCTCTGGTAATACTATGCTTGTGGGCAGGATTATGAATGAAGAGTGGAAAAAAACAACACCAATAATAAAAAACAGATGAAGGATTGGAAAGGAAGATGAAACTTGACAACAGTGGCAGTAGTCTTCTCAATCCACTGAGACTTCTGCATTTTTACAAAGATCTTTCTCTTAATGCATTCGTTGATTCTTTTATATATTTAATCTCATGTTTCTCTTGACCGTGAGGCACAAGAAGACTCTTCAGAAAAAAAAAAAAAAGGAATTTTATTTTGTCAGTGTAGAATATTGTCACTTTAGGCCAAATTTTGCCTATGTTTCTGTTTATTTTTTGCCTATGTTCCCTCAACAACTGAATCTTTCCCTTCAGAATAAATTGTCAAATGCTAGTAAGGAAACTACAAAATAATTACACTGTCTGTATTAGCATGTTGAGTTTATGATCTTTATCAAGATTTTATGATGAGTATAAAATATAATGGAGTACTAAGAAATAATTAATACGGAATGAGACAACATTAGAGATCACCATTTGTTTTTCAATATAAGCATCTGCACTTGAAAGTAAAAACTACAGTCTACAGTATCTCAATGCCATTATAGAAAAACTGCACTTTTTCTTTGGCCAGATTCTCTTGTAACACTGAAGTGAATCTTTTTATCAGCTCATGTAATTCACTACATGTCTCAATGTATTATGAGTACTTCAGTCCAAATTAAATTCCAAATAAAAACCAGAAATGCATAAGAGATATATTATCTATTTCTATATAAGAAAAGTAAAAAACTGTATCTAGTCTGTTTTCAACTGAATTCTTTAAAAGCAAAACAGTACTAGTGTAAATAGTACCAAAAGGATTTTTGTTAATACATTGTATGAATAGATGTTTTAAATACCATTTGCAATAACTTAAAACATCTCCTTTTTGAAATAAATATCTTTTAGTTAATATGCTTTGGTTTATTCCATATATATTCTGTTACATTTAAAATGCCTTTGTGTAAGTCATCTGGATATCTATTAAGATTTTGTCAAGTGCTAGAAACAACAGACATAGAGAACTGCAAAAATTACAAGAGCATGTTTCATTCAGCAGTGTTCCTCCTTATTATTTACCATCGGTGAGCACCTGGCTCACTGAGGGATGTTTTTGAAATATCTGTGTGCTTGACAGTTATGGGAGTGTCACTTCTCTGTAACAAGAGGCTGGAAGAGGCTAAACCCAAATCAGGAGGAGCAGAAGTGGGATCAGTAAGACTTCCTTGACTAAGGACGTCCAAAGCTAAAGGTAAACCAAGTTCTTGTCACCTTTGGGTCATGCTGTTAGCACTTCCTTTCTTGGTTTAAAAACAAAAACAAAAACAAAAACAAAAAAAAAAAAAACACAAAAAAACCAATTCGAATTAAAAGATAAAGCTTTTGTATCACATTTAATTTCCCCGAAGTAATAAGTTTAATTTGTAGAGGAGGCAATGGGAGCTTTGTTCCTCCTCCTTAAGGGCATTGCTCTATTTTCTACATATGCAGCTGACATTCAGATGTTTTAGATGCTAATACACAAGCTTACATTTTAATGAAACAATCACAGAAGATGCAGCCATAGACAGGCTTCCTACCTTACTTCTAATGGCTCCATCAAGTGGCCCACATGCTCTATTACAGCCGGACAGGTTTGCCTTTGAATTTGTGCCCAGATTCTGTTCTAAGTATCAATAAAATTGAACAGAAAAATATTGCTCAGTGCTACCAACTCGATGTATTTGGGTCAGATCAGAATGACTTGGTAAAACTATTTTGTCTCTTTCTGTGTTTCAAAATAAGCAGCTTTTGCAAAGCAAATTTATTGTCATGAAAGCCTTTTATTCCCACTAATATATTCAAAGCACAAAAAGAAAGCTTACCCCTAGGTAGCCCTTATGCTTCACTTACGAGTAGCTTTGGGGGCATATGATTATAGAAGATTTTTGAAAATGAGAGTTGTCACCTTCAGTATTATTCGTGTCTCCTAACTTTTTATGGTAACAATACAGAGAACCCTGCCATTTTATCTTTCAGCTCTAAGATAAAAGGAATAGTGCCCTAAAAGTGCCTATTTCTCTGTACTGAGTGTGAAGAGGACCTAAGGGTAATGAGATGAGATATCCACATCTACACTGTGTACAGTTACATTTAGTCAGATAAATCACACATCTTTTCTCTGTCAAGAGGCTCGGAAATATTCCAGAGAAAAAACAACAGTGGCATACTCTCCCATTTACAATGAGAGAGCTATCTCTTTCAGACATCTTCATACTGATGATGTTCTGTTGTGATGTTAGATTCTTCTCTTCTAGGGCACCCACACTACAAGAAGGGGAATTAAGCAAATTTATTTATGAAAGAGGGATCATTTTCAAATCCTCTGAACACTTCTTTAAAACACTCTCTAAAGAGCTTAATTTCATTTAGCAAACAGGTTTTATGAGAAGTAACTCATGAGGAAATGCCACGAAAATTAAGACTGTAGTTCAGGGATTTAATCTTTGCATCACAGTCAGGAGTCTCCATATCCTGGAATAACAAATGAACGTGCTCCTCTAGGAAGCATATTTGCGACCTACAAAATCTCTTGATAGAGCTAGATTTTTAATTTTTAACTACTCCATGTTTTCTTAACTTTCTCAATAACTGTCTTAGAGGTCAAATAAAACCAGTGATGTCCAGAAATAAGACAATATTTGTTAACTCCAGCAAAGAATTATACTTGGGCATGTGGAATCCCTCATTTTTTTTTTGTAAACGTTTTGTTGGCTTGTTGGTTCTTTCAGCTCTTTGTTGGTTGTTTTTTTTTTTTTTTTTCTGTTTAGGGACTTTTTATCTTTTGTTTGTTTTTGTTTCACTTTGGTGTGATTTTGTGTTTGTGTATTACAAGCCTGATGAGAATTCCAGCATATTTTTAGGACAATACAGGGGTCCTTGATATCTTTTACTTCAATCTACAAAGCAGCAGCACCCAATTCTTTTAGTCAGCATCCATTCTCTTTTTCTAAATCATGAATAACATGGGATCCTGCCTACTCAAATCACAAATATTAGCTGTTTCTAAGAACTGAACACATTTGTTGAAGATAAATACCCACAAGCATCTAAGTACGAATTTCCAGTTGTCATCTTAGTATTTAATAACGAAAAAACACTAGTTTGTTCCCTTTAACACCAACAGATTGGATTCATTTTATTTTGGATTACGGTTCCTGCTGGAAAATCTTTTAAGAAAGAAAGGATAACAGCTATATAACACATTTGTTTGAAGGGGAAAGGGGCTGGAAATATGTAATATGCCTTAAAGCTATTCAGAATACTAAAAAATGAAGATAGGAATTTTTAAAAGAATCAAACCATCTAACCTGTGCTTAAGTCATGAACTATATAAATGAGGCATCTTTTAGCACGTGAACTGCTTAAAGCTAAGTCTACAAACTAGGAAATTACAGATTCATAGAGGCAGAGTAAATCAGGTTGGAAGGATTATCTGGAAAACATCTATGTGGTCCAAGGAACTTATTTAAGGCTGCTCATGGCTCTATCAACATTTTATTATCTTCAAGGACAAAGAATCCACAGCCTTTCTCAGCAACTTTTTCTGTGTTTCTCTACCCAGTGTGAATCACTTTTTCCTAGCAGCTATTCAAAATTTCACAATTTTGAAACTCTTCCTCACCTGAAGTCCAATCCCTCATATTCCAAGGGAGTTTCATAATCCTCAAATCTAATTCCACAGTGGGAAGAACCAAGCCCTATTGAGTTTCTAAGAATAAAGATATTTGGTGAGACAAAGTAATGTATGTAAAAGAAGCAGCTAAATAAAGCAGTTAGGTATTAATTTCAGTTCAGAGTTTTCACTTTCTGATCCCTGGATAGAGAGTAAACAGACATTTTAGAGTAAGGAGTCACTGGACAAATGTGTGAAAATTTAATTTTGGAAGAAAATAGTAATCATGTTGACAACTAACAAAATTGCTAATTAATAACTTACAAAATAAATACTAATTTATGGATTATCAGGCATATTTATCAATGTTTTACATCTGTGATCAGTATACTGTATTGCTATATAATTATTTGTTATTTTAGTATTTGTCCTGGAGCTAATTTAGATTTAGCTTAGATGTTTATTTAGAATTCTCCATCTAAAATAACTGCATTTAAAACTTGGGCTTCCATGAAACATGAAGGAAGTTCTACTGAATCTGAGTCTGATGTCTGTATTTTTAAAAGATCATGCATATATTAAATGATTCTAATTTCTATTGAGTATGCTATATTATTTTGGATCTGATGTTAAAAAAGTAGCAAATAATATCATAACAATGTAAAAAAATACATATTTAATGAATGTTTTTCTTACTTTCAGTACCATGACTTACCAAGTATTTGTTACCAAACAGAAGTATTATAAGCTAAGAAATTCTTCACTTCTAAAGTTGGCCTGTTTGGGACAATATTAAAATTAATAAAATTTAGTGCTATTTGCTGTTTATTTAAATATTAGAAGACAACTTGATTTCTAATGTAAACCAGTTACAAAAGGTCTAACACTGTCTCATGTTTAAGTAAAAGTTAACTACAAAACGATAGCTAAAATATAATCAATCCAAGAATAATGCCTATTTAGTGGTTAGCAAGGCTTCCTCTACTTACTGTGTCACAACAATCCATTCTAATCTGAAAAAATAAAGCACTAAACTTTAAATCAAATATCTCTTTAAGTCAAATATCTCTTTATGTCAAATATCTCAGCTTACTTCAAACTGCAGACATGACTTTGTGGGACTGTCTGTGATATCTCTTATGATAAAATCATAAGCCTTTGTATTATTATTCTATCTTTTTCATCTCTTGTGTGGTAAATCCCCAATCAATATTCTCCCTAGCAAACAGAAATCTCTTTCAGTCTCTATTTCCCAAGAATCTGAGAGAAAGAAGAAAAAAATCTGTTTATACTTAAAAGGTTATGTTTCCCAAAAGACTGCAGTTATTTAAGCAGCTCATGCTCCCACTTGTTTGTTCTCCTTGGTTTCAAGTATCTCTTACCCACTGTCACATAGATTTGGCAAGTAGGGATTAAACTGTAGAAACCTACCTTGAATTTTTTTATAATTTTATGTAAGAAAAACATGAGCTATAAGAGTAATGTGAATTTTATTGATAGCAAATGGATCTGTCAAAGGCTCTTTTTATAGCAGACAAAACCCTTACAGGGCTTCCTTACAGCAAACTGGAACCATTAGAAGGAAGATAATTTGCAGTGTTTCTATGGTCATTTGTTTTTTTTTTCTGAATATGTGGTCCAATGCTAACAAAGATGAATTGTTATAGGCTGTAATGACAATTTCCTACTGATTTAAGACTGTCGTCCTGCTGCCTTTCTTGCCACAATAAGCACAGATCCCTAACTCCCACAGAGCAAGAGAGTGCACAGAATGCAGCAGTTTGTGTTTAAATGCATGTTTGTGTTTAAATGCATGTGCTTTTTGACCAAGTGTTTATTCCAGTGAACAGAATATAGAAAAGATGTATTAGGAAATTATCCTAAGATCCACAGTTTTATCAGATGTATTTCACAAGTTTTTTTTTAGCAATTAAACTATCCAGGAATGCATTATTTCAACATAGAAATTGTTGAAGCCTTTCTTAGAAATTAAATACACTCTTGCAACACAGATAGATCTACTTTACATGTGAAGTACAAATCAAGCCACAAAAATTTCATAGGCTTGGATAACTTTCCTTTCAACTTACATTTATAATTTTGGCTCAAAAATTTGGTAATTAACTGCTATACCTGCAAACATTGAGTTTCCTGAAACTTAAGATTAACATACTTTTATAGGTATATAGTATCAAGTATTTCATTATATGTCTGAATTTTTTTTAAAAAAATCTTTCTTTATGAAATAATAATGCATAATTTTTATAATAATGCAAAAATCCATACATGTCAGGGTAAGTGCTTCTGCAGCAAGACTACTGCTGATAAGGGTAAGTCTCAGGTGCAATAACACTCTCCTGGTTAGTATCCCTACCTGTATCTTACAGGCCACATACATGAGAAAACTTTCATCAGTTCTGCTGAATTATAAGAACCTTTAATGAAAGACAGTCACGTTCACAGTCTACTTTGGTAGGAGATAGCCAGCGATACCTCAGCATCTAACAATGATGCCCAGTCTAACGGCACTGTGGATAGCATATCCCAACTCATTTGCCTTGCCATGTACTGCACAATATGACAAGGAAATTTCCATGTTCCTTTGCTTTATGATGACTGCACATCAATGTTGTATTTTTTTTTTAATGCAGTTGTTGCCAGTGAGACCATCAACACCCGAACCATAGAGAATAGGCCATCTTTCAACTCTTTAGACAAACATTCCAGGAAGATGATCCAAAGTCAGAAAGGCTCAGCTTGCAATGTCAGCTGTCTAGATTATGAAGTCAAACAGGGGCTTTTCTTTCCTTTAAACTCTACCCAGAGACAGTGTGGTCTGGTCAACCTGCTGGCAAAGGGTGTGTATCGGAACTGTTGACTCATAGCCTGAACAACTCATTGATCATCTGAAGCAAGGACTGGGTCAGCCGTGTGGGAGCACAGGTGAAGGCAAGGTGATGCACCGAGACATTGGTTGCTCCACCAGAGAGGAGTCCTGCTCAGGAGGGGAAATATCCTATTCTCAAAAATGCCTGGTACGTGGATGAGTCCAGCAAGTATAACCCGAGCACGTGGAAAGCAATAGTATACCATCCCTCCACTGAAACAGTCTGGTTTGCAGAGGAAGATGGGCAGAACTGCGAGCTGTGTGGATGGTTATAACCAAGGAACCCAGTGAGGGTATTCTGAATATCTGCACAGATAATTGGCCTGTGTACCGGGAGTTCGCTCTTTGGATTGCACAGTGGGCCACCCAGGAATGGAGTATCCACACACGACCAATCTGGGGCAAAGATATGTGGTTAAACATATGGAATACAGTTAAACACAGGACTGTACATGTCTACCATGTTTCTGGTCACCAACCCCTACAGTCAGCGGGAAATGATGAAGCTCACACACTGACCCAAGTTCAATGGATTGAGAATTCACCATCTGAGAACATCGTCTGTTGGTTACATCAGAAGCTAAGGCATGATGGTCAAAAGACCAAGGGCTGTACATACAGCTATCTGACATCACTCAGGCATGCCAACACTTTGATGCTTGCTCCAAGACTGAGTTCACTGCCGAAAACAACAGCCTATCTTGCTATAGAACACAATCCCCTCCAGCAATGGTGGGTTGATTGGCCCTCTCCCTTGGTCTGAGGGGGCAAGATATGCCCTGCTCTGTGTCAATACCACAAGAGGGCTAATGCAAGCCTATCCAGTGCTGAGAGCAAACCAGGCATATATCAAGGCACTTACCAGGTTGATGGCTGCCTACAGGACACCTCAAGTCATTGAGAGCAACCAAGGGACTCATTTTACCGATGCAATGATACAATGCTGGACAAAAGAAAACAACATTGAATGGCGATTCCAACTGCCATATAATCCAACAGGGGCAGGCCTTATTGAACATTATAATGGTATTCTCAAGGCTTCCCTGAAGACAGACTCTCAGTGTCTTCAGGGGTGGATGAAGAGACTCTATGAAACCCTGCAGGACTTGAATGAAAAACCAATAGACAGCAGATCCAGTGCCCTGAAAATGTTAGAGACAACATGGGCATCCCCGTTTATGATCCAAATTACAGACATTGATAATCTTGTCAGGCCCAAAATTGGCAATGAAAATAATATTCTGCTCCCTGCCCTTGAGAATCTAGAACCAGGTACCCATAGAATAAAATGGCCTTGGAAGGTGTAGGTGGGACTGAAGTAGTGTGGCCTACTTGCACCTTGGGGGAGATTATTGGAGATGAGAGGCTTGATAGTCCCCTCTGCTAATAGGTATATGGCCTACTGATATTTTGGTCAACACTCTGGTCTTCGTTGCTAAAGGGACCACTATCATGTCCTTATGGAAGATCAGGACACTCCCTTTGATGCCTGACTGTTGTGCAGCCACAGACATCTGGCCAAAGGATGTGGTACAGGCAGCTGGGGCATGCCCAAGTTAAACAAGCTGAAGTGTTGACCAAGGATAGAAATATGGCCTGTATCTTGCTCTGGAGGGCAGATCTCTCCCTCCTGCTACTCCTGAAACATCCGTATTACTCTGTGAGTCTTTTGAGTCTCTAGGATCACTGGAAGGAACAAAATGCCATCGAAGATTTCCAGTGTTGCAGTGAGATCATGCACAGCATCTGGTGATGGTCTATGTGGGACTGATGGAGCATAGGATCGATCTGCACCACACAACTGCATGCCACCAGTAGCACCACCAAGCACTGGCCCATGAGAATGCATGAACCTCAACCATACACTGATCATCACTCATCTTAAATTGTGTCAACCTGCATCATGACAGGCAACTGTATAAGCATCGCAGTGTGTTGTATCCCTGTATTAGGGAAGGCTCACCCTCTAGCTAACTCTATTACTGGTTCATGCCATTAAGGGATGAAGTGTATGGGAACTGTTGAGTCATGGTCTGAACCACTGATTGATCACCTGAGGCAAGGACTGTGTCAGTCGTGGGACCACAGGTGAAGGCAATTTACCTGCATGAAGGGGGTGGAGCCTGGCTCCACCTCTCCTAGACCCCATTTGAGGGCTGACCACTACTGGGGAATGTTCTGTTTCTGAAGATCTGTCCTTTTTGGAGTTTTTCATTGTGACTCTAGGTCCTCAGATATAGTAAGCATTTCTTCTTTGATTGTCTCTTTTTCACCACAGGAATCTTTCCAACTATAACACCTGTAGGGTTCCATCCTAACTGTGCTACTCTTCCAACTGTACATTTGTTGACTGTACAGGTATTTTGTTGTTTGTTTGTTTTTAAATTCATCAGCATAGTAGTCAGATCTGAATAGTCTGTAAGAGATTCAAATCTGCTCTATGTGCTTGCCCACAGTATGTACCTGGAGTGGATCCGTACCTGCTGGACAGGGATCTGAATAGAGATTCTTTATATACAACAACAAGCATGTCCCAGAACATATCTGTTTTTTGCTGAAGGCAGAGCCAGGTGTTGTTAACAGGTGGCATCAACAGCCCCTAAAATAGCAAGCAAGAGACCAAGTCCAGGGAGGACCAAGAATCAGCAAAAGGAGACCAGACTGCATACGGGACTGAGGAGGTAGCAGCAGTGTTTGTCTGAAATCTGTTAGGGAAACAGAGCCACATGAACCAAGTGGCTCAGTGTAGCACTGCTCTGGGACTGTAGGGCCAGAGCCAGGGACACCTACAGCACAGCTTGGATAGGGACTTAAGGCCCAGAGCCAAGCTGAAATGGGGTTCATAGGTCAATGAGCATGAGGAGATGGGAGACCTCAGGAGAGAGCAAGCAGGGGCTGGAAGAACTGTTAGTGCCCTCAGGGCCATGACAGCCTTCTATCCAAAAGTGCTGTGCAGCTCTGTGAAAGGGAAGCAAACTACAGTGAGCTGTACTCAGAAGCTCAGCATGTTTGAATGCATGCTGTTTTAAGATTAAGAGCTGTTTGCTGGTTTAATTGACTGAGCCAACATCAGTCTTTTTCCTCATACTGCTGCCAGGCAATTTTCCAGCTGCAGAGCTGTCTGAAAGAATGGTCCCTGCATGTATTGACAAGGGTCTCATTCTCTTTTGGACAAACAAGTCACTTCCCTCTGCAAATGTGTTGTTTTGTACAGTTATGCACAAAAATGAGACAGCTGCCTCTGAGCTCAGCAGAGGCATTTGTTTGTAGCAATCACCTGAAAGGAGAACAGGCATTGCAAAAATCCTTGAAGGATCCTTGAAGTAGGTGGTTTGCTCTTATACTACATCTAAAATCAGAAGAGACTCTGCATCTAGGTATGAGCCTCGTATTTGCGCTGAAGATTGCCTTCTTCATAAAAGAGCTAAAAAAGAAGGCAAGCAAGAATGCCAGGAGGCCTCCATAGATCAGCAAGGAGCACCTGGACTTGCTGAAGTGCAAAAAAAAAAAAAAAAAAAAAAAAAGCCTATGGGGAGTAGAAGCAGGATCAGGTTACCTGAGAGGACTACTAAGAAGTTGTCCAAGCAGCCAGAGTTCAGATTAGGAAAGCTAAAACCCAGATGGAATTAAATCTAGCCAGAGAGACAAGGGGGAAAAAAAGAATAAATTCTACAAGTATATCAGTGATAAAAAGAAGGCCAAGGAAAACATGGGCCCTCTCTGGAGGGAGACTGAAGACCTGGTCACTAGGGGTACGGAGAAAGCTGAGGTATTCAATGACTTCTTTGCCTCAGTGTTCACCGACAAGGGCTCTAGCCACATGGCCCAAGCTGCAGAAAACAAAGGTACAAGATGGGAGAAGGAAAATCTTCCTGCTGTAAGTAAAGATTGGGTTCAAGACCATTTAAGGAACCTGAAGGTGCACATTTTCATGGGACCTGCCAAAATCCATCCACAGGTTCTGAGGGAACCGGCGGATGAAGTTGCCAAGCTGTATCCATCTTATTTGAAAGGTTGTGGCAGCCCGGTGAAGCTCCACTGACTGGAAAAGGGGAAACATAACCCCCATTTTTAAGAAGGGAAAAAACTATGGCAAGTCACCAGCCACCTGTGTGCCTGGCAAGATCATGAAGCAGACCCTCCCAAAGGCCCTGCTAAAGCACATAGAAAATAAAGATGAGGTGATTGGTAGTAACCAATATGGCTCCACCAAGGGCAAGTCATGCCCGACAAACTTGGAGGCCTTTTATAATAGATTTATAGTGTCAGTGAATAAAGGAAGAACAACTGGACTTGTGCAGTGTTTGACACTGTCCTGCACAACATCATGGTCATCAAATTGGAGAAAGATGGATGCAGCACTCACTGGATAAGGAATTCACTGGACTTTCCACTCAGAGTTGTGGTCAACAGCTCAAAGTCTAAGTGGAGACTGGTGATGAGTGGCATTCCTCAGGGACTGATGCTGGGACCAGTGTTATTTAGCATCTTTGTAGGCAACATGGACAGTGAAATCAAGTGCATCCTCAGCAAGTTTGCAGACAATACCAAGCTGAGTAATGAAGTTGACACACTAGAGGGAAGAGATGCCATTCAGCGCAACCTGGACAGCCTTGAGTGGTGGGCCCATGCCAGCCTCATGAAGTTCAACAAGGCCAACCGCAAGATCCTACATCTCAGTCAGGGAAATCCCAAGCAACAGTACAGTATGGGTGGAGGATGGCTTAAGAGCAGCCCTGAGGAGTAAGGATCTTGAAGTGTCAAGTTGATGAAAGATTCAACATGAACTGTCAGTGTGTACTTGCAACCCAGAAGGCTGAATGTATACTGGGATGTGTCAAGAGAAGCATGACCAGCAGGTCAAGGAAGGAAATTCTGCCCCTCTATTCCGCTCTTGTGAGATGCCACTTGGAGTATTGCATGCAGTTCTGTGGCCCCTGACACTAGAAGGACACTGGGCTATTGGAGCAGATCCCGAGGAGGGCCATGAAGATAATCAGAGGGTGAGAGTGCACCTCCCCGGTGAGAACAGGCTGAGAGAGCTGGGACTCTTCAGCCTGTAGAAGAGAAAGCTCTGAGGGGACCCTATAGTGGCCTTCCTGTACCTGAAGGGGGCCTATCGGGAAGATGGGGAGGAAGTTTTTATAAAGACATGTAGTGACAGGAAGAGGGAAGATTGTTTTAAACTGGAAGAGGATAAATTTAGACTAGATATTAAGAAGAAATTCTTTACTGTGAGCGTGGTGAGACACTGGAACGGGTTGCTCAGCAAAGTTGTGGATGCCATCTCCCTAGAAGAATTCTAAACGAGGCTGGATGGGGCTTTGAGCAACCTGATCTAGTGGGAGGGGTACCTGCCTGTAGCATGGGGATTGGAACTAGGTGATCTTAAAGGTCCCTTCCAAACTAAATCATTCTATGACTCTATGAAAGTCAGATAGCAGATGCAGAGCATGGACAGAAGACAAGGTCAGAACCAGGGTGTCCCGGTGTAACAGAAGGGGGCACCCACTGATGACAGTGAATTATCCCTCCTTTCCTTCCTGGATGCTCCAGTAACACCTGGAGCTGGTTCAGCGGATTTCACTTACATGCTCACCAAACATGATGAGAGGTTTTTACTTTTCCAAGTGAAAGAAAGGAGGCATAGTTTGATAAGAGAAATAGCCTTTGAGGAAGGAAGCTGAGATAGAGTAATTTGTTCCTTGAGTCATTAAATAGTAGCATGCTTCCTGGCAGGAGCAAGAAAATACAGGGGAAGTAAAGCTCTTTGAACAGCAGAAATACATTATTTTGGAGTAAAACCCAACTGAGAAAATAGGCATGCCAGAAAAATGGCTGCTGCCAGCTGTCCAGGAAATGACAACAGCATGAAAAAGCTTAATATAGGTAGAGATGAATAGGTGACAAAATGAGAACAGAGCTGCTGTCCTCAGAAGGAGCTAAGTGGACTAATTGTTTTATTCATTACTGTCTTTCCTTGGTCTTTTGGAGAACATTGAAGTAATGACTATCTTCTTTTAATGTAATTATCTAGTATTCTCTACAGTTTGACATAAGCAATAAAGAAAGATGGCAAAAAAAGGAACTGAGTTAGTTTGAAGAAAAAGATAGTATAAAAATAGGAGATAAAAGTTATAAACTGAAGACAAACTAATTTTAATAGCCTGAATCACCATCTTGTTTATCTTTCTAAGCATCTTTCCTCAGCTGTCTAAGAAAAGTAATTTCATGTGAATGGGGGCATTTTGTAACAACTAAGGAGTAATCACCACCTTCATTTGTTTATTACCATTCAAGTCTTATTAGTTTCAGAATTTAATTGATTAAATATTAAATTTCTATATATTCAAATCTGACAGCAATTCTACTAATGCTTTTATATAAAATACAGAATTAATTATTCAGGAACATTTATATTCATTCTGAGACGTTGTAGTCCTTGCAGAAGACATTTCTAGGGAGAGCCAATAGGTCAAGGACAATTTTACTGTAATATTTTCATGAGCATATCCCAGAAAATCCTCTTCTGCTTCACTGGAAAATTTGACAACTTTTCTTATCAGTCCCTAAAAAATGTACAGTAAATAAACTGAGATCAGCTACTTAAGACAGATTTGGATCTGGTGAAAGCAAATATTACCATATACTACAAATGAAACCTCATTGTCCCATATCTAATTAGGTAGTCACTTAATTAACATTGCTTAGTTAATTAATATTAGTATACAGCCATTTTCCTTCTCTTCTTCTTTCATTCTGAAGAAGCTAGTATGCTCATTTAATTATGCTGTTAATTGGATGAATCATTCATTCAAATCTCTAACTCTTTCTAAGAGTTAGAGGGAAGAGCTTTCTACTTCCATGTTATGCATCCATGCCTGAGGTTGTGTGATGAATTCTGTTTGTTCTCTTTCTGCAAGGTTTGCAGCCAGTTTGAGTGCTTTCTAACAAAAGCAGTACTCCATTCAATATCTGAGGACTTAATATGCTCTATTATATATATTATATACCTGCATATTATATACCTGCATTTTCTTTTCTGTCACGTTTATAACATAATTTTTAATGTTTATGTTCTAATTGGGATGGGACTGAGTGAACAGCCAGTTCTGAAGAGAACTTTAAATCGTTTACTAAGATTCAAACTTGATCAATTTTAGCATCTCCATTTATACCCTACTCAAATACTTCTGTTATTAGCTAAACAGATTTGGATCATGAGGGCCAGGTTATTGGTAGTGCTGAGTGATAATGAACTTTTCTCCTGCCATCTCACCCATGCAATGCACAGGGTGAACAACACATGCAATAACTGAAGCAGTCTAGAAAGGATCAGTCATTGTCACTTACCAAAGGATCAGCTCGACATTTCAGTGTCAGTATTCAGGTACTGGGGTTTTAGTGCTGTTCTGATGATACAGTACACTCACACGTGCCTCATTCTGCTAGATATTCTGCCCTTTAATATGAAAATTCAGCCAGATAATATTTTTGCTCGTTACCTATTTTTTTTATTAAGCTTCTCTTTAGGCATCACACAATGTACTTCACTGTAGCTTACGGGATGAATGTGAGAAACAAGTTAGCAGATTTTCCAAGCAATATAGCTTGCTTCAGGTGCTTGCCCAGTCACTGCTGGAAGTAGGATCAATATTTCTATTTTGAAAAGAGTGATTGTGGTGCTTATATAGGAGAATAAATAACAAAGGCTGTGCATTTAGTGCATAGATGAAGCAGATTTACTGCAGGGGGACTTTACAGTGGCTTCTTTGGCAACTTTGCCCATATCTTTCAAAGCATCTAGCAAACCCTATCCTGGCCCAAGCATCTTCAGCATGAGTTAAGAACTATTTATGTGTTGTATTTAATATTTATTTCAGTGTAAACTACAGCACAGTTCTTGATGACAAGAGCTTCAGAGCTGCCCTACTCTCCCTGCAGGCAGGGTGCTGGCTGCCAGCGAATAGGCTCTGTGGCAGAGTCATGGGCATACTGTTTTCAGTGGAATAGCTCCAACCAGGTGTATGGAAGGTATCCCCGCTTCTTCCCTTCTAACCTGGAAGCTTGGTAAAGAGGATGTCAGTCCCTTTTGTCAAAGGTAACTAATAAATAGCCTGCTGAAATAGCGATTGACTATAAAAAAAGTTTTCCTTCGCTCACTGCTTTTTGTGCACTATTAGCTTCAAAAATGAGAGATGAATTCTGCACTGTTATCAGAGAAGGATTAAAAGGATGGACCCCAAGTGAGAAGAGTCACTCCTTGCAATCCAGTGCCCATCAAGGAGTGAGCATTTTCCATTGCTCACCTCTCTCCATCATCTGCTGGTGCCCTGCACAGGACTCTGAATTGCCCTCCAGGATCCAAGCATCTGTAAGTTACATATTGTAAGTCACAGCATAGCTGTACCTATTTTTCTCTTTGAATACAGCCTTATGAACTGCATTTTGTCATCTCAACACCCTGTACAAAACAGATGCAGTTCATACAGTCCCTGTATAATTTATTCTCTTTTTTCCCCTATTAGAGAAATAATGGCTGAAACTGAAAAAAAATTTCTCATTCTGATACCTTATGCAGTATAATATAGACATTTTCACCTTTTTAGACACAAACTGCCATTAACACAACACAACATGTTGATAAAGGATTTATAGGTTTACAATAAATGCACGTTAGAGGTGCATTAGAGGTGCTCTCACACACTATCTTCCTCTCAGATGATAATGGCAGCACTAAGCACCTATAATTTCCTTTGGCTTGAAGATCTAGAGACATCACAAGGTCAAAGAAAGATAACTGAAGAATAAGCAAAGAAGCAAGGCAAACAAGAAGCAAGGCATCCATTTTTTTAACTGGAATTTAAAAGTAGGGGGGAAAAAGATCCCATGTATATATGCACTTTTTCCATGAGGCAAAACACTAATCTATCAGTGTTTAACAGCATTAATGTATTGATATTTTTAGTAAGATCATGTCAACGGTAGATAGGAAACGTCACCTTTATGAGTACATTGATGTACTCACACTGTGTTACATTTAAGAGTATTGCTAGTACTTATCTATGCTAATGTCTTACATGCTTTGTACTAATTTGTGATTTTAAGTCAAAGATGATATCTTAAACATCACAGAAATGGTGACTGGAAGTGTCTCAGTCCTGGCTCCAGTCTGAACAGGACCATCATAAGCATTACATCAGGTCACCTGCGATGACTAAGTATTCGCATTATAAATACTGGAAAAGAGGCTTTATGAACCCATCAGCTTCGTATCAGTAAAATACATCTGCTTTTATGAAGGGGAAATGAATTGCACAAAATAATTTCTTAATTTATTTGTGCAAGTAATTTGAAAAAAAACTTAACGAAACATTTTCCAGGTTTTTCACTAGCTTATTTTGCTGCCAAACTTCTTTAAAAAATGAAAATTCAACTAAAAATGCAAATACTTGTCGCACCTTTAATAAAAAATGACTTGTATTTTCTATCCAATTTATTCTTAAGATTTGTCAGTTATCATTAACTGTGTACTCACTGTTTTATCCTAGTATCATTTAATCTCCAAATATGTGTTTCCCTAAACTGACTAATTAAAAAAATGTTCCAGAAAGCAGTGTTATAACTAGGCTAATAATTATCCTGGAGCCTACATTTTCATAATGTTGCATCATTGCTCCAAAATGACTTTAGTGTAATATTAATTGCAAAAGATAAGCTGTTTCTGTCTGATATGATGGAATTATTTGATTTTAAAAATAAAAAATGCTGATTGATTGCAAAGTAAACAGCAAAATGAGAGAATGCCCACCTGGAAGGCAATAGAGGACTCTCCTCTGATGAAGGAGTGCGTAGTATTTTATAGCTGATGAAGCCACTGCAGCATTACAAAGAAAATAGTTTTCTTCATTGCTCAGCTCATATTCCTTACCTTGATTCGACTTCACATAATTTGAATAGCATTTCATATCTTCAAAGCACTGTATGTGCATTAACTAATTTCACTTATTAAAATTTGACACTGCTGTGTAATGATAAATTCCCAAATGCAGCAGATTTGAAAACTCCCTGCTAAGTATGCCGTGATAGGCTGTCTCAAGTGTATGGCTGTACATTCTCTTTTGATGTTGTTTTATCTGTAATCCTTCACTAGTTCTATGCTGTCAGGTAACAAGGAGTTATAATGATTACTATACCTCCAGGCAAGGAGAGAAGAGTGGAAGGAAAAAAGAGAGGAAGAGTGGGGAGAAAGGAGGCATAATTTCCTTTCTTTGGGGAGAATTTTGTTACCCAGAGCAGGCATTGCTTCATATCCATGTTTCAAGTTTCCATAATATCTTAGCCACCTAAATTTACACAGTTTAGTATAAACGAAAACATCTAGACAGATTTGGTACTATACTTTGAATGTTGCACTATAAGCTTATTCTTCTAACCTGAATGCATTCTTGAACAAGAGCCCTGACACACTAATTAGGGCAAAATATGAATGTCCTCAGCAGCAGTTACCAGCAATGCCTTATATCCAGTGCGAATGCTGTCTCATGTCAGCTTCTTCACATTTATGTCACAACTGGAGGCACTCCTATGTTGTTGTTTTTTCTTTTCAGAGACAGATCTGATTTTTGGGGGGCTGGGAAGGGGGGCAGTGGGAGAAATCAACCTGGGGACTGTCTGCAAGAAGACAGTATGGCACCAGACCACAAGTCAGTTGGGATGTGGCCTATATTAATTGTGGAACACAAGGTAATCCCCAAATTTTACAAAAGAAGGAGATAATCTTTTTGCCAAAGAAGACTGATGGGGACAAGGCTACAGGCCTTAATTTTGGTCTTTCCTTATTTTATGAAGACAACATCAATAAAGCATCTGTTTCAAGAACTCAGTGGGCTGAAGAGGGGTATGCAGGAATGACTACAGTGAAAGACTTCAAGGATTCGTACAGAGCATTTTGAATCTTGAAGTTTTTTTTTCTGAAGTGTATTATGTGGCCAATTAGATGTACAGTAGATCTCTTCAGTAGCATAAAGGAATCTTCATTTTGCTTTCTAACATACCAGTCTGAACAGATTAAAGGGTAAGTCCCCCTTCCGAGCAGTAGCATCTGCAAAACATTGATAACATGACCTGCACAGTGGCAACCTGATACAGTGATAAGCTAAGTAATCATAAAATCATAAAATTGTATACTTGTTTGAGTTGGAAGGGATCCCTAAAGATCTTCTAGTCAACTCCCCTGAAATAAATAGGAACATCTCCATCTAGATCAGGTTACTCAGAGCCCTGTCCAGACTCACCTTGAGTGTCTCCAAGGATGTTATCCATCACCTCTCTGGGCAACCTCTCTTATTGTTACATAAGGTTATTTTTAGATAAGGTTATTTTATATGAAATTATTGTTCTGAATTTCTTATATCCATTCTAAATATTCTCTCATCTAGTTTGAAGCCATTTCCCCTTGTCCTTTCACAACACAGCCTGCTAAAGTGTCTGTCCCCTTCCTCTTATAGATCTCTTTAAGTACTGAAAGACCACTATCAGGTCTCCCCACAGCCTTCTCCTTCCCATGCTGAACAGCCCTGGCTCTCTCAGCCTATCCTCATAGGGATAGCTTTCCATTTCTTGCATCATTTTTGTGTCTCTCCTCTGGCCATGCTCCAACAGGTCCACATCTCTCCTGTACTGAGGACTCCACATCTGGACACAGTAGTTCAGGTGAAGCCTCACCAGCACAGAGCAGAGGGGCAGAATCACCTCCCTCAACCTGCTGACCACACTGCTTTTGATGCAGCCCAGGATACAGTTGGATTTCTGGCCTGTGAAAGCACATTGCTGGCTTGTGTCCACCTTGCTATCTACCAGTACCCCCAATTATTTTTTGGCAGGGGAAGTCATTAGCAGTGAACAGCAACAATAAATAATAACAGCAAATCATCAAAAATTCATTTGTATTTACATATAGAAATAAACTAGGACAGTTTGTTTTGTGTATTAAGAGAATTTCCCTGCAGTACTTCGAACTCTGTTTTTTGTACCTTCAGATGAGCCTGCTCCTTCTGAGGGTTGCTGAAGTTGCTCTATGAGCTCCTGTTATATAAACAGAGAAGTCATCTCTTTTACCCTGCCCTTTCCAGCTTGTCTTAGCATATGCTGCTAGTTCTCACAGCCAACAGGCTCTGACAACTGGCAGTCTGTCTGTCAAGAGGATCTGAAAAAATTAAGCACTGAACAGAACGCTCAGCTCAGGATCATCTCAGTGGCTTCAGGAATGTGTAAGCAACATTGATACTGCAGCAGGATGCTTGTTTTTCTGTGAATGCAGAATCTGCTTTAAAGTGGTAATATTTCTCTTTTGCAATGCTTAATCACCAGAAAATGGCATATTCTAAAAGCCAAACTCCCTTCTCCTTCTGGGCTAGACAGAGCCCTGATAAAGCGCAGACAAGCACCTCACACTGTGCAGCCAGAAGTGGGTGCTTTGCTCAAGGTGACCCTCCCTGTCTCTCTCATCCCGAACATTTCACCAGGCTGCTGTCACCTTCTTCTTGCTTCTTCTCACCTTTTAGAACATTGTCTACTTCCCTTCTGCCTGGCTTATGTCAGGTGAGGAGCTGATCCAATGCTGTCACACCAGGCAACTGGCGCCAGGCCGAGCAATATTGTCCCTTTGCTGCTGGAAGCAGAGAGTACAAGGAGAGGAGGCAGTGACCTGCCTGGCAGTGCTGACAGCAGGGGAGGGATGCCAGCAGCATGGCTGGGATGGTGCCAGGAGCCATGCTGGGAGGGCTCCGACTCTGCATTGCTGGACTTCTGAAGGAATGGTGAAACTTTGCTGATCTTCCTGACAAGCACTTAGGTTTTATACTCTGGAGTATAGTCCTTGATGAAGTTTAGGAGCAGACAGAGAAAAGCAGCTTTGTGCTGCTGTCACTGCTTCTAATTACCAGCTTTAATAAGGTTTCATACTGATTCTTCCTCCCTGGCTTTTAAGATGGTGTTATGGCCTCTCGGGTGAGTGGATGATTCTTTCAGAAAAGCCAGCAGCAAGAGATAATCTACAGTGCTTATTTAATACACACAAACCAAAGTGGCTTGTAATGAAGGTTCAGAATGTTATGACAAATACTCAGCACAGAAAAAAATCAGTCTTAATATAGGTAGGTGATGGGAGCACTACCCCTATTCTCTTACCCATAAGTGTTTTTTTTTTTAAGTGAATACATTTCAAGCATGTGACCAATTTTAATCACAGAAAAAAAATTGCTTTATATACAACCTCCTGTTTTAAAACAACCTTTCTGAAGAAGAACATCTTTGCTTAGGCAGACCATTTGTCTTTGATAGCAATCTGAAGGATTTTTGATGCAGTCACCTTGTAAGGCTGCAAACTGACAACACTATGCAACTCATCCACAAGCTGTAGTGGATGTTGTGCACTTCCCTTCAGATAATTCTTTTTTTCACCCTTGTTTAGATTCTGTGCTGTCAGATTTGAGGATTTTTTCAAAACAGGTTTTCCTCTTTCTTTCTTTTTCAGTGGGCTGATGCAGCGAGTCACATAGTTCACCCCCAGCATTTTACACGATAAATAGGAAAGATAATTTAAATTGGCACAGATCCTATAAGATATGTCAATCAGTTTTAAGTGCCATCTGTCACAGTGCACTGAGTGGAGGAGAGAGGAAAGCACCCACCAGTTCATCTCACCGGCTCTCCACACCAGGTGCCTGAGTGCCTGTCAGCAGCCGTGTTCCATCCTGCTTTATGAACAGTCACTTGTCCTCTTCTATGCTGGGGGCTACAACACACTTTGTAAAAACTACATCCAAAGCAAAGGTTGTACCTCTCCTCTCAGTAGAGGGGAAAGAGAAGCAAAAATCCTCTGTTTTCCTTGCCAAATTTAGAGGGCAATTTTTCTTGTGTTCCCTTTTTCCTTACAAATAAGCAAAGATATATCTATCTGTCTTACAGTGTTCATGTGCAAAGCTCCATTTCAACCCAGGAGTGCCCGAACTTCTCGCTTATTTGTAAGAGGGTGTTCTGCTGCACCAGGGCATCATTCACCTTTCTGCTTCTATACTGCCACTCCACAAGTGCCTGAAGAAAATGGTCTCTGGTTTTCTCCTGATGATTAGTTCGGATCTGCTAGAGTGAGGAGGAGGGGTGTCTTGTTTGTTTGCTATTTGGTATGGTAAAGTATTGTGTCGCAATGATAAAGAATTAAACACCAAAGTGCTTCATTTTCTAACTCCATTCCCTTGTCTGTACAGAAATTGATGTTAAGGCAGATATTTGTGCAATTAGCAGAGTCAAATGCACCAGGAACAGACCGGCTGGCAGAGATGAGCAAGTCATCCCCCCTTCCCTCTCTGTCTGTGAACCAGACTGCATTGAATGAGCTACACAAAATCTTTTCTTCTTGTCTTTCTCTGATTGCTGCTAGTTGCAATCATAGGATTGCTGATGGTGCAGCCAGAATTCTTCAGACAATAGATTGTTGGTTTTTTTTCACATTTTCCAGATCCCTCCTCCCAGGTACCCTTGGTCTCTAAGAGGATCTACCCAGCAAGACTATTTATTTCTATTTCTTGACTATTATCAAGGGAGAAACACCTTGCTTTTTCCCATTTTTGTCCCTAGCTTTCCTCAGACAGATGCCTTTGTTCAGTCTTTAAGTTTATTTCTTTCATTCCTTCATGAAATTAGTATCTTCAAAATCCTCCCCATCTTCTCTGAACCTGTAATGAGCAGCAAGCAGGTTGCAGGGATTTTGATAACGGCCTTTCTCTGTCATTGAGGGCTGCTCATGCCTGCTCAAAACCTGTTTCCTATGTGCTAGGAGATTATATCCTCTGCCTCTGAGAGTCATGGTAAATGGAAAATAATGTCTTCCAAAAGTATTATTTATTTACTAGAAACAGCAAAATTATCACAGCAGATTTTTCAACTGAAGGCAGAGCTTCACTGTGCTAGAGAAAAGTAAAAACCAATTATTGTCCTAAAAAATAAATTGCACAACAAATAAAACAGAAGAATTGTTGAGGAAAAGGGTATTAGGTCTGTGGGAATGTGAACACCATTTCTTTAGACTATTTATGGAGAAGACTTATGAGTCTGGATTTTGTTTGTCTGTCCTCAACTAGATACAGTTTTCAAATGTAATTATAGAAGATGGGTACTCTAGAAACTGGGACAGCTACAGGTCATTAAACAGCATATGCTGAGAGTCACTAATGCCATGAAGCACCCACTTAGTAGATGATGTACTACATAAAACCTAATTTTATATTTGCAAAACAGAACGTATGTTAAGAGTGGGCAGGTGGACAACAAGCTACGTTGAACAATAGTTGTTTTTCCCTAATCAAATTTTATCTGTCTTCACTGGAGAAGCAAAAACATAGAAACTTTATAAAATCATATGCGTAATTTAATTAGACAATCATGAAATATCTTACTATTTTTAGCCATATCAAATTAGAAGCATAAGCTTTTCTTCCTTGTAAGCTTGTAGGTTCATTTAGAATCTTATGAGCATTAGCCCACTTTGTATTAAATTCTGTAAATTTCAAAACCCAATAGTTCCAATAGAACTTAAGCAGAGCATTAGTGCTGTCATTCCTTCTGGAAGACTGCTCAAGAAAAATGCCTCTTGATGATACAGACATCCAGGAGTACGTTTTGTAATTCTGCATAGAGACGGTTTTCATTATGACTTGTCCTCACTCCATATGCTAAATAAATTAATCTCAATTTCTTTCCATCTCAGGATGAATTTCAGAGGAAAAAATGGAATTGAAATTTCTTGTTCTTGCTCTCCTAATCTCATTTTCCTTACACAATCACAACAGTGCAACATAGTTCATCTTGTAGAGTGCCTATACATTTGCATTTTTTTTAATGGGCACCCTCCCATTTCTATTGAGAAAGTGTCCGTGTCTATCTTCCCCATCCCCTTTTGAATAATCCACTAAACTCTCTTAAGCAAAGTACTTCCTAAGGAAAGATCCTACAAATGCTCCAGCAGAACCTCCTCCTGTGAGTCAGCAAGTTCCTATACTGATCGCACAATGCACATTCTCAGCAAAGACATGGCTAAAACAACCACCTAAAAATACTGGACAAAAAAATTATGATCTCTTTTTAGGATAGCCCTTCTTGCAGAGACATCTTTTGCTCAATTAGTTATGTAAAATTAATTTTCCTCATTTTCTTTTATTACACTGTGACATATCCTGACTTCTTTTGCAGAGTTCCTTTGTAATGTCTGAGAGGTCTAAAGAGGCTGACATCTATCAGCCACATGAGAGTCATTAGTTGACTGATGCCTTCCATGGCATTACATTAGCAGCCAGCTTCCCTGCTCCAGGGCTGCACAGCAAGATCCTCTGCTCCAATCAACTCCAAAAGCTTCCTCTGTTCTACCGGTGCTCAGAACTCCACGAGCATGATGTAAAATATATTATCTGTAATCATGTAAATTTGTACAGTTGGAGAGTCGGTTTTTATTTGCTTGGCAGGAGAATCCACAGGCTTGCAACACTCCAAAGCTTTAAAATTGCTAGGTACAACTACTGTGACATTTCAATTCAGCTGTGCTCATCCCAAATGATAAAACGACCATCTCTGACCTTTCACATGCACGTCTGTGCATAAAGCTCGACAGTAAGTAAATGTTTGAAATCTCTCTTGGAGAACTGAAAGCAGCTGCTACCCTGTGTGTGTATCTGCAAGGATTTAGAAGACTTTCATTAATATTCTCCTAAAGTAAGCCTGAGAAATTTTGTTGGTGGCAGTAGCATTCAGCCTCAGAGAAATAATAGGTGAAAGACAGTGTGTGACATGCACATCAAACCTCAGCAGAAATGTAAAGCAGTATCTATGGCTACATTCCTCACAAAGGTGTGGATGTCACCTGCGCTCATTCCTCTGTTGTTTATGCCAGCAAATGTCAGACAGAGATCTGCATCTACACTGTGCCACTTTACTATTGCTTTCTTCATTTGGCCAGAGGGCCCGAAGTACATTCCCCAGAAGAGAAAAGATGTCAGAAGAATTTATGATGAAAGCATATGGGCATATGTCGTTTGGGAAATAAGCTGATTTACTGTCACTCCTTGCAAACACAGTCCCGCAGAGCTTCTGCCTGTTGAACAAACTTTGTTCCCCTACCAAATTCTGGCATCTAAAACAACACTCATTTCCTCTTTCTGGCTTAAGGTTGAAGGGAAATTTTAAAAGCCATATCTGCTAATGTACATAAATTTTCTGCTTGCATCCTCTCACGAAAAGTGATATAGCAAAAAGTGTCTTACAGTGTTGTGTTTCATGCTGCCTCTGTAACAAGTACACCTTTTTTTCAAATGTAAAGAACTGACTTCCTACTTGAGGAAAACAAATGACTGCATAACCCTTGTACTAACTAGAGGTGCCTGCTCCAAGTTTCTTGGCAGCATGTTACACTGATAATCCAAGCAACAAATTCACAGCCTCTTTTGTGTGTATGAGTGGAGACATCATCTTTATATCATGAAAAGGAGGACAATGAAAGATCTCATTTCACCTCTTTCAAACCCAGTGAATTTCAATAAAGACTCTGTAACCAAATACATTTGTGACTCTTACTCATGTTACTTGTCCTAGAACCAAGGCTTACACCTAAAGTGCCATGCATACCAATGGATCTAGGAAGGAAACCTGATTACTTTCTTTCTGCATTATCCAAGAAAAGAGCAAAGCAGGAAAAGGCTTCCATAGCTTGTGGATATATTTTGTTTGGAACGGAATTGAATGGAATACTTTTGAAAGTTATAATATTAATAAATCAGGAATCTGTTTACTTTAACAGCTAATTTCTCGTTTAGCATTTTTAAATGATACATTCATTTGTTTTAATAAAGCTTTTTAATTTTGCACACAATTAGAGCAATTCATAGTTATAATAACAAGTATTCATATCGTACTAACTGAAGTTAAAGGTTCATTTGATTTAATAGTGTTTTTGTCCTATCTTTATTTAGATACATACGGATAATATATATATTATTTTTATCTTCCATGTTCTCCTGAGGGGCATGCTAATCTTGAAAACAATTGAATATATTTAAATGTTAAGTGTCAAATAACTCTTATTTGAAAGGAAAGGAAATGAAACAAGTATGAATCTTGTATAGTGTGTACTGATTCCTATTCTTCAAGATTTGTTCAAAATCACTATTATTTATGCAAGTGAGATCCTCACTATGTTAGTCCCTTAAATGATGCTAAATTGCTATGCTTGGTTAGCTTTCTCTGAAACTAAAAATATATGTACAAAAGTTAAACTAAATTTGACACCTCTACTTGCCTTGAATTCTACTGACTAATCTTACATAAATAAGTAATCTTACACATAGAACAAGGACAAGTGCTCAGCCTCCTTCACTGCCATACGGGCTGAAAGCTAGATCAGTCTTTCAAGCATCCTTGATAACATATAAACAATTCTTCTTCACAATTGTCATTTTATCCAAAGGTGAAAGCTGAATTATTATTCCAGGGCAGGAACAGTGGCAAGATTTTTAAACTGATGTTATGAACATTCTTCACTTGATTGGAAATGATTGAGAGATTGGCTGATTCACATTGACTTCTTGTGTTGAATTCTATGTTATGGATAGTTCTGTGACTGCTATAGGACAATGTTGACTGAATAATGACTGCGGACATTTTAGTATATGTATAGCTCTAAAAAGCTAAATTGTCATCAATATATATTATTTATTTCTTGGCAATAACACAATCTTATTAGACATAAATAGTGTCTAGTCTACTTCCCATGCTATACATACCAGAAATCTCAGTAGCAAGTTGGAAAGAATGAGAAAGAAATAAGGCTGAGAGCTGAACAACAAATGAATACTTATGATAATTTTAATATGAACCTGAAAGAAGAGCACTAAATGCAGGCATGAATTAGTGATTCTTGTAAAAACCTCTGCTTCTTTACACTATATTTTAAAAAGTGCAGATTTCCTAAAGATCTTAAAGTAATGTTTTTTTTTCAATTTTCTAGTCTTTATAGTTTTCCTAAAACTGGGGATACTATCACTGTAAGGACATCTTTGCTATTGTTCTTACACAACAAAGTTTTCATTTCTTCAAAAGTGTCAAAGTTCAATAGTTTCTGATTAAATAATTTTGGATAGTCCCTACAAGGGAGGTTTACTCTTTAGCATAAAATTTGCTTATTTGTGACTATTTAGCATTACAGATAGTTTTAATTTACCAGAGTGATGCCACAACATATTGAAACCACAGCTCAAACACAACAAAGCAATTCCAGCTTACAGTTTGAACCACAGTACAAACACAATGCCCACTCACCATTAAAGGCTCACGTCAGGCCTTGCCAGATAGGGCCTGCTAATCTCTTCACAGTTCGTTCTGTTGGTTGTCATTTTTCATACTCTACACTGGGCTAAGCTTCACATACACTTTTCCCATGCTGATCTGGTTGGCTCAGGGAGATGTTCCCACTTTTGTGATTAAATGGGGGAAGGCGATTCACACATCCAGTAGATATGCTAACACAGCCATTTATCCAGACTTTTAAAGGCAAATAAATATCATCATTACTCATTGCTTTATGTGAAACGCATGCATGGACAACTGCATAAATGATCCAGTATTGAATCTTAAGGGTTTGGGACAGGGTTTGAAGGTATGCATTTGACCATAAGACACTCAAGTTTGCCCTCTATCAGGTTCTGACTCAGAAGACTCCTCAGTTCTGTAGTTAAGACTCTCAGTCTGTAGCTAAAGTTCCTTCCCAAATTTTGGTATTTCTGTGGCTCGTTCTCTGCTTGCTATAGTGCATTCTTCTCTTTGCACCAGGATGCACCTAGACTCAGTTCATCAGCCATTTTGTCTTCATTAGATACTTTTCAAATGATTCTGACCTTAATGTGTCTGAAGTCATCAATGTTACATTTACAGGATGGGTCTTCGCATGGAAAATACACATTATATCAGGAGATTTAAATATGCAGCTGTACTCTACAGGTCTTAGATATGTCTGATTGTCCTTAATAGTTTTATTGGCTTAATTCCTTTTTAATATTCCAAACAGATATGCTGAGATGGAAAGCCGGCTTCTTAAATCAACCCTGTTAACGCTCATGTGGAATATTGAGTACTGTATCTCACAGGAGCAAGTTAAACCAATTTCACAAGACTCGTTGCTTATCACTTCCCAAATAGAGTTTAAGAATTGCATTTGATTTATTAAGACACAATTGTGCTGGGAGAACTTCTCCCAGGGCACAGCTTTTCTATGCACCTTATTGATATAGCTGTGATCATCAAAGACATGTAAGCTCTGTTTAGAAAGTAAAATTTTCTGACTTTAGTAAGATATTTTCATAGAATCATAGAATCATAGAACCACAGAATCATAGAATCATAGAATGGCTTGGATTTAAAAGGACCTGAAAGATTATACAATTTCAACCTCCACCCCCTGCTGTGGGGAGGGTTGCCAACAATTAGGCCAGGCTGCCTAGAGCCACATCTACATTTTCCTTCACTTTAGTGCTTCCAGGGGTATTTTTATTTATAAACATATTTAAATCATTGGCCTCTGGAACAGTCTGCACTTTGCACTTACTATTTGCTGGGGTAGAATGGAATGATAAGAACAGGTATTTGGGAGTTTGGTGGGGAATTTGGTATGCCCTTCAATGTTTGTTTTTTTCAAGACAAGGAGAAGCTGCTATTACATTAGTTTTAGGTTTCATTTGTTATTTGTTATTAAAGGACTAAAGATCAAACAATGTGCTAAAAATTCTGGAGATCAGTTCCACCTCCAACATGTTTTTCTTGAACTATAGTGCTACATCTTCTCCCACTCGATATCTACCATTGGGAATGCCCTTTTGAAAATGGGTATCTATTTTGAGAGAATAGCCATGGTTACAAGAGCAGCCCCTAAATTTTGAATTTAGCACATCAACATGGTCTTTCTGTGAGAGGAAAGATACGCAGTGACCTCCTCCTGAAATATCACGTAGTCTTGTGGCTCAACTTTTCAAAAACAAGTCAGTAGATACAGCTGTCAAGATGAGGAGATCCTGTATCTCAAATTACTCATTTGCGTATTCACGCACTGCAATTACATGAATTCTGCCTAAAAGGATATTTCCTCTCCCCTTTGTCTGGACAAAAGCTCAGCTTTATGAAATTGGGAAGAATGTATAAAGAACACAGTGTTTAGTATAAGAGTTACCGAACTCTTTCACAGAAATCATTGTCTCTATAAACAGTGAAGAATTGCCTTTTATAGACATCTGAAAGCACTTCTCTCTCTTTCCCTCAGCTTTGAAAGTCTGGGGACATAACTTAGCTTGTTATGACAAAAAAAAAAAAAAAAAAAAAAAAAACACCTTATATTTAATATATTGCCACACCATGCCCAAAATAATTCAGCAGATTCTAGTCCTCGGTATTTTCTTTCAGACATCTTTCCGCAGTAGGAAAAGATCAAGTTTTTTGGCTGTCAGTGTTAAAATCTTCATTAGTTATTTGAACTCCTTCAGTTTCTTTGAGTCTCTACAGGAGGTTTGATTTTTTTGCTTTGCTTTTTTTTTTTTCCTACTTAATTCAGTATCTAGTATTTTTCATATACTCCTCACTTTTAATTTTGAGTGAGGTACTTGGTGCTAAGAGATAACTCTGTGGCAGATGTAATTATCCAGCAGGATATTAGTCACCTGCTACTGCCACCTACCTGCCTTTGTCATACCAATGTGTTGTGGCTGAGAAGGGAGCTCAGAAATCCTTCTACTTTCCTTACAATTATTTCTACATGATAAATATCTGTGTGGCAGCCAGACGGAAAAATCAGAAGTTTAAACTTCAAACCTGAGACTCATCAGTCCTCTAGTCAATAGATCTGACTCTCAGAACCTAGCCCATGCTTTATCCTTATTGCTGGCACCACCACCTTGACTTTTTAAACTAAAAAGAACAATTGTAATTTTCTAGTTTGTTCCTAGTCTCCTACTATTTCCTTCAGGCCTGTAACTTCAGCTGGAACCAGACACATCTATCAGAAGGCCATTCACTTTGATGTTAAAGCTTTAAAGAACAGAGTGTAATTGGAGCATAAGCTTATTTAACTTTACTGATTATTTCAGAAATATTTTTGCATGCTTTTACCTCACTTCACTTTGCTGTCATTGCAGCTCTTTAGAAGATATGTTATCCTACTGCTATAGGTTAAATTCACTTTGCATTACAGTGAATAAATAGATACACAGCTGAGAACAGCCAGATCTCCACCATCTAGGATAATTAAATGGACTGGGACAGATGGGGAACAAACATGTAAACTACCCCAAGTCATAAGAATGCTAGGCAACACTAACCAAAAGCTTCCAAATAATTCTGTGAGGAGTCAGTTTGCAATAATCAGTGAATCGCCAGCTTTACTTAAAATTGCTCTTACAGTGGCTTCCTTGTATCAGGTAACTGGTTTCCCACAGATTTGCTCACTTATATATGGCACTGGATCTCTCTTGGCGCCATGCATTTTGATAGCTCTACACCAGAAATTGAAAATCTGTCTATCAGCGCTGCTGGAAAGTGATTCTGAAGAATTTCCCTTGGATCTCTGTCATATTATCCACTCTGCTACCATGTCAAGCTGGATCTGAGCTGGCTTTGTGCAGAGTGGCTCCATGTCACTCTTCCCAGAGCTGCGAGTAATGGGAATGAGCGTTGGGAGGTCTGGTTTGGTTCTGCATACAGCAGTTTAATGGCTCCTGAATGGCATTAGATTTACTGACTCAAGGTGCAAGGTGTCTTCTGGACACATAACCAGATTCATATGGCACTGCATTTGAGTTTAGAAGTCCAGCTCACAGAAATTGGCTCTACAAAGAGTTTGCCATGATTAATGGAGTGATTAATCAGCAACCGGATAAACCACCCACAGATCATTCACAGTTGATTATAGTTGCTTTTATCTGACTCTGCTCCTGGAGTGAAATTTTTTGTAATGCACAAGGCAAGATTGTTTCAGCTAAATACCTAGTGGGTATTTGCAATCAAGATGCCACAACACTGCTTGAGACAAATGTTAGCTTTTGCTCAAGGGAATATGGGAATGATGGTGCTACTGTAGGTCAGTACAAAATGAAAAGCTATCAGAGTAACTAACAGCCCAGCTTCAGAAAAAGCTGAACTGAAATTCTCAAGATGCCATTCATTGGATGGAAGTCTTGCTCTTTTCATGATCCCAGTTCACTGAGGTTTGTCTTGGCTTGGTTTGGTTTTCTGGGTTTAAAAATATGCCTCTAAGGTGGCAGAAGACAAAAATGTTCCTCCACTTTGCAATGGTTATATATGCTACCAACTGCAGAAGCAGATTATCTAAGAAAAAATGTTTCAGTTGTACAGAATCAGAGACATAGGGATGGAGGTTTTTTTAAAGGAACTCTGCTCTCAAGTGCCGCTGCAATTCTTACCATTCGGAACCCTGATATTAACTCAGCCAAAGGTCCTATGGGTCTCACCTATACCACGTCTGAGTGGTTAGCAGAACTAGTAGCCAAAATACTATTTTGAGAATAATAAAAATCTTAATTAGATGCTCCTGTGACAAGAAAAATTATCTTCTTGATTTAACTGCTGTTTTGGGTGTCTGCAAATGATTACACAGACTCCAAGGTGACTCAGTTAAAGGCCATGTTGAGTTAAAGCAATATAACAAGGGGAACAACCTTTAGGCATATTGTATTAATGTAGTAAATGAGGGCAAAAGGACTTTAGAGACTGAAGGCTAACCTACAAAAAAATCACAAAAGAACTCTGGTTCTTAGCTGTGTCTTTGAGCTGCTTGACAACTATTATTATTGCTTTATGACTCTTGTAGGTATCTGAAATGTCATGGTAACTATAATTTTATGGATAGATATACCCTGAATGTCTGCTGCCAGCTTCACTCTGAATCAACTGCAGCCTGGAAGCAGGTAAGCATCTCACTGATTCCTGTTACTCATTAATCAAATCTCCTCTCATCGCATTTCTGGATTTCCAGCATCCAGGAGTTGCTGTCAGAATTCAGCTACCCCATAGAAAACACAGAGAAGATGGGAAGGGTTGCTGTTCCTGATTACAACATCTCACTCAACACGTGGAAAACCCATATTCATACAGTTAAAACTAGATCCAGCAAAAGAACTTGACACTGAGATCCCTATTTAAATAAGTGTATATTTCAGTCCTTGTTTCTCACATGTGATGCCCATGACAGGAATCCAGGGACCTTCAGACCGCAGGGCATAGGAAGAGAAGCATCCAAATCAGACATCATACTAAGTAGAGAACTGTCTAAAGTTAGTACAATCTGATTACATAGAAAGAAAAAAAAAAAAGACACATGTTGAATCCACCCCCAAATACCACAAGAAGGAATCATTTCTATTCGGGATCCAGTCAGTTTCCTTATAAGTAGCCTCATCAGCAGTATGCATTATGCGTACACACATATGGTTCAGGGATAAAGGTGTAGGACCCTAGACCCAGTAATTTTTGGATCAGACCCAGCTTTGCTTGGGGCAAGAGAAAAATACAGCTCCACATGTGTAGAAACAGCACTTAGGCATCCAGCAGGCTCCATGGCAGAGACTCCAGAGATTTGGCTCACCCCAGAAACAGACAGCAACTAACAGAGGAATACCAGAATCCATTTACATATTGTTCTAGAATGCTCCATGTAGGTCTTCTATAAAAGAATGGGGGATTTATGGATGAAAGCTATTCTGTAAAAGTTAAGCTTTTGTAAAAGTTAATTTTGGCACCATGTTTATGGCTTGTCTGTAACTGTTCCTCCAAAGGTTAGTCTTGCAGTCATATAACACAAGAGCAGGAAGTTATAAATATTCAATTTTTGAATCCACAAGTTTTCAACACATTTATAGCAGTCATTTTCTTGCCCATTCTACTCGTGTTCTTATTAAGCAAGCAGCAGTCTTTCTTGGCAGTAAACATTTTATTTTAATAGCACATACTACCACCTGCTGTAAGAAACTGAAATTACCTTTGCAATTGTAGAGCTTCTAAGCCTTGGTAAAGCAGTCAGCATTATGTCTAGAATAAATCAAGATCGCTGACATCTCTCTCTGATGCAAACTTAATTACCTATTCATCCAAATATTGTCTAATTTTAAAAGTTTCCTAATTACTTGTGATTGACAGATCATACACATTTATATATAATAGCAGGAGTTTTGCTGTCTCTAAGGCATATGGAAATTTAGGAAACACTTCTGTTGTAGATATGAAACAGTGTCTTACTTCAAAAATATTTATGAAGATTTGCCATTTTTAAGTAGAGAAAATTCAGTTGAGAAAGTAACAATTCCCCAAGATCAGCAGAATTTTTCTAATAAATCAAGCCATTGGGGTTCAACTTTTCAGAATACAAATTACTAAAATATTTATTATTTTACTTAGTTGACTCAAATGAAAGCTAAGAAACGTTTAGAAAATCAAGACACCACTTTGTGACTTTTTAGAATAATACTGTAGTGGAATGGAACACATGTTATACTGATATTTTAATCTATGCCTCCCTGCTTCTCTTCCTGATAGCAATTTAGAAGCTGAATTATATGTAAACAACTCTTTTTGGAGAATCCTCAGTATGCATAGATCCATGTAAGTGTTATGAAGTCTATGAGCTTGATCACCCTAGTGTAACCTACCACTATGACTATTCTCTGCTTTTCTACTATGTACCCATGTTAAAGACAGGAACAATTTGATTAACCCTAAGTGCTATTGTTAATAAAAACAGCAACAAAAGTACCAAGTTTTTTTCATTTTCCTTACTGTGTATGTAGGTTTAAAATGTAGTTTTTCCTTTTATTTTTACTCAATAACCCCATCATTGTTACCCTATCAGCCTTTTCTCCCTTTGTTCAAATCTACACCTTAGGCACTCTCTACACACATTTTTCTTGGCATCTTCAGGCTTCTTTTCAGGCACAGTGTCTCCAAAACTGAATATCTTCTCTTTTTTTTCTCTGTTTTTCTTCTTTTTCTCCTCCACTTTATTTATAGTCTCCATATCTTTCACTCAGAACCATTATCTTGCTAGACTTGATTGATTTCCTCACTTTCTAACAACTCTCAAAGCTCCCCTTTTCTACCTGTAACAATGTCAAAACATTTTGCCATATGTTCATGTGTTGCATTCCTAAGCTCCATTCCCTGCCTACTTAAAGCTGAGCTTCCTGAACAGGTTTTTCTGAGCATCACTGTTAACAGTAGTGCCAACAGTAGTGTCCTGAAAACAATGGAACACATCTGGCTTGTGATATCTATCTGATGAGCACTGCAGAGAGATGCAGGTGCTTCCTGGGATGGATAGATGGATGGCTGGAAGGATAGGTAGAAGGAAGGGAAGAAGGGAGGAAGAGAGGAAGGGAGGAAGAAAGGAAGGGGGAAGGGAGGAAGGGGGAAAGGGAGGGGGGGGGAATTGAGAGGAGAGGAGGGGAGGTAGGAAGGAAGGAAGGAATGAAGGAAGGAAGGAAGGAAGGAAGGAAGGAAGGAAGGAAGGAAGGAAGGAAGGAAGGAAGGAAGGGGTAGAAGTTAAGCAACCCTCTTTTCTGCTTTAATGATAACCTCTGTCTTACTCTAAAATATCTCTCCCTGAGAGAGATGTGAAACCTCCTTAAATATCTAGGCCATTTCCTGTTATCTTGTTGTTGCTTAACAACTATAATGTTTGTTGAGACATCTAATTCTGAAGCATTTTCCTTTCCTTTTTCCTTCTTCTTTTAAGCACCATAGATTATGAGGTATCTTTATGTAGGCACCTCATAAATTAAATACTTTAATAATCAGATCAACATGCTGTATCTATGGGCACATGTTTGCTATCACCTCAGAAGCAGTACATCTTTTTTTAAAGCAAGTATACATTTTTCATTGTCAGACAAATGCATTAGTGAAGAGACTCTCTCTTAGTAACATTCTATTTGTCCAAATCTTTTTATTTTTCCTTTTATTTTGGGTTAGTCAAAACAGAGCAGAGAAGACATTATCTACATCTCAGCTTTATCACTGCTGTTTCTGTTCTGTTGAAGTCTGTAGGATGTCTCCAGAAATATTATCTGACAGGGAAATTGTTTCCACACTGTTTTGTGCTTTCACCTGCCAGAAAAGAAATCGACAAAAAAATTGAGTATGCTCTAGACTAAACAAAACAGTTAGCTTGCAGTTAGTATAAACCAGTTCTAAAATCAAAGGCTGCACCAGGATTGAGTTTTGTAAGTTAAAATATTGCCTCAAATGTTGCTTGTGTTTAAAGATATCCACAGAAATTTTCCTATCATATGTGAAAACTAAATCTTAAATTGAAGTATAAACCGACACATGCTTAAATACATGCTCTTTAAAAGTAAACTTAAAAGTAAATTTAAAAATACATAGATCAGTAGAATTGCTTCCACGCTTTAAAATTAACTATATGCTCAAGCAGTTGGTAGGATGAGAGCATTGAAAATGCTACAAGTCAAAACATTGAACTCTTTTGCCTTTTTTTATAACCTATGATCTTTCATCTGCTACAAGGATGACACAGAAATGAAATCATCTGCTCTTGATGCACTAACAGACATGAGGTTTTGCTTGTTTTTATTTGACTTAGCATTAACAGCAAATGCATTTTCAACAATGAAACAGCAATATATCTTTTGGCTCTTTGAAATGCAGGCAAAAAGAAAAGGTCAGTTATTACTAGAGATGCAACATGTCTTCACTGATGATACCATCAGAACAAGAGATGCTCCTCTCAAAAGTGAGCATTTTGATGAAAACCAGTGTTCTCTTATTGTGAAAGAAATAATTACACAGAGGAATGAAACCATAAAGAAAATTATCTAAATGTTTCTGTTTGTTTTTTTTTTTTTTTTTTTTTGAGGGGGGGTTGAAATTTCCTTTTTTAAAGTGTCATTTCTATAAACATCATTATTGTGTTTTCTGTATGACAGAAAAGTCAAATTAATTTTTAAGTTTTGATTTATTCTTTCTACAAATTATTAATCATTAGATGTGGCTCATCTTCCTTTATAAATGGAAGCTCTGAATAGCTCTAATTCTCCTCTAAGAATTTATATAGACATACAGAAACAAAACTGTGCACAGTTGTACATAAAAAAACATTACTTCTTTTCTCTTAGTTTATAAGTAGGCAAAACAACTAAACAAGGACATAGATACACCAGAAAACTCAACTCTCACCAGGGCTTACACACAAGATTCCAGAGGCATTTCTATCTCATCAAAGTCTACACATGGGACCTCTTCTGCAGAAGGACACAGGTTTTGTGTGTGTGTGTGTGTGTGTGTGTGTGTATCTGCATACACAAAGTTAGTATGTATAGGGAAAGCTAGATCTATATAAAGCTATCTGTACCATGCTAATTTATTAAATTGTCACTGAAAACATAGCTTTGTGATGTTTTGGGATGTAGAAGCTCTAAACTTGAATCCATCTGTGAATGTTTATCATTCTGCATCCAGCTCTCACTGAATAAAATCAGTGAAACAGATAAACTCTGAAGCAGTCAGCAACATGAGGCTCCTCTATGACTTCCACAGGGAAGATGCAGAATGCCTGCTGTAACCCGCAGCCTTGAGTCTACTTGCTTGGGTTTCCCCTGAAAAGCAGGAAGAAGTGAGCCTGCAGCCTGTCAACAACAGGATATTCAGCATAGGTCGCTGACATCCGGCATAAAAACATTTACTGTAAAAGCAACCACCATCATTTTAAAGAAACTGAATTTTATGGCATGTTAGGCCGAGCCCACACCAGTAGGCAAGCTTTGCAGTGCAAATTGGATTGAGTCCTTACAGAGAGATGTAGGGACACACTGTGGATTATTATCTGCCTTCATCACCAATGGTACAGAGAGCTGCTCACTGCTATGAAAACTGAGATGCTGCTCTATATATCAGTAGCAGAAGACAAACTGCTTTTTAAGAAGGCAGCTCTAGTAGCAATTCAATGGGACTCTCAGAATTGCAGTGCTAACAAGAAATCTCTAAGATCTGCCTAAGGTGAGCTTTTAATGGATGAATCCCATTTTCCAACTCTAACACAGTAAAGATAACAATGTGATAATTTGTTGAAGCATTCAGAAAGCACGGATGATCTAAGGAGTAAATCATTAGATTTCCCACATTATTAGAACCACTACTAATTATAAGTCAAAGACCAGCTGAAAAATCTGATGGGTGCTTTTCAAACATAGATTTTCTAACTAATGATTAATTCCTGTAGTATTCATATCACAGCCTTGTTCATTGATGCAATTAGGAATGCTGACTGATGACCTAAAAACTGTGGAATCAATACTCATTCAGTGAACTACTGAGGCCATAGGTGGTCAATTTCAAAAATGTAAAGAGTAGCAGCTTTCTTTTATTTTTAATGCTCAGGAAGTTAAAGTCTCCAGTGAATTTTATGCAATTATATGTTAGCTGAATTTTTAATGTACAGATGTATTCCCTAAGCTGATTTATCAGAAGACTTCAAATGTCAGTTCAGTATTCACAAGGAACGTTTGTTTGAATTAAGAGATGGCTGCTGCCAGTAATGTTGGGTTACAGAGCACAAGAACAGCCAGCCAAAAAAAAAAAAAAAGCAAAAAAAAAGTCATTGCTTGATTTGATTTTTATTCATTTTTAAGTACATTAATTCTATTCTGGTTGCTTTAGAATTTGTCTTCTTTATGAATGTCTTTAAAAGTAGATGTCGATGTTTTATGCTGTCTTAAGTGCTAACAATCATCACTGTTGATTAACATAGACTCTTTAATGTCCACATCACTTACAGCACAAGGACGGTTCTTTGTCTCTTGAGTTTCCTCCAAATAGGACACTTAATTTTTACATAAGCTACTACATCTTTTACCAACACCAACCATGAAATATAGTTTAACTTATGAATGACAAGAAAAAGAAAAAAAAAAAATTGCACAGAAAAGGTTCCATTTTTTAACCAGTAGAACAGTTTTCAGAACTTCGATTATGCATAGGAGTTCAAATCTTTATATTTTATTTTGAATTTCTGAAATTTATGACCTATAGATCCTTTAACTACTCCATAAACAACACTAGTTGTTATTAATGTAAATAACATTAGACTGAAGCATGGAGAAAACAGATAAAGCTCTCCAGCACAAGCCTATTAAAACAGCTGGTATGACACTGCGACAGTATGACAGTGCGCTGCCTTACCTTAGTTTTGGATTTTGAAGAACAATTCTTTTTAAATGCTTTTCAGTTACATATTCTTGTGATGAGTTTAGGAAGAGCACAGCAATGCCAAATGCTTGTGTGGAATGCAAGCCCTGAAGTCCTTAAGGAAGAAACTGCATTGTCTTCACGAAAATGAACACTGCATTAGCAAAACACTATAAAATGAATGAATCTTCTATATGGTTGGAAGATGAAGCATTCCTTCATCCTGCACAATACCCAGTTACTTCTGTGAAGCACTGAAACAGCACGTAATTGAATCACATGATTTTTATGTGAATTTCTTTCAATTATCAAATCACCTACCCAAGTGCTATAGAAGTGGCAATTATTTAATTTATGAAATGAAAAGAGATAATCTGTGGAACGGTTTTCAGTCTACCAGTCTGTTTCCCTCATCTTTGATTCTTTCTGTTCTTGTTGATTTCCAATTACTTCACAATAAGAATACTCTACTTTTTTTCTCACAAGTCTTGGATTCACTGAAAATTCATATAAAGCAGGTAATGGCATTGCATTTTCTGTACCCTTCTTACTAAATAAAGATGACAAATGGCACCAGGTTACGGAAGACCATGATACAGATGGAGACTAATAGATTCTCAGAGTCTGCATAAACATAGCAAGTAAAAATGAAGGTATTTGCAAGAGGATCACGCATCAGGACACATCGAGCAAACTGAGAACTGCATTGCAACATTGCAACACACAGTTCTCTAAGCAACAGAACCAAATGAGAGAGTTTTAAAAGAGTTTTGTGGCTTTCTGATTAGATACTTTGATACCTAATGAAGTACAAAATTTTCCTGTTATTGCATTCATTGTTCTCTCTTCATGTGAGCACAATACAGCAGATTGAAGCAGGAAAGGTGCTATAATAGACAAAGGAATGTGTTTTCATCTTGCTGTGCGTTGGGTTGACTAACTTTATGAGAGGATGAGAGGATGAGAGCGGGGGAGTCATTACAGCGTCTGGAATGTTATTATCATTTCTTATTTCCAAGATGAGTTCACAGACTTTCCCTCGTATAGGCCATTAATAGCTTCTATCTCTTCTTAGTCACTTGCAGAGCCTAGGCAAAGGAATATCTTTGGTAAATTTGGGTAGAATTAGCTGTTTGGTTTAGAAGCTGGTAGATGCGAGTAGACACAAACACAAGCATTCATGCTTCTATTGCTCGGTACTCATTCTTTCAGGAAACTTCATGAAAATGTTAGGGGAGGCAGAGGGAACAAGTAAATATTCTGCTCTCTCTGTGAAAAGATCTGACTTTAAAAGTTGCATCTCTCTTCAGTTTGCCTATGATCCTCACTTTTTGATTAACATAACATTTTCCCAGGAAAAGAAAAAAGAAAAGGAACAAGAGCCTGGGAAGCTGCTACTGAATTTATTTTAAAAATGTGGTTCCTATGCAAGTTTGTTTATATATATATATGTTTTATAAAAATAGCCCTTTTTTTCAATCTCCCTCTTTCAGTTTTTCCTCCCTCCTTGTAGTAACTCTGCTGTGTGCATTTCAAGCATCCATGACTTAGCTCTGGGAGGGAAACTTGGCTCAGACTTCTGAGGAAATTACTAAATTATGAGAAAGAGCTGTGAGGAAGTCTGCAGAATGGAGTCACGTGAGATAAGAAAGGTAGAATTTTAGATGGAGGTAGGATTGTTGAAAGTGAGACTGCTGGTAGATGAAGCATTCAAGGGGAAAAACACCAAGATGGAAAAGAAACAAGTCATGAAGAACAAAAAGGGATGTGGATGTTAATGCAGGAAGAGCTAAGATCCAGGGAGCAGCAGACACCAGCCTTTGTGACCTGACCTGGCTTGGAATCTTCTCAACCTGACCTCATTAAAAAAAAAAAAAACAGGCTCCCCCTGGCTGGCAGAGACTGTGGGTTTCGTATGGGAAGTGGGAAAAACTGAGTACACAGACATTTAGCCTCATTTTTAATAAAAACCTTGTATCATTTATATGTGCCAACCAGTTACATTGTCCTAGCTGTATATATGATGCTGACACTTCTCTTTGTAAATAGCTAACAGTGTCCAAAGTGATCCAAACAGAGCCAAGCTACATCCATTAGGTAACATTCAGCAGCTATGCTGAGTTTCTGTTGTTGCCACATAACACAAATTAGTTCAAAAAGGTGTATATCATTGTTGCCTAATGAAAAGTATACATACAAGATGATTTGTTCTATATGTTTCATCTTCCAGCCTTTGAAATATGTATTTCCCTCTCAAACCAAGTCAGAAGGCTATGTGTGTTTCCCTCTCAAACCAGGCAGAAGCAGTACAGTCACTGATTGGTACACTTTTGTCCCAAACTGAAGCTGACACTGGGAAAGCTTACGTCTTCAACCAGCAAAAAAGTGTGATGTGTGAACTCTCTCTTCTCTACCTGCAAAGTTCTCTGGAAATAATGTCTTCTCTGTATCATGAGGAAAAACATCAAGATGGAAAGATATCCTCACTAGATCCTGTGGACCAGTAGCTGGGGCTACCTACCTGGAATTTCTACCATAATTTCTCTTTTTATACAAAGATTGTCTGATGTAAAATGAATGATCAGATTTGACAGTAGGTACTGAAACTTACAATGGCAAGTGCTACATCCATTAGTCCCAATTATAAAGTTATTTTAAAAGCAAAATGTGGACCCTTTGGTGTCACCAGGGGCAGGTCATGCCTAACCAATCTGGTGGACTTCTATGATGGAGTGATGGCATTGGTGGTCAATGGGAAGACAACCGATGTCATTTATCTGGACGTGAGCAAGGCCTTTGACATGGTCCCCCACCACATCCTTATCTCCAAATTGGAGGGATGTGGATTTGATGGGTGGACCACTCGATGGATAAGGAAATTGGTTGAAAGGTAGCAGACAGAGGGTGGTGATTAATGGTTCTGCGGCCAGGTGGAGGCCAGTAATGAGCGGCATCCCCCAGGGGTCTATCTTGGCAGTGGTGCTCTTTAACATCTTTATCAATGACATCGATGTAGGAATCGAGTGCACCCTCAGCAAGTTTGCTGACGACACCAAGCTGAGTGGTGCGGTTGACAGTGGAAGGAAGGGATGCCATTCAGAGGGACCTCAACAGGCTTGAAAGGTGGGCCCGGGTGAATCTAGTGAGGTTCAACACAGCAAAGTGCAAGGTTTTGCACGTGAGCTGGAGGAATCTCAGGCATATATACAGACTGGAAGGAGCAGCCCTTGAGAGCAGCCCTGCAGAGAAGGACCTGGGGGTCCTGGTGGATGAAAAACAGTGTGCTCTTGTAGCTCGGAAAGCAAATGGTATCCTGGGCTCCACCAGAAGAGGGGTGGCCAGCAGGGACAGGGAGGCGATTGTCCCTCTCTACTCTGCCCTTGTGGAGTACTGTGTCCAGGTCTGGAGCCCCCAGTACAAGAAAGACAGAGAGCTGTTGGAGAGGGTCCAGGGGAGAGACATGAAGATGATCAGGGGACTGGAGCACCTCCCCTATGAAGACAGGCTGAGGGAGCTGGGCTTGTTCAGCCTGGAGAAAAGAAGGCTGCAGGGTGACCTCATTGCAGTCTTTCAGTACCTAAAGGAAGCCTATAAACAGGATGGGAATCAACTCTTTGAAAGGGTAGATAATGTCAGGAGAAGGGGAAATGGTTTTAAGTTGAAGGAGGGAAGACTTAGGTTGGATATTATGGGGAAGTTCTTTACTATGACAGTGGTAAGGGGCTGGAACTGGCTGTCTAGAACAGTTGTGGATGCCCTGTCCCTGGAGGTGTTCAAGGCCAGGTTGGGCAGCCTGGTCTAGTATTAAATGTGGAGGTTGGTGGCCCTGCACATGGCAGGGGGGTTGGAGATTCATGATCCCTGAGGTCCCTTCAAACCCAGGTCATTCTGTGATGCTTTGACCTTGACCAGTGCTTTTCAAAGGGTAGTTTATGTGTATCCAATTTCAGGAAGAATCCAGGCTCAGTGCCAGTCCTGTCTTAGATATCTAAATTTGAACGGAGAAAAAAAAGTAAAAATTATTCTGCTTAATGTCTCTTTTTTTTTTTTCCTCCTCTTGATAGGGCAGAAGAAGGCTGTCAGAAGCCACATAAATCTTTAAGTCTTAAAATTTTTCCACTCAGTTTTGGGTTTCTAGAAAGAGGTCCCTTTTGGTATGACAGTTCATTTGCAGAATATCTTCCCAGGCAGTAGGAAGTTTTGGGTTCAGTATAATATGACACCAGCACGCCTGATCACCTTTTGGAGTTAGATATATAAGATATGGAAGGGTCAACGTTTAAGGTAGGAGGCTGTAATGGCAGAAATTCTTTCTTCCTTGACATGTTCTTGAAACTGCTTATGTACATTCATGGATCATTATACACTGAAATTATTTCACACAGTTTTCAGCCCATACTGCCAAATGCCTGTGACTCAAGTCCTTTTCTGTATTTAAGTAATTTCTAAGTTCTGCCAAGTATTTGGTAATTAAACAGCTTGTATCCCTCTTTCGGATGCATTTAAAACCAAACCTAGCACAGGGTCTGAAAAGTGAAACCCCACCTAAAAGGGATGAGTAGATTTAAAAAAAAAAAAAAAAAAAAAAAAAGCTGACTCACTAACATTGCCAAGATCACGTCTGCTGGATGCTAATGAGCCAAGTTATCTGTGCTGGCCAGCTGCCTAACTATTTGGTTCCTGCCTGATTTTCACTGCTTGGGCTGATCTTGAGGGAACCATTACTGTACAAATGCAGCTGAATAATTTAAATCTCTACTTTTATTCTTGCTAGCTTTTAAAATAACTGCAAAAGATAATTTGTGATTGTGTTTTTTTCTGATTGCTAAAACTTTTGCAAGATAAGAAATTAATATTAATATTAATATTAATATTAATATTAATATTAATATTAATATTAATATTAATATTAAATTTAAATTAAATTTAAATATTAAATTAAATTAAATTTTAATATTAATATTAAAATTCTACAGGAATTCTACAGGAATTCTGAAATTTAGTCAGAGGGCAGACCACTATGGGTAAAGGTTGTGGAAGAGTTGAGCAAAGCCCTACCATTGCATTGACCTTGCCGCTCTCCCTCTGCTGGACTTTCACACTTGTTGTTTGGTTGCTTCAACATAGTGCTTTCATCTCTCCACAGTCTGCATTCTGTCTGAAGTTACAGCCTTTTTTTCTCATCCTCTGATTACTCATTGTTTCAGTGCTGCCTATGATGACAAGACCAATAGTGAATGTTTGTGAGATTTCCCCATGAGCTTAAATTCCCAAAGCAGAAATCTGCCCACACTCAGGGTCCATGAAACACAGTTCATGGTGCTTCCCATGCTTCTTCCCTGTTCCTGAACACAATCTGGGACTTGGCATGCATATTTCATGCTCTTTTCTGCTTGGTTCCTTCAGCTCAAGCTTATTTTAGTCTGGCCACAAAATCTGTGCTAGGCAGAGCCAGGGCAGAGGCCTACCACTAATGTGCTGTTGTCTATAGCATTAACTGTTACTTTAGTCCCTGGCAGTTTTGGCTGGACTAAATAGTGTACTCCAAAACAGCAGTGAAGCACAGGCTAAAAGGGCCTGGTCAGGGCTATAGGTGCAGCTTTTACATGTCCAGTCTGTTGCAAGAGATAAAATAGTTAACTCTATGAAAATATATGGCCTCCTTTATCAGCTGGCTTGCTGCTCAGTTTCCACTTGCCATTCAGATTTGAAAAAACTGCTTCCCTCTGTTCCAGTCACTTCATGGCTCAGAACACTCTTAGTTGCTGGCTGACATTACAGCTTAAAGAGTAATATTTGGGATCCAATCTTTCTGTTTACAATGAGCATCAACATGCAAGAAGTGGCCACACAGCCTGAGCCTAGTCCTGGAAACTTATCTTTTCTGTTGACCAAGTAGAATTACTGTCTCCTTTTCTTGGCAGTAGGGAAGAGTCCTATACGTAAGGCATATCTGTGCCAGTGAAGGGTCTGGAGCACAAGTCTTATAAGGAATGGCTGAAGAAACCGGGATTGCTTCATCTGGAGAAGAGGAGGCTCAGGGGAGACCTTATTGCTCTCTACAACTGCCTGAAAGAAGGTGATGGTGAGGTGGGTGTGTTGGCCTCCTTTCCCAGGTAACAGCAGCAAGATGAGAGGTAAAGGCCTTAGGCTGTGCCAAGAGGGGTTCAGGTTGAATATTAGGAAAAATTTCTTCTCAGGAGTGGTGAGGCATTGGTATAGGCTGCCCAGGGTGGTGGCAGAGTCACCGGTCCTGGAGGTGTTCAGAAATGTGTGGATGTGGCACTGAGGGGCACAGTTAGTTGGCACGGTGGGGATGAGCTGGTGACTGGACTAGGTGATCTTAGTGATCTTTTCCAACGTTAATGATTCTATGATTCTATGATCTAGACAGTACCAGAAGGTCTGGTTTGGGGTAGGAACAAAATTTAGTGTGGAGTAGTCTGTATGTACCAATATTAAGACATTTCAGCACATGTTCTTCTCATCTTGCCTTTCCATTCCTCTCTAAACATATCTGTGTTTTCAGAGGACAAGGAAGAAAAAGGTAAGGGCATAAAAGCGCTATCAGAGGCATCATATAAATACATAAATACTGCATCTAGACAGAGATAAGTATATAGATTGTATGCACATTTACCTATATTCTTGTAGGTTTTTGAAAATTTAGTTTAGGAAATAAGAGATTTAATTTCCTCTTCCTGCCCTGCAATCCCTGGAGTTCACTTATATTGGACAGACAAGCAAGCAGCAGCAGCAATCCAGAGCAGGGCCACAGCAGAGCCATGCTGCAGCCCTGGGCAGCCTCCACCGGTTCCAGTACCTGACATGAACACAGAATTGTGTAAACCAGACCAGAATTCACAAATAATGACCCACCACAAAGCATGTACATTCATGCATGTCAAGACAAATACTGCATAATTCTAGATGCTTTTTACACTAAAAGGAAATGCATTATAAAACAAAATATAAGCATGATTTTGGAAAGTTTGAATTGACCACTTTTGCCAAAAATACAAGTTAAGAAGGCAGATTATCCAAAACATATACAATAATTGTATACAAAAAAAATTATTTGTATTCTGTTCAAGCAATCCTGTTCAGATGTTTCACTGTGAAAGCTGTCGTATTCATATTTTCTTTTGCCTTAGATAATATTTAGCTTGTTAGCTGTAATCACTGTTTACATCTTTCTTATTACTTCAATAGCACTCAAGGATTTTAACTAAAAAAAATAATAATTCCATGACAGATTTAACTACATCTATTCAAATAATACATGGGAATGTTCACATTAAAAACTGAAGTGTAACACGGAAGTACTCAAACTGGCTTTTGACTGGTTAATAAAATCATTCTGCTGGCAGCACACTGGTCTGGTATTTAAAATCTGTAATGCACCAGTTAGAAGAGGCTAAGGCTGGGGAGAAATGTGGGAGAACAGGCAAGAAAAAAAACAACCACAAAACATAAAATGAGACATGTCTGTTACTGTCTTTTCCTTGCATATGCGTATCTAAACACACACACAGGGCATCCATCCACCTGCATTTGACCACAACGTTGCATATTTTGGCTTCTCAGTGGTTAACCAGAAGCTCCTTAATTGCAGGTGTGAGATGTAGAAGCTGAAAAGACAAGTTTGAAAAACACCTCACACCTCGGTGCTGCTGCAGGAAAGCCTGATGCAGCAAGGATTGGCACTATGGACTCGAGCACTAGCCATAATTTTGAAGTTTACCAGCATAAGAATGAAGCTTTTACTTAAGCAACAATGGATCAAGGCTGGGCAAGCAGTTAAGATACTGAACTTGTTTTCACCTTCCAAACTGATGCAGCTATGAAAGATCTTCTGTTCTCTCACACATAAACATGTACACTGGAGTACTGTTTCCAGTTTTGGTGTCCCCACAACAAAAGGGATGCGGTTCGAGAGGAGGGCCATGAAGATAACCAGAGGGCTGGAGCACTTCTTATGAAGAAAGATTGAGGGAGTAGGGCTTGTTCAGCCTGAAGAAGAGTGGGCTCTGATGAGACCTCACTGCAGCCTTCCAGTACTTGAGGCAATCTCATGAATAGGAGAGAACACATGAGAACTCAAAGCACGCACACTCATCTTGTCTGTAACAGTCATTTTTCTTCTTGAGATTAAAGTTCAGAAGACTATTTTACTTTGTTTACAATACATGACACTGGAGAAAATTGAACTCCAGTTTCATAACTCTACATAGTTCCTCTATCTGCAGTATTAACAGAATAATGAATTTAAATATATTTTGTCACTAATATTCCAATGTGTGTGTTGAAATATTATTGTTATATAGGTTTCCAAATAAAATCACATGCTTGGGCATTCTACAACTTTCTGCATTCTTTGTAAGAAAAAATAAATACTAATGCTTGCAGTTTGAAGTTGAAATTATCCCTTATGTTCTTTCAAAATAATCTTCCTCAAAAATTACAAAGACATGAAAAGTTACTTTGGTTGAAAAGGTACCAATTATCTGCTAAATATATTTTATTTAAAAGAAAATAATTTGAGGACAGATACCTCTTAATTCCCATGCTTCTGGCAAGCAACACAGAGAAACATCTTCATCAATGACCTTGATGAGGGGATAGTGGCCACCCTCAGCAAGTTTGCTGATGATACGAAGTTGGGAGGATTGGCTGACATGTCTGAAGGCCGTGCTGCCATTCAGTGAGACCTGGACAGGCTGGATAGCTGGGCAGAAAAAAAATGGATGAGGTTTAACAAAAACAAGTGTAGAGTCTTGCATCTGGGGAGGAATAATTGCATGCACCAGTACAGGTTGGGGGATGACCTGCTGGAGGGGGAGCTCTGTGGAAAGGGACCTGGGTGTCCTGGTGGACGACAGGTTGGCCATGAGCCAGCAGTGTGCCCTTGTGGCCAAGAGGGCCAATGGTATCCTGGGGTGCATTAAAAAGAGCATGACCAGCAGGTCGAAGGAGGTGATCCTCCCCCTCTACTGTGCCCTGGTAAGGCCTCATCTGGAGTACTGCGTCCAGTTCTGGGCTCCCCAGTACAAAAAAGACAGGGATCTCTTGGAAAGAGTCCAGCGGAGGGCCACAAAGATGGTGAAGGGCCTGGAGAATCTCTTCTATGAAGAAAGGCTGAGTGAACTGGGTCTGTTCAGCCTTGAGAAAAGAAGACTGAGAGGGGACCTGATCCAGGTCTATAAATATCTAAGGTTTGGGGGGCAGAATGGCGAGGCC